>NC_048580.1:33835402-34197902 GCF_013265735.2 Oncorhynchus mykiss | reverse complement strand
GCAGACCGAACAAGCAGCCACGAAACGACGCGTGTCATGCTCCCGGGTGGGCCACCAGAAACGCTGGCGAATGGAAGCAAGCGTACCCCGAACGCCAGGGTGGCCGGCTAACTTGGCAGAGTGAGCCCACTGAAGAACGGCCAGACGAGTAGGAACGGGAACGAAAAGAAGGTTCCTAGGACAAGCGCGCGGCGACGGAGTTTGAGTGAGTGCTTGCTTTACCTGCCTCTCAATTCCCCAGACAGTCAACCCGACAACACGCCCCTCAGGGAGAATCCCCTCGGGGTCAGTGGAGGCTACTGAAGAACTGAAGAGACGAGACAAAGCATCAGGCTTGGTGTTCTTAGAGCCCGGACGATAAGAAATCACGAACTCGAAACGAGCGAAAAACAGCGCCCAACGCGCCTGACGCGCATTAAGTCGTTTGGCAGAACGGATGTACTCAAGGTTCCTATGGTCAGTCCAAACGACAAAAGGAACGGTCGCCCCCTCCAACCACTGTCGCCATTCGCCTAGGGCTAACCGGATGGCGAGCAGTTCGCGGTTACCCACATCATAGTTACGTTCCGACGGCGACAGGCGATGAGAAAAATACGCGCATGGGTGGACCTTGTCGTCAGAGAGGGAGCGCTGAGAAAGGATGGCTCCCACTCCCACCTCTGACGCGTCAACCTCGACAACGAACTGTCTAGAGACGTCAGGTGTAACAAGGATAGGAGCGGATGTAAAACGATTCTTGAGGAGATCAAAAGCTCCCTGGGCGGAAACGGACCACTTAAAGCACGTCTTGACAGAAGTAAGGGCTGTGAGAGGAGCTGCCACCTGACCGAAATTACGGATGAAACGACGATAGAAGTTCGCGAAGCCGAGAAAGCGCTGCAGCTCGACGCGTGACTTAGGGACGGGCCAATCAATGACAGCTTGGACCTTAGCGGGATCCATCTTAATGCCTTCAGCGGAAATAACAGAACCGAGAAATGTGACGGAGGAGGCATGAAAAGTGCACTTCTCAGCCTTCACAAAAAGACAATTCTCTAAAAGGCGCTGGAGGACACGTCGATCGTGCTGAACATGAATCTGGAGTGACGGTGAAAAAATCAGGATATCGTCAAGGTAAACGAAAACAAAGATGTTCAGCATGTCTCTCAGGACATCATTGACTAATGCCTGAAAGACAGCTGGAGCGTTAGCGAGGCCGAAAGGAAGAACCCGGTATTCAAAGTGCCCTAACGGAGTGTTAAACGCCGTCTTCCACTCGTCCCCCTCCCTGATGCGCACGAGATGGTAAGCGTTACGAAGGTCCAACTTAGTGAAAAACCTGGCTCCCTGCAGGATCTCGAAGGCTGAAGACATAAGAGGAAGCGGATAACGATTCTTCACTGTTATGTCATTCAGCCCTCGATAATCTATGCAGGGGCGCAGAGACCCGTCCTTCTTCTTGACAAAAAAAAAACCCCGCTCCGGCGGGAGAGGAGGAGGGGACTATGGTACCGGCGTCAAGAGCTACAGACAAATAATCTTCGAGAGCCTTACGTTCGGGAGCCGACAGAGAGTATAGTCTACCCCGGGGGGGGGTGGTTCCCGGAAGGAGATCAATACTACAATCATACGACCGGTGTGGAGGAAGAGAGGTGGCCCTGGACCGACTGAACACCGTGCGCAGATCGTGATATTCCTCCGGCACCCCTGTCAAATCACCAGGCTCCTCCTGTGAAGAAGAGACAGAGGAAACAGGAGGGATAGCAGACATTAAACATTTCACATGACAAGAGACGTTCCAGGAGAGGATAGAATTACTAGACCAATTAATGGAAGGATTATGACAAACTAGCCAGGGATGGCCCAAAACAACAGGTGTAAAAGGTGAACGAAAAATTAAAAAAGAAATGGTTTCACTATGATTACCAGAAACAGTGAGGGTTAAAGGTAGCGTCTCACGCTGAATCCTGGGGAGAGGACTACCATCCAGGGCGAACAAGGCCGTGGGCTCCTTTAACTGTCTGAGAGGAATGTCATGTTCCCGAGCCCAGGTCTCGTCCATAAAACAGCCCTCCGCCCCAGAGTCTATTAAGGCACTGCAGGAAGCTGACGAACCGGTCCAGCGTAGATGGACCGACAAGGTAGTGCAGGATCTTGAAGGAGAGACAGGAGTAGTAGCGCTCACCAGTAGCCCTCCGCTTACTGACGAGCTCTGGCCTTTTACTGGACATGAAGTGACAAAATGACCAGCGGAACCGCAATAGAGACAGAGGCGGTTGGTGATTCTCCGTTCCCTCTCCTCAGTCGAGATGCGGATACCTCCCAGCTGCATGGGCTCAGCACCCGAGCCGGCAGAGGAAGATGGTAGTGATGCGGAGAGGGAGGCGACGGAGAGCGCGAGCTCCTTTCCACGAGCTCGGTGACGAAGATCAACCCGTCGCTCAATGCGAATAGCGAGTTCAATCAAGGAATCCACGCTGGAAGGAACCTCCCGGGAGAGAATCTCATCCTTTACCTCTGCGCGGAAACCCTCCAGAAGACGAGCGAGCAAGGCCGGCTCGTTCCAGCCACTGGAGACAGCAAGAGTGCGAAACTCAATAGAGTAGTCTGTTATGGATCGATTGCCTTGACATAGGGAAGACAGGGCCCTGGAAGCCTCCTCCCCAAAAACAGATCGATCAAAAACCCGTATCATCTCCTCCTTAAAGTCTTGATACTGGTTAGTACACTCAGCCCTTGCCTCCCAGATTGCCGTGCCCCACTCACGAGCCCGTCCAATAAGGAGAGATATGACGTAGGCGACACGAGCAGTGCTCCTGGAGTAAGTGTTGGGCTGGAGAGAAAACACAATATCACACTGGGTGAGGAACGAGCGGCATTCAGTGGGCTCCCCAGAGTAACACGGCGGGTTATTGATTCTGGGCTCCGGAGATTCGAAAGCCCTGGAAGTGGCCGGTGGATCGAGGCGGAGATGGTGAACCTGTTCTGTGAGGTTGGAGACTTGGGTGGCCAGGGTCTCAACGGCATGTCGAGCAGCAGACAATTCCTGCTTGTGTCTGCCTAGCATCGCTCCCTGGATCTCGACGGCTGAGTGGAGAGGATCCGAAGTCGCTGGGTCCATTCTTGGTCGGATTCTTCTGTTACGGTGCGTGAATGAGGACCCAAAAGCGAATCAACTTAAACAGAGCTTCTTTAATTACCAAACATAGGTAGGCTCAGATGGACCGGCAGATTCCGACAGGACAGGACAAGGTTACAGCAAACATGACGACAGTCTGGTTCAGGCATGAATGACACAAACAAACAAGAATCCGACAAGGACAGGAGCAGAAACAGAGAGAGATATTGGGACCTAATCAGAGGGAAAAAAGGGAACAGGTGGGGAACGGGGTGAATGGGTAGTTAGAGGAGACAAGGGACAGCTGGGGGAAAGCGGGGGAGAAAAGGTAACCTAACACGACCAGCAGAGGGAGACAGGGTGAAGGGAAAGGACAGAGACAAGACAACATGACAGTACATGACAAGCAGTCCTAATGCAGTATAATTATTAGCTTCACAGTGAAACCCGGCAAAATCATTCGTAAACAGTTAAGCCAAATCATTTATTTCACTATTTCAGAACAATTGAAGCTTCAACCCCTGTACCATGCATGCATGCAAGCTTACCTGTCATATGTCCAAAAGAATGTAGCAGCAGACCAAGCAATTTTCAGGAGGACCCCACATAAAATTATTCTGGTCGGTGTCGGCTTAATTCCCTAACAGATACTGGGAAAATCGGTTCTGTTATTTGTTTACTTATTATTAGTGTTAAGTATTTCCATTCTGGAATAGTTTAATTGAATTGCTAGCACTAGTTTCTCACACCGCTACAATGTAAACAGCATAAAAGCTAGCTATGATGATGCAGTTTCCTGTTTCAAAATCAAATTTGATTTGTCACATATTGTGCACATGTTTAGCAGATGTTATTGTGAGTGTAGCGAAATGCTTGTGTTTCTAGCTCCAACAGTGCAATAATATCTAACAATTCACAACAATACACAAAACTAGGGATGCACAATATATCGGTGAACATATCAGAATCAGCCGATATTAGGTAAAAATGCCAACATCGGTATCGGCCCGATGTGTAGTTTAATGCTCATGTTAAAAAACGATGTCAAAGCTACCGTTATAATGAAGGTACATGGCGTAATAACGCCACATAACATTTTGCGCTACATGTGCAACACAGCATTCCTAACCTAGCCCACACAATGTCTGCGTCTGTGGATCGAGCACTCAAGTCGAGCAGTCATTTGAAAGAGTAAGAACATTTCAGCGAGACAACTCAAAGGAGAAATCCATTAACACCAAGATAATGGAATTCATTGCACTTGACAATCAACCGTTCTCTGTTGTGGGTGATGTTGCCTTTCGGCGACTGGTCGAGCACCGGTACAAACTAACAAGTGTGTTTTTTTTTCAGATGTTGCCCTACCGGAGTTACACAATAATAGCACTGACGCTATTAGCTTTACGACATATATACTATGGAACACCATTTGGGTCTTGGAGTGTCTAAAAAGACACAGCAGCACTGTCATAGCTGTACAAAAAAGTCTGCAAACAAGCAAACACCTGCCACGAACAATGTGTTTACAATACCCCGTTGGTAATATAGCATCATTTGTTTGACCGCATTTTCATTATTCTTAGCAATGATTTAGGAATCCTTGTGAGTAAGTATTAGCTAGGTTGCCACTTGTTGTTCGCCTATTGAAATTGAACTTCAGTTCATGAAAATAAATAGCTAGCCAGCTACTTAACCCTGTTGCCCAAAGCGAATGTTTTTTGCAGCCATTTAGCTTCATCTGGCTTGCGAGGCTTGACCGGACCAGGTTATGTGTTGTGAAACTAGCCACAATAAGGATTAGGCACAATAGTGGAATTTGCGGTTTGCCTTCAAAATCAAAGTATGTCATTGACAGTGATGCAAATTAATACAAATAGCAGAATTATGCCATATTTATATTTTGAAGGCTAACCGCAAACCCTTATTGTGGCTAGCTTCAGGTAGATGGGTCCGACCACCATTAATCAAGTAAGAACTGTCTTATAAATTAGGGTTATTTTAGATGATACCTAGCTATATAGTTAGCTAGCTAACTATTGCTACTGAAACAGATTATGTTGTGTTATTTGACACGTCAAATGGTGTTATTTGACGTGTATCTTTTTTGACAGGCAAAGACCGAAACGCCGTTCCATAGAAATCCTGGTTGAGAATGCAACGACTGAACAAATGAACAACGAAACAGCACAGCAAGTAAGTGAAAGAAATAGGTTTTGATTATGTTTTGCTGGTAATGGGGACATACGTTAATGCCAACAGGCTAACGTTTTGGTCAGTGTGGTGTGTGTCTGTGTGTAACCTTTATTTAACTTGGCAAGTCAGTTAAGAACAAATTCTTATTTACAATGAAGGCCCGGATGACGCTGGGCCAATTGTGCACCACCCTATGGGACTCCCAATCACGGCCAGATGTGATACAGCCTGGATTCAAACCAGGGACTGTAGTGACGCCTCTTGCACTGAGATTAAGTGCCTTAGACCGCTGCGTCCATGTGTGTGTTAACTATTCAACTGTACGAGAATCGTTAAAAGGCCGCTAAAATTTTAAATATCGGTTATCAGTATCGTTTTTTGGCAATGAAAATATTAGATATAAGTATTAGCCAAAAATGTCACATGGTGCATCCCTACACACAACCTAAAAGCAAAAGAGCAATGTCGAGTGGCATAGACTAAAATAAAGTAGAATGGAATACAGTATATACATGTGACATGAGTAAAGGTAAAATATGTAAACATATTTAAAGTGACTAGTGTTCCATTATTAAAGTGGCCATTGATTTCATGTTTATGTATATGGGGCAGCAGCCTCTAAGTTGCAAGGATGCGTAACCGGGTGGAAGCCACCTAGTGATGGTTATTTCACAGTCTGCTTGCCTTGAGATAGCTGTTTTTCAACCTCTCGATCCCAGCTTTGATGCACCTGTACTGACATCGCCTTCTGGATGATAGCAGTGTGAACAGGCAGTGACTGGGGTGGTTGTTTTGATGATGATGATCTTTTTGGCCTTCCTGTGTTATCGGGTGCTGTAAGTGTCCCGGAGGGCAGGTAGTTTGCCCCCGATGATGCGTTGGGCAGACCGCACCACCCTCTGGAGAGGGCAGTGCAGTTGCCATACCAGGCGGTGATACAGCCTGACAGGATGCTCTCAATTGTGCATCTGTAAAAGTTTGTGAGGGTTTTAGGTGCCAAGCCAAATTTATTTTGCCTCCTGAGGTTGAAAAGGCACTATTGCACCTTCTTCACCACACTGTCTGTGTGACTGGACCATTTCAGATCGTCAGTCATGTGTACGCCGAGGAACTTGATGCTTTTCACCTGCTCCACTGCGGTCTCATCGATGTGGATAGAGGTCATGTTGAAGTACATTTGAGTACCATGATTGTCTTCTATATCTTTCCCCTTCACTATAATGGGGGATCCTGTTTTCTGCAAAGAATGTCTGGAATACTCCGGTCGGCCTTGAACTTTGTGGCTTCAATGAGAGAGGGCAGTCATTCTCCCCTGGTGCACCTATGTTCCCAGTACAGATTTGTATAGTGAGCATGACTCCATCCACTAATTGGTTGGTCCACCATCAGACTAGATGACCACGACTTCTGGAGGGGTTAATATAATTTGTTCACTTGTCTTCCCATCATTCACTTCAACAGCTCTGATAAAAGTTGATTCATCCTCCTTCATCAGTGGTAATACGAAGGACCCACAAGCCCATGTAATATGATCACGGTATAGATAGACCAGCCCTTGTTTTGGCTTGCCATGAAAATGAGAGTATTTGATGGTATTTGACCTAATAAAAGGGAACTTCTAGCAATACAAATCGTCAAATTGAACAAGATTTACAATGTTAGTTAATGCACCATAATTTTTATAGAGAGCTTTCCCATTGTCCTTGTGTCTATTTAATACATTCTCCTTCTCCTCGTGAAAATAAATCTGTCGTCATAGGGGTTGCGGAGAGGAACGGTATGGAGACCCTGCAGCCTCTCGGGTGACTGAAGTTACAGATGTATGACTGATGGAATGTCTCATGCAGGACAGGGCCCGGAGTTAGAGTCGAGTAGGATCCCGGCGGCCAAGCCAGTGGAACACATTGTTATGGCAACAGCAGTTTGGGTGTGTTTAGACTAGACCGGGCTGTGCAGTGAGGTAATGCTGGTGATGTAAAGTAGGGCAGGGCCGGCCCTAGCCTTTTGGGGGCCCTAAGCAAGAATTGGTTCGGGGGCCCCACCACCTTGTGGGCAAAACAATTGTGACCCTCCTCTTCATGGCGTAGAGACATTTACAGTTTAAAGTACATTTCCTGCAATTCAACCCATTTTACAATGGGGCGTAGAAAAAAATGTAGAGGTTTTACGGCAAGTTTTTGGCAGTTCTACACATTTTGCGATGAGGCAGAAAGAAAAAATGTGCAGTTTTACAGCAAATTTCCTGCTATTCTACCCCTTTTGCCATGGGTTGGATATACATTTTTGCAGATTTGAAGCTAATTTCCTGCAATTCTACATATCTTACTATGCTTTATGCCATGTTAATTATAACTAAGTGAGAGTTACTATTCAAAATATGAAGGTCAGGGTCTCTGGGCACGTACCCTGCATGCCTGGCTGTTGTTCGACCATGATTACTACAAGATACCTAGCTAGACTAACTTACCAATCTAAATATTGTTAGTTGGCATGGTTAATTGAGTGACTGAGATAACAAAATAAAAATTGCTGATGCACAACCACATTTTAGACTTGCACCCTGTGTATTCTAACTTGCAACAGTAAATTGAAACCCCGAATGAGTTCCTATTTCTTTTAACCTCCACTTAATAACCATTTATAAATGTACTTACAGATGCTTATAATATCGTACCCTTTGTGTCATCATGCAACTTCATTTTCAATGGTTGCATAGTTGAACAATGGTTATTTTCTCACTTTTGGGTGTGATACATTGTTGCCCTGTCCCAGGAACAGAAATGTTTGGTTTTCAGACCAATGGTCAAGTCCCATGATGTGTCTTGCCCCACGTTTTAAATCCTGATGATCCATTGGTACACTTATTTATTCCAGGAATTAAGGCCTCATCTCAAGATCTCAAGCCATATTGCTGCTGTGGTTAGCTGTTTTCTGAGCAATTCCACAGACTTTGTGAGATCTCCCGATCTGTGAAATGGACTTGAAATAAAGATGATCTGAAACATGTCCTGCATTCTGTGTTGACACTGATGTGATGTGTGACACTGATGTGACAGTGCATTGCGAAGAATCAGGATGTGGGTGGCTAGGAGCACAGTTTTGAAACTATCTTTGGGAGAAGTGAGCAAAGACCAGACAAAAGAGATTGTGCAGAACACATAAGATAAAATGTTGACAGAGGAGAGAGGGTAAGTTCTATGCAATTTGTTTCACTTTTGGATACAGAAGTTCTGCTGGAGGATTTAGCACATTGCTCAACTAGCTATGTACTAGCTAGCTAGCTAGCTAATGTATTTTTTTTTTTTTATACCTTTATTTAACTAGGCAAGTCAGTTATTCTACTTTTTTTTTTAAAATCCCCTCATCAATCTACACACAATAACCCATAATGACAAAGCAAAAACTGTTTTTTAGAATTGTTTGCAAATGTATATAAAAATGTAATCTGAAATATGACATTTACAAAAGTATTCAGATATTTAATTCAGTTAGCTAGTTACAGTATGTCAAGTTGCCTAACTAGCGAACATCATGTTAGCCTTCACACAGCCTTCACACTAATGTGCACCAGGCAGGCAAGAAACAGGAGAAAGGCATATTTACCTAGAAATGGTTTCCCTAAATCACACGGGCAAGGCCGCCGAGTGATAACCTTGAGGTCGACGCTAATGCCCAACCCCCTTTCCTCCCAAACAAGGCCAATATACAACCAGTCAAGTTTATGCATCTACACTGAAAGGCAGCTACATGTCTTTCCTTAGTTACATAACGGTGGTTGTGTTGACAGGCAGAACAATTATTTTCAATAATTGGTCTTTTGACCAATCAGATCAGTTCTGGAAAAGATCTGATGTGATTCGTCAAAAGACCAATTAGTTGAAAAAAGATCAGAATTGGACTGCCTGTGTGAATGCAGAGATGCTCCTAACTCGCAGCTCCCTGTAAGGCATCCCTCCTTTCTAATTTAGTGTCTCCCCAAAACCAGACGGCAGAAAAATTACTGTGATGCCTTTTTCAAAAATAGAAAGATGTTTTGTAACCAGAATCACATACATAGCACTACTACTTATGTTGTTTTCGGGTGCTTTTTTAACCGTCGAGAACTTTGTCCAATCAACTTGCCAGAGAGGTTTCCATTTGCATGTCTAGAAAAAACACAGCACTTTGCTCTGGGTGTGCCCCCTCTATTTTCTCCACTTGGAGACATGGCTGTAACGGCTTGTTTAAGGATAATAACAAGGGAAGACTTTGAGAAGCCCTACACCGCAAACGCCAGCCTTGAGGCAAACGCCGCAACCACAGTGCAGTGCATAGGGGGAAGAGGAGAGGAACATAGAGGTGAGGAAAGGCAGACTGGGGTACTTATTACGGGCTTATTATCCTGCTGACTCGAGTGCATCTGCCCTCCTTTCACCTGCTCAGGGGGATGTGGATGAGCATGTGTGTGTGTCGGCTCGCCTACTGCAAGAATAACAGAGTGTGTGTGTGTGTGTGTGTGTGTGTGCGTGTCCCTGTCTCTGCGAGTGTGTGTGAGTGTGAGTGTGAGTGAGTGTGTGTGCGCGTGCATGTGCGTGTGCGTTTTAATGGAATGTGGGACTGGAAGCCAGAGCATACAGCAGGCAGACCCAACAAAGACAAGAGGGAGAAAGCAGGAAGGTAATTAAATTAGGGGTGGCACACCAGGAACCCAGAGCTTAAACGAGGCTCCAGGGATTGCGGGAGATCTGAGGCATTCAGTGTTTCCCTTATCTGAGAAACATAGGGGAAGACGGCTAAGCAGGGGCTCTGTGGCATACAGTAAATGCGCAACAATTGAAAAGCAAATCATCATAATTACTTTGGGATTCATAGGCGCAGTCCAACTGCTTACAATCAGTGTGTGCTGCTTGCACTTTGGCACACAATTGCTGGGTTGACAAGCATAAGGTAATGTTCATTTTTTGGGTTGTCGACCACCAGTGATATGGAGCGACTAAATCAGGGTAATTCTTGTCAGGAGACTCGCAGAGGTGAACATTTTTCTGAACATATTTTTCCATTTCAACTAATCAACTGATCATCAAACCTTTTAATAGCTACAGTGCATTTGGAAAGTGTTCCGACCACTTTACTTTTTCAAAATTTTGTTACGTTTACAGCCTTATTCTAAAATGGATTAAAAAAACATTTTTACAAATGTATTAAAAATAAAGACAGACATACCTTATTTACATGAGTATTCAGACCCTCTGCTATGAGACTTGAAATTGAGCTGAGGTGCATCCTGTTTCCATTGATCATCCTTGAGATGTTTCTACAACTTGATTATAGTCCACCTGTGTTAAATTCAATTGATTGGACATGATTTGGAAAATAACCCTCATGGTCACTCTGTCAGAGCTCCAGAGTTCCTCTGTGGAGATGGAAGAACTTTCCAGAAGCACAAACATCTCTGCAGCACTCCACCAATCAGGCCTTTATGGTAGAGTGGCCAGACGGAAGCCACTCCTCAGTAAAAGGCATATGACACCCCGCTTTTAGTTTACCAAAAGGCACTTAAAAGACACCTCAAACCATAAGAAACTAGATTCTCTGGTGTGATGAAACCAAGATTGAACTCTTTGGCCTGAATGCCAAGCGTAACGCATGGAGGATACCTTGCACCATCTCTACGCTGAAGCATGGTGGTGGCAGAATCATGCTCTGTGGATGTTTTTCAATGGCAGGGACTGGGAGACTAGACAGGATCGAGGGAAAGATGAACGGAGCAAAGTGATGAAAACCTGCTCCAGAGCACTCAGTACCTCAGACTGGGGCGAAGGGTTACCTTCCAACAGGACAATGACCCTAAGCACATAGACAAACCAATGCAGGAGTGGCTTTGGGACAAGTCTAAGAATGTCCTTGAGTGGCCCAGCCAGAGCTCGGACTTGAACCCGATCGAACATCTCTGGAGAGACCTGAAAATAGCTGTGCAGCGACGCTCACCATCCAACCTGACAGAGCTTGAATGGGAGAAACTCCCCAAATACAGGTGGTCCAAGCTTGTAGCGTCATACCAAAGAAGACTTGATGGGGTATTGTGACTTAATGGGGTATTGTGTGTAGATTGCTGAGAAAAAAATGTAATCAATTTTAGAATACGGCTGTAATGTAACAAAATGTGATTCGGTCTTATGTAGCAACATTTGAATTTCTGTGTTTTACAATGGATAAAAATAGAGACTCAGAGGTAAAAAATGGTATATCATACACTGCATTTGAGGAAACAATGGGAGAAAGTAAACACTGGGAAGCTTGACATTTACAGTCATAGAAAGTGGCTTTAGCAACATATACAGAGGAAGAGAAGGTAAAGAGGAGGGAGTGGAAGGATAGGTCCTCTGGAAGTTTACTTTTCCTCCATTTCCGCTCAGCTGCCCGCAGCCCTGTGCTGTAGGCACACAGTAAGTCACTCAGCCATGGAATGGGAGGGGAAGGTCGAGTCATCCGGAGGAAAGGGGAGCTTGATTGTCAAAGGATGCGGAATGGGAGAAGAGTAGGGTCAACGAGGCAGTCAGGTGACAGGAGGGAGAAGGATTTAGCAGAAGGGAGAGAGGACAGGATAGAAGAGGAGAGAGTCTAAACCACTAGGAATGTGATGAAAGAAATGAAAGCTGAAATAAATAATTCTCTCTACTATTATTTTGACATTTCACATTCTTAAAATAAAGTAGTGATCCTAATTGTCCTAAGACAGGGATTTTTTTACTAGGATTAAATGTCAGGAATTGTGAAAACCTGAGTTTAAATGTTTTTGGCTAAGGTGTATGTAAACTTCCAACTTCAACGGTACTTGCCAAAGATACCAAATATCAAAATTAAATCATTACAAATTTACTAGGTAAGATTCTCAAGTGACAGTGTTGTGGAGCCTTCCTCTCTTTCCTTCCTCAAATAACTCGACAGAACGTCTTCGTTTTTACAACAACACCGTCACTTGACAATACCACCGCTTGACACAGATGCCGCTGAAAAAACAGGGGACTGAAGAACTAGCTCTAATTGCCTAGCAGAGGTGAAAGATAACCTCCCACACAAAAAGGCCTGAAATCTAAGTCTACAATGACAGTCACACGTACTGAGCAATCAGATATTTCAAACAGCAATGATTAGGTAGCCTACTATTTAAAAGACAGCACTTAAATTCAATTACACTAGCAAGACAATATCAACAGCTACTTATTAAATAAACGTGATACTCTTGTAGGAGCTGATGTCCTTCAAAACTATAGATGACGCAGACTGGTGCCAAGTCAGGCTCCTTAAATAGTCAGGGCAAACAGGTAAACACCCAACAGTTACAAGACAATACCAACAGCTACTTATTGAATCAGAAAATATACTTGCTACTCTTGTAGAGTTGATGTGCTTCCAAACTATAGATGACCCTCAATATTTATTGGAAAGGAGCATCAAGCTTTCACTACAATGTGAAGTTCATAATAACTTATTTAATCTGTAGCCTAATAAACTGCATGGTTTCCCGAGTCGTAGTGGGAGGACGATACACTATTAAAGAACAAAAAGGCCCGCAGACTGTTAAAGAGCCCAATTCAACACTTTATTGACAACGTTTTGATCGAAAGGGATATTCGTCAGGTAAAACAAGCAGAGTGCTCACATCCCAAAATATACACATTTCCCCTCACATGACCAATGCGGACATGACGCATGGTGGGTGCTAACACAGTTTGTGTATCTCTAATAATTTGATATCAATGAGATGGGCAAACGTAGTAGTTACAGAAAATAATATATATTTAAAAAATGACCAAGTAGCTGACCTGGAAGGGAAGACAATTCAAAGTGACATATTCATGTAAGAAATGGTCTGATATCAAACTCTTGGTTCAGGACTACACACCACATGTGAGACTCCAAGTTTACTTTGATATGATGGTTATTATATTAATATTTGCATTAAAGACGTTTCCACCGCCATTTAACACATAATTCATTTTACTGACACAAAACAATCCCACCATGTCGAATGAACAAATGATCTGTTGGCCTTTATAAAATAGTACCAAAACGTCCTGTTTCCATCACAGCTGTTGTGTTTTTTGTTAATATGGTATGATTTTACTCAGCTGGATGGAAACATAGTTACCGTTTATTTTATGTGCATTTTACATTTACTGTACTTTTCACGGCATCTGTTGATAACGAAATCTGAACTCTGGATACATTCAATAACATGATAAGAATATTCCTGTAAAACATGGTGTAGGTGCAACATAGGGGAGAGTGGGGTAAGTTGAGCCAAGGGGTTAGTTGAGCTACCCCTTGTTTCTAGGAAAAAGTAATCATGTGACCAAATATTTAGGAAGAGGTCATAATTTCATGGAAAACCACATGGAAAAAGTGGTAAGTAAGTAAGTTCGGTTCTAAAGACTGATTTTCACAAAGTCAAATGAATTTTTTGTGTTACAGGTTTCATGATGCTTGTATCTTAATGCATTCAAACGTTATTTGCCACATGCGCCGAATACAACAAGTGTAGACTTTACCGTAAAATGCTTACCTACAAGCGCTTAACCAACAGTGCAGTTAATGAAGAAGAAAATATTTACCAAGTAGGCTAAAATAAAAAGTAATAATGAAAAGTAACACAATAAGAATAACAAGGCTATATACAGGGGACACCGGTACAGAATCAGTGTGCAGGGGAACAGGCTAGTTGAGGTAATCTGTACAGGTAGGTGGGGGTGATGCTACTATTCATATGTAACAAACAAACAGCAAGTAGCAGCAGTGTACAAGAGGAGGGGGGGGGGGGGGGGGGGGGGGTGTCAATGTAAATTGTCCGGTGGCGATTTTTATGAATTGTTCAGCAATCATATGGCTTGGGGGTAGAAGCTGTTGAGGAGCCTTTTGGTCCTAGACTTGGCGCTCCGGTACCGCTTGCCGTGTGGTGGCAGAGAAAAGAGTCTATAACTTGGGTGGCTGGGGAGTCTGACAATTTTATGGGCTTTCCTCTGACACCGCCTATTATATAGGTCCTGGATGGCAGGAAGCTTGGCCCCAGTAATGTACTGGGCCGTTTGCACTATCCTCTGTAGAGCCTTACAGTCAGATGCCGAGCAGTTTCCATACCAGGCGGTGATGCAACCGGTCAGGATGCTCTCGATGGTGCAGCTGTAGAACCTTTTGAGGATCTGTGGGCCTATGCCAAATCTTTTCAGTCTCAGGTTTTGTTGTGCCCTCTTCACAACTGTCTTGCTATGTTTGGACTATGATAGTTCGTTGGGAATGTGGACACCAAGGAACTTGAAACTCTCAACCCACTCCACTACAGCCCCGTCGATGTTAATGGGGGTGTGGAATGTGATTGAGATTGCGTCATCTGTGGATCTGTTGGGGCGGTATGCGAATTGAAGTGGGTCTAGAGTGTCAGGGAGGATGCTGTTGATGTGAGCCATGACCAGCCTTTCAAAACACTTCATGGCTACCGACGTGAGAGCCACGGGACGGCTAATCACTTAGACAGGTTACCTTCGCTCCCTTGAACACAAGGACTATGGTGGTCTGTTTGAAACATGTAGGTATTACAGACTCAGTCAGGAAGAGGTTGAACCTGTCAGTGAAGACACTTGACAGTTGGTCCGCGCATGCTTTGAGTACACATCCTGGTAATCCATCTGGCCCAGTGGATTTGTGAATGTTGACCTGTTTAAAGGTTTTGTTCACATCGGCTACCGAGAGCGTTATCACACAGTCATCCAGAACAGCTGGTGCTCTTGTACATGCTTCAGTGTTGCTTGTCTCGAAGCGAGCATAAAAGGCATTTATCTCGTCTGGTAGGCTCGCATCACTGGACAGCTCGCGTCTGAGTTCTATTTGTAGTCCTTAATAGTTTTCAAGCCCTGCCACATCCGACGAGCGTCAGAGCCGGTGTAGGAGGATTCAATCTTAAGCCTGTATTGACGCTTTGCTTGTTTGATGGTTCGTCTGAGGGCATAGCGGGATTTCTTATAAGTGTCCTGATTAGTCTCCCGCTCCTTAAAAGCGGCAGCTCTAACCTTTAGCTCGATGCGGATGTTGCCTGTAATCCATTATTTCTGGTTGGGATATGTACTTACAGTCACTGTGGGAACGACATCGCCAATGCACTTATTGATGAAGCAAATGATTGAGGTGGTGTATTACTCAATGCCATTGGATGAATCCCGGAACATATTCCAGTCTGTGCTAGCAAAACTGTAGTGTAGCCTCTGCGTCATCTGACCACTTCCGTATTGAGCAAGTCACTGGTACTTCCTGCTTTAGTTTTTGCTTGTAAGCAGGAATCAGGAGGATATAATTATGGTCAGATTTGCCAAATTGAGGGCGGAGGAGAGCTTTGTATGCATCTGTGTGTGTGGAGTAAAGGTGGTCTAGGATTTATTTTTCCCTGGTTGCACATGTGACATGCTGGTAAAACCCTGGTAAAACTGATTTAAGTTTGCCTGCATTAAAGTCCCCGGCCACTAGGAGCGCCACTTCTGGGTGAGCATTTTCTTCTTTGCTTATTTGATTCTTTGCTCTAAACCAAATTAGATTGTTCACACTTTAGTTGGGGTCTCTATAAGCTACAATATGAAGTCCTAAACCTAGCATGAAAGTGCATCCTTATAGCTGTGTGGTCTAATATAGTCAAAATGTTTGCCGTGGAGTCAGTTGAGCGAATGGCCACCATACCCCATACAAATGATTATTACATTTGTTCAGTTTTTTTCATAGTATTTTTGCAATGTGTCATGCATATGAACTCAATATAGTATTTTTGTTGTTTGAGAGCAGACATCAGCCCTCCTTGAGGTTTTTGAGAAAGCAGCCAAGGAAGTGAGAGAAGGGAAGAAGTCCATTCAAGCAGCAGAAAGGGATGAAAAAATAAAGTGAATGACACTGAAAACGAACATGTACCTATGTGAAAGTGGAGGATATGGTAGAGTAGCAGAGACACACAAGGTCTTATCTGTTGGCATAGAGACTGAGCTTGCTAAACATATCAAGAATTTTGCGGACTAGTTTCAAGGGCTTAGTAACCCGGCTTTCAAATTGGCACACCAAAACAACATCCCTGTCCCAGACAACTGGTCTAGAACTGGAAGTGGAAGTGATATTGAACAGAGAGATATCTATCTGAAAGTAGGCGTACATTTAAGATATACAAAACATAAACACCCCCATTCCATGAATGAAACGTTGACCTACCAGCACCATCATCCCAGTGGCGGTCAGTGCCATTTATGATGAGGGAGGATTATTATTGTTTTATGAGTGTAACCGGTGTAAAATGGCAAGCTAGTTAGCGGGGTGCACGCTAATAGCATTTCAATCGGTGACGTCACTCGCTCTGAGACCTTGAAGTAGTTGTTCCTTGCTCTGCAAGGCCCGCGGCTTTTGTGGCGTGATGGGTAACGATGCTTCAAGGGTGGCTGTTGTTGATGTGTGCAGAGGGTCCCTGGTTCGAGCCCAGGTAGGGGCGAGGAGCGGGACGGAAGCTATACTGTTACATGAGCATGGCCTTACTTCTATTACTGCATATTGGATAAATGTCATTCATATTCCATTCACCCAGTTCAATGTAACATCTATAGGTTTAGGCTACTACATGACACTTTTCCCTGTACCCATCATGAGTTTGCTACAACCTAGCCTATGGGTGAAAGTTTACAATGTAGGAGCACAGGTCGAGATAATTTTGAGTAAACAAGGTGACAGACAGTGTCTGTCATTCAATACCGCATTACACGCTCTTGCTTGCATCTAGCTGATCTAGGGTGTAACCATTAGTCCAACAGTTGCAAATGAGAGTTTCTATTGGACAAATTCAGGTATGGTTATCCCTGTTTCGTTTTCTTCCATTTAAGAAACGTTTTTCAACAGAATCGGTGGAATGAATACACTCCTGATCACAAGCAAACACAGTTCACTTTCATAGTAGCCACATAAAAACAGCATGCTCACTTTGCTCATTGAATATATAATTCCTTTGCGCAACTATCTACGCGCTCTCCTCCTCTCACCTTTTTTCTTCGCTTGTGGACTTCAGGGCACAACACATCAGCTATCTGTGACCAGGCGAAAAAACCTTTCCAAGGCAAAGCTTCATATCATGACCACTAACCGCTACACTTAGCCTACATCATTGTCACATCGTAGTCAACATAGATACTAGAACTAACGTGTTAGTAAACCCACTACTTGAAAATAAAAGAGAGCCGCACACTCTAGGAGCTCAGATGCAAAAATGTAATTACCAACGCTTCGACAGCCAAGCTGTCTTCATCAGGGTATAATCACAAACACTGCGGGATGACTCGTTTATGTAGTGTCAAAAGTAAACCCACTACAATCATGCAGTACAGTGTACAGTCAGAAAGCAGTTTAGCAGTTACACTGGCCAGCCCCGGGGGCAATAAGAGTTCCAGTGTTGGATATCATAGCATCCCTCTCTGTTTGAGCCGGGTGTTGTAGTAGGCTAAACTAGCTAGCTGCATTCGCTAGCTAAGTAAAAGTTTTTTTTAAATATTAAAAAATTCAACCAAATATAAGTAGCTCTCTCTCTCTTTCTTCTTAATTTTCGAAACCTCTCTCTTTGAGTCAACTACTCACCACATTTTATGCAATGCAGTGGTAGCTAGGTGTTGCTTATGCTTTCAGTACTAGATACATTTTCTGATCCTTAGGGTGGATAACATGTCAGTTCATGCTACAAGAGCATTGAAAGGTTGGAGGACGTCTTACGGAAGTTGTCATAATTACTGTGTAAGTCTATGGAAGGGGTTGAGAACCATGAGCCTCCTAGATTTTGTATTGAAGTCAATGTACCCAGAAGAGGACATAAGCTAGCTGTCCTCTGGCTACACCATGGTGCTACCCTACAGAGTGCTTCTGAGGCTACTGTAGACCTTCATTGCAGAACAGTGTGTTTTAATAATTTTTTTGGTGATGTGAATATACTTAGTATAGTTTTATCTAAAAATAGTAACTTTTTTAATGTTTCACTATTTGTATTTTCATTAAATTCACTGAGGAGGATGGTCGTCGCCTTCCACCTCACCCACCTACCCCAAGGCGGCTCAACTTACCCTGTCCCTAAACTCAACATACCCCATACCTGAAGTAAGATGTGCCAAGAGACCACTTTTTTTTAAACTTTGTTTATTTCCAGGGATACACCATGTTAAATATATGTTGATATCTTTGTTAGAAAGAATATATTTTCCTTGATGTAGTGATGCTAAATGTAAAGAAAATGTATTAACTTACTCCATTCTCCCCTAAGACCAAAAAATTACAAGGGTTTAAGTAAGAGGATTAACTGTTGTCTCCAGTGTACACAGTTCCTAAGTAATTTCAATGCACTTTTATGACTCAAAAGAAGAGTCTTCAACTATAAGATGCTTATTTGAGCTCTCCTAGCTGTGCTGTTGAGGAACTAGAACACTTGTTTTTCAAATCAAATCAAGCTTTATTTATACAGGACATTTCAGACATCACATGCAACGCAACGTGCTTTTACTGGAAAATCTGATAAAAAACAATGAAAATAAAAGCTGAAATATTTACTACACAACAAACATAAGATAAAATACAAAAGATGGACACAAAGTGAACAACTAAAAAGCACAAGGAATAGCAAAGCTAAAAATATACGTTTTTAAATCTCTTTTAAACATGTGCAATTTTGGCCCCCCTCAAGATCTCTGGCAGTCTATTCCAGAGGCTGGGGGCATAATAACTAAAGGCTGCCTCTCCATGCCTCTTGGTCCTAGGCTTTGGGATAGTTAAAAGGCCAGTGCTAGAGGACCTGAGGGACCTACTGGGCACATAACTTAAAAGCATGACTGACATGTGTTGTGTTGTGGTGTACAATCGTGGATTGATTTGAAAACCAATAGAAGAATCTTAAAATGTATTCTAAAGCTCACAGGCACCCAGTGCAGAGACCTCAAAACCAGTGTAATGTGTGCTCTCCGTCTGGTCTTGGCCAGTACCCATGCTGCAGCATTCTGTATGTTTTGCAGTTGTCCCATGGCTTTCTGGGTTAGACCAGACAAGAGAGCATTCCAGTAGTCAAGCCCAAGTCTCTATTTTTCAGCCTGAGAGAGAAACGTCCACAACTTGGCAACAACTTTTCCTCAAGTGGCAAAAAAAACAATTTTGGTCACATTTTGGTGATTTTAAATTTTGTTCCTAGATTTTTTTACCTGGTGTTTTATCTTTATTACCCATGAATTAAAATGTGCGGCTAGATTCTCTCTCTGCGCTTTACCTACAACAATAAGCACATCGGTCGAGGAAGTTGTGAGCCATCCAAGTATTTTAATCACTAATACAGTCTAATAATTTTGTATTGTCTACGTAGCAGTGAAAATCATTGCTGTACTTTCTGATAACGCTACCAAGAGGTAACATATATAAACTGAACGGTACCGGATCCAAATCTAACCTTGTGGAACGCCACATGCGATATGTATTTTCTCTGAGTTATGTTCACCAAGGGTGACAAAACTCTCAACCGGTTAAATAGGTCCTAAACCAATTTAGAACTGGACCGGAGAGGCCAACCCACCTCTCCAGTCTGTCAAGAAGGACATCATGGTCAACAGTTTGAACACCAATTCTGCCAAAAGTTGTTTTATTTTTAAATGGAAGGTTGGAAGAATCTAGATTACTTTTCTTCAGAAAGGGTTTCACCATAGCAGTTTTTATTGCAGTGGGGAAAGTGCCCAGGAACACGGAGTGATTAACAATAGCTTGCACTTCTTCAGATATGCAATTAAAACTGTTTTGAAGAAGTTGGTGGGGATGGAATTGAGAAGGCAGGTAGAAGGCTTAAGTTGTGATATCACTTTCCTGAGCATGTCTGTGTCAACCAGGGAAAATAAATCCATAGTGCCTTTGTTTGGAACAACTCTGCATCCCCGCCATCACTCAATTACTGTTGTTTGCGCAATCCAAAAACGTCCCAATAAAAATCACAATCTGCGTCAGGTGGGAATCATTTGAAAAGTGTGTTCTATTGCCAACACAACTAGCTAAGATATAAAATACAATCTTACAGTGTTAGTTTCACCGGGCAATTCAGAGAAACGGATTGTAATTTTGGTGCTCCTAGAAAGGAGACGTGTGGATGCAGGTGCGTGGATGCTGGTGCGTATATGCAGGTGCGTGTTCCGCTTCGAATTTCCTTCACAATAAACAAACAGGCTAATTCTGGTCAGAACAACCCCGGGTACTTCGCCATGTCCTCTTGTAACTGTACATCAAACATAGTGATCATAAACATTGACACTGTATATGACATGAGTTTTATGATATGGATATAGGAAGTGGACTGTTTGGCTTGCTTGTTTGACATCAAGGCAGTATTTATTATAATCCTCAACATCTCATCTTTCAAAATACATAGAGCCCTCTTAATTTACAACATTTCTCTCACTCAGAACATTTACAAAAGTTGCCAAATTATCAATGTCCAACTCTGCCATTTTCAACCCATATACCGGATAAGAGCGTGAAAGGCTATTTAATGTTGTTTTTTTCAAAACATTATAACATAGTTTTACAACTCTGTTTGTAAGCTTTTAAATGATATCAATCTCAACCGTTTATCTATTCCAGTGATGAAGTGGGGTATGCAAAATAGGTCGACTTTGAGAACCTTTTTCTCTTGAATATTTTGGCATTCAGGTCCAAAAGGTCACTCACTTTCTGAACACTTCTACAATCGGCAAATATGTATGGAAGGTTTTGTTCAAAAATCAAAAAGGGGTGCTGTCAAAAAGTGACTGAATTCAAATGGATTTTCCCATAGTAAAGCATCTCAAGGCTGTCCTTATAGTTAGCAACAGACGTTGTGATCAGCCGATCCACCACTGTATCGCAATGCAGAATCTAGCGCAGAAACACAGCAGTGCAACCCGTCTTAGCCAGCTCCCAGAGGACACCAACCAACCTGTGCGGCGGCCATAGTTAATACATTAGCCATATAATTCCATCTGACTGCCGTACAGCACACTTGGGAATGAGGGTCCGGTCTCCTCCCGCCCAGTGGGGCCAACTTAGCTGTGTGTCTCCCAGGGGCCACGGCCGCCACGCTATATCAAACCTTTGATCAGCGGTGGGTGGTGACAGTGATGGCCGGTGGAGCAGGTGTGTCCTTGTGCAGATGCCAGTCCACCATCCCCTCCCAAGCCAGTCCAACCGTTCCACTGCCCTTGAATACACAGGGAGGCTCCCAATTAATCCTGTTATGAAAATGGTAGTGGTCAATCACACTGTTTTTTTTGTTCCATCCGCATTATTCACAAAGCCTCCACACGGGGCTTTCCTGGTAGTCAATTAAGACAGAGGAGCGGGGAGAGGAGGAGGAGGGATCGGTGTCCAGTGTTGGAGAGAGCTCAAAGGTGTCTCAGACATCTGGAGATTAGTCAAACCTGTGCTGCAGAGGGGATCATTTGGCACCGACACCGACCATTCCTCTTCAGAACACAGAGTACAGATCCTGTACTCTGTGGTGGTGTGGAGCAATACGGCCCATAGCGTATTGCTTTTAAAATGGATGGCTTTAGAGTTTGTCCAAAGTATCCTTCCTGAATGTCGTTGACTAAGATCAATGCAGTCGGAGACTGTGTCCAATGGGTTGTTGATGATGATGGCACCGGAGGTGTTGGCTGCCGTTTTACGGGCTCCTAACCAATTGTGTTATTGTGTGCGTTTTTTCGCATTATTAGTAATTTAGTTTGTACATAATGTTTCTGCCACCATCTCTTATGACCAAAAATAACTTCTAGATATCAGGACAGTGATTACTCAACTCGTACTGGACGAAGATTTTTTCTGTAATGAGTCGGATGCAAAGGATTTACTTCAGACACCCAACAAGGCCCAAATCACCATCATTCGCATGAAGAAGAGACTGACATGTAGGTCGGGTTGCCTTGTAAGGATCCGACGGCGAGTGTGTAATCCGCCTTTACCATCAGTCCTATTAGCCAACGTGCAATCATTGGATAATAAAAGGGACAAGCTCCAATCAAGACTAACCTACCATTGATTAAGACCTTTAAACAGGTCAACATTCACAAGGTCACAGGGCCAGATAGATTACCAGGACATGTACTCCAAGCGTGTGCTGACCAACTAGCAAGTGTCTTCACTGACATTTTCAACCTGTCCCTGACCGAGTCTGTAATACCAACATGTTTCATGAAGACCACCATAGTCCCTGTGCCCAAGAACACCAAGGTAACCTGCCTAAATAACTATCGACACATAGAACTCGCATCTGTAGCCATGAAGTGCTTTGAAAGGCTGGTCATGGCTCACATCAACACCATTATCCCAGAAACCCTAGACCCACTCCAATTTGCATACCGCCCCAACAGATCCACAGATGATGCACTCTATTGCACTCCACACTGACCTTTCCCACCATGACAAAAGGAACACCTACGTGAGAATGCTATTCATTGACTACAGCTCAGCGTTCAACACCATAGTGCTGTGAAATCTCATCGCAAGCTAAGGACCCTGGGACTAAGGACCCCCCTCTGCAACTGGATCCTGTACTTCCTGATGGGCCACCCCCAGGTGGTAAGGGTAGGTAACAACACATCTGCCACGCTAATCTCCAACATGGGGGCGTGCTCAGTCCCCTCCTGTACTCCCTGTTCACCCCTGACTGCATGGCCAAGCACGACTCCAACACCATCACTAAGTTTGCCAACGACACAACAGTTGTAGGTTGTGTCGTTGGCAACGCTGAAAAAGCCTATAAGGAGGAGGTCAGAGACCTGACAGTGTGGTGCCAGGATAACACCCTCTCACTCAACGTGATCAAGACAAAGGAGAAGATTGTGGACTACAGGAAAAGGAGGACCAAGCACGCCCCCATTCTCATCGACAAGGCTGTAGTGGAGCAGGTTGAGAGCTTTAAGTTCCTTGTTGCCCACATCAACTATCATGGTCGAAACACACCAAGACAGTCATGAAGAGGGCACATCAACGCCTATTCCACCTCAGGAGACTGAAAAGATTTGGCATGGGTCCTCAGATCCTCAAAAAGTTATACAGCTGCACCATCGAGAGCATCCTGACTGGTTGCATCACTGCCTGGTATGGCAACTGCTCAGCTTCCAACCACAAGACACTACAGAGGGTAGTGCGTAAGGACCAGTACATCACTGGGGCCAAGCATCCTGCCATCCAGGACCTCTATACCAGGCGGTGTCAGAGGAAGGTCCTAATAATTGCCAAAGACTCCAGCCATCCTAGTCACAGACTGTTCTCTCTGCTACTACACGGCAAGAGGTACCGGAGCGCCAAGTCTAGGTCAAAAAGGCTTCTTAACAGCTTCTACCCTCAAGCCATAACACTCCTGAACAGCTATTCAAATGGCTACCCAGACTATTTGCATTCCCCCCCCACTCCCATTTTTACACTGCTGCTACTCTCTGTTTATTACTGAAGTTTTTTAGTACTTTTGCTCTTGACACATTGATGAAAATAATCATGGCCTCTAAACCTTCAAGCTGCATACTGGGCCCTATTCAAATCAAATCAAATGTATTTATATAGCCCTTCGTAACATCAGCTGATATCTCAAAGTGCTGGACAGAAACCCAGCCTAAAACCCCAAACAGCAAGCAATGCAGGTGTAGAAGCACAGTGGCTAGGAAAAACTCCCTAGAAAGGCCACAACCTAGGAAGAAACCTAGAGAGGAACCAGGCTATGAGGGGTGGCCAGTCCTCTTCTGGCTGTGCCGGGTGGAGATTATAACAGAACATGGCCAAGATGTTCAAATGTTCATAAATGACCAGCATGGTCAATAATAATAATCACATGCAGAACAGTTGAAACTGGAGCAGCAACCCTATTCCAACTAAACTACTGAAAGAGCTGCTTCCTGTGCTTGGCCCTCCTATGTGGAACATAATGAACGGCTCTCTATCCACCGGATGTGTACCAAACTCACTAAAAGTGGCAGTAATAAAGTCTCTCCTGAAAAAGCCAAACCTTGACCCAGAAAATATAAAAAACTATCGGACTAAATCAAATCACCCATTCCTATATCGAATCTCAAAAAATTCCTCTCAAAAAAAGTTGCCTGCCTGAAAACAAACAAAGTATATGAAACGCTTCAGTCTAGTTTTAGACCCCATCAAAGCAATGAGACTGCACTTATGAAGGTGGTAAATGACCTTTAAAGAGTGTCAGACTGAGGCTCTGCATCTGTCCTCGTGCTCCTAGACCTTAGAGCTGCTTTTGATTACATCGATCACCACATTATTTTGGAGAGATTGGAAACCCAAATGGGGCTACATAGACAAGTTCTGTCCTGGTTTAGGTCTTATCTGTCGGGAAAGATATCAGTTTGTCCTCTAACAAATCAACTGTAAATTTCGGTGTTCCTCAAGGCTCCGTTTTAGGACCACTATTGATTTCACTATATATTTTACCTCTTGGTGATGTCATTTGGAAACATAATGTTAACTTTCACTGCTATGTGGATGATACACAGTTGTACATTTCAATGAAACATGGTGAAGCCCCAAAATGGCCGTCCCTGGAAATCTGTGTTTCAGACATAAGGAAGTGGATGGCGGCAAATGTTCTACTTTTAGACTCGGACAAAACAGAGATGGTAGTTCTAGGTCCCAAGAAACAAAGAGATCTTCTGTTGAATCTGACAATTAATCTTGATGGTTGTACAGACGTCTCAAATAAAACTGTGAAGGACCTCGGCGTAACTCTTGACCCTGATCTCATTTTTAACGAACATAAAGACTGTTTCAAGGACAGCTTTTTTTCCATCTACGTAACATTGCAAAAATGAGAAACTTTGTCCAAAAATGATGCAGAAAAATTAATCCATGCTTTTGTCACTTCTAGGTTAGACTACTGCAATGCTCTACTTTCTGGCTACCTGGATAAAGCACTAAATACACTTCAGTTAGTGCTAAACACGGCTACTAGAATCTTGACTAGAACAAAACAATTTAATCATATTACTCCAGTCCTAGCCTCTCTACACTGGCTTCTTGTTAAGGCTAGGGCTGATTTCAAGGTTTTACTGCTAACCTACAAAGCATTACATGGGCTTGCTCCTACCTATATTTCTGATTTGGTCCTGCCGTACATACCTACACGTACGCTACGGTCACAAGACTAGAACTTCTAAGCAAACAGCTGGAAGCAGTGCTATCTCCTATAGAGCTACATTTTTATGTAATGGTCTGCCTATCCATGTGAGAGATGCAGACTCGGTCTCGACCTTTAAGTCTTTATTGAGATCTCTTCAGTAGGTCCTATGAATGAGTGTAGTCTGGCCCAGGAGTGTGAAGGTGAACGGAAAGGCACTGGAGCAACGAACCACCCTTGCTGTCTCTGCCTGGCCGTTCCCCTCTCTCCTGTGATTCTCTGCCTTAAACCCTATTACCCCGTCACTGGCTTACTGGTTCAATTCCATGCTGTCCCTAGGAGTGGTGCGCCACGGATCCTCCTGTCCGGATTGGCGCCCCCTCTTGGGTTTGTGCCGAGGGGGAGATCTTTGTGGGCTATACTCGGCCTTGTCTCAGGATGGTTGATGGTTGAAGATATCCCTCTAGTGGTGTGGGGGCTGTGCTTTGGCAAAGTGGGTGAGGTTATATCCTGCCTGTTTGGCTCAGTCCGGGGGTATCGTCGGACGTGGCCACAGTGTCTCCTGACCCCTCCGGTCTCAACTGCAATAGTTTGTGTCGGGGGGCTAGTCTGTTATATTTGAAGTTTCCCCTGTCTTATCCGGTGTCCTGTGTGAATTTAAGAATGTTCTCTCTCTCTCTCTCACTCTGAGGACCATGCCTCAGGACTACCTGGCCTGATGATTCCTTTCTGTCCCCTGTCCACCTGGTCATGCTGCTGCTCTAGTTTCAACTGTTTTGCCTGTGACTATGGAACCCTGACATGTTAACCGGACGTGCTACCTGTCACAGACCTGCTGTTATCAACTCTCAAGAGACAGCAATAGCGGTAGAGATACTTTGAGTGATCGGCTATGAAAAGCCAACTGACATTTACTCCTGAGGTGCTGACCTGTTGCACCCTCTACAACCAATGTGATTATTATTATTTGACCCTGCTGGTCATCTATGAACATTTGAACATCTTGGCCATGTTCTGTTATAATCTCCACCCGGCACAGCCAGAAGAGGACTGGCCACCCCTCATAGCAACGAGTTTTTCCTAGCCACCGTGCTTCTACACCTGCATTGCTTGCTGTTTGGGGTTTTAGGCTGGGTTTCTGTCCAGCACTTTGACATCAGCTGATGTAAGAAGGGCTTTATATATACATTTGATTGATTGATTGATTGATTGATTATCCATGCATAGTCACATTACCTCAACTAACCTGTGCCCCTGCACATTGACTCTGTACTGGTAACCCCTGTATATATACTGTTATTTTTGTCATTATTTAAAAAAAAAAACTTTATTTTAGTGAACTCTTATTTAACACTTATTTTTCTTAACTGCATTTCTGGTTAAGGGCTTGTAAGTAAGCATTTCACTGTATTAGGTGCATGTGACAAATAATATTATATTTCTTTGAAACTTACCGAAAGTTTAAAGAAGCAAGAACTAAGGTAGGGAAGCATCAAAAAAGTGCACAGAGTACACTTATCCGACTTGCTTTCAATGAGAATGCCAGATCTATAACTCACATGTCTATGTGAATTTTGTCAGATTTCGTACAAATTTGCATATTGCACCCTTAAGTCACTGTTAGAATATTAATAAACATAATTATAGATGACCATAGTCATACCATTCCATCACTGCCTGCCTATTTCATGACCTAAACAAGATGAATGATTAACTTTTTCTCCAATCTGTGGCCTACATCTTTGTGCCAACAGTGAATGAAGCGATTGAATGAAGTAAGCGATGCTCTAGTCTTGCCATCCTGCTCCAATACATTAGTCAGTGGAGGATGACAGCACCCTAGTCAAGCTGGTCTGGAGAAGGCAGTCTGGTTGCACTGAGTCACGTCAGTGTTTTCATCCCAAATGGCACCATATTCCCTACATAGTGCACTACTTTTGACATTGTATCAACCGTGCGTACATTTCTCACTAAATCCTGGCGTACGTGGAGATTCTAGGATTTGCGTATGCAAATAATTATTGGGATTTATCTAACTGCCGCATGCAACAAAAACATGCTTTCATTGCTAAATCAAAGCAATACTATTTGCGCTAGTAAACAAGCATTATATCCCCACCTGGAAAACGGTCCCTTCCATTCACCTTTTTGGTGACAAAAATGCCTGGTTTGCTGTATGATTTGGAGATGTTGGAAGTGGGACATGACAGTTCCTAAAAGAAAGCACAATTTCATTTGATCACTTTTCTGTAGACGTATGGGCAGAATGTTTTCACATTTTTTCAGTTTGAAAAAGTTTCAAACAAAAAATGCATATAGCGAGTGCCAAACACTGGCAGTGCATTCTGCAACTGATTGTCTATTCGAGAAAAAACTCAATTTTCCACAAAATAACATTTTCTTGCAAAACAGTTGATCAACCACTAGAAGTTATGCTTACGCATTGTCTGAGATTTGCGTGGAGATACTTACCCTTTCCTCTCAAGTTACATTTTTATAAATACAAACCTTTGCGGGAAAACGGGTGCCTGCAAGGTTTAAAGCATTTGTCGTGGGCACGCACGAGTCAAAAGTAGTGCACTAAGGCTGCGATTACACAGGTAGCCCAATTCTGATAGTTCTTTCTCTAATTGGTCTTTTGACCAATCAGATCATATCTGGAAAAATCTGATGCGAAAGATCTGATTGGTTAAAAGACCAATTAGTTGGTTAACATTATCAGAATAGGGCTTCCTGTGTAAATGCAGCCTATATAGGGAATATGGTGCCATTTGGGACACACTCATTCTGGGTTGAAGTGAGAGTCCATCACAATCCAGGGGAGAGAGAACTTTGATAGAGACTGCAGGGTGACAAAATAATGCAGGCTTCCCAAGTGACCATGGGGAAAAATACAGTGGAGCAGACATCCATTCAGCAAGCCATACACAGACAGACAGACACGCAGACCAGACAGAGAGTAGAATGGGGGAGGGGAGCATCTATTACAGAAAATATTAAATGTGCACCACCCCTCTCTCCCTCCGTCTACCCTTTCTCCATTTCCCTATTTCTCCCTCTATCTGAGGGCAGCATGATGGTGAGTTATTTTACCGCAGTTTGGCACAGCATGGAGCATTCAGCTCCCCAGATGGTCCTCCTGGTGATTCACTTTGCCGCCTTGTCTGTTGCTGGGCAGCACGGAGGGCTATGATAACATCACACACTTTTCAGGCCAGACTTGAATATATGAGGCACATTTGTGTGTACATTTTAACAAGCATGTTCCAACAACAACAAAAAATCCCCTCATCTGTGGGATCTCATCCTATACTGGTATGGCCAAATAGCATTATGAAAGGTAATCTCTTAAGTTTAATGACGGCCTGGATTTAAAAGCACTACAAACCTCAGTCATACACAGGAAATAATAATTATAGCACAGCTGGGGCTTATAGATTGCTGCAAGCCAGAAAAGCACACAACTCTTACTAGCCTCCACTAATTTATTAGGCCAGGAATATGCAACTCAAATCCTTGGGGGCCAGATTGGTATCATACTTCTCTCCCAGCCCTACAGCTAACACACTTGATTAAACTAATTGCATTCTAAAACGAAGACCATGATTAGTTGATTATTGGAGTCAGGTGTGGGACTGGGGCAAAGGTGTGGCCCCCGAGGACTGGAATTCACCATCCCTGCATTAGTCACTAGTCTGGGCTAGCATGCTACATGCTGCTCTTCCAGCCAAGTGAGCATGCTGTCCTGCTTGCCTAAGCTAACTCTTATCTACTCCACTAACATTGGCTAACACGCCCCACAGCTAAACATGCTGCTAACATAACGTTATCCTAGCAGCTACTGTACCTAGCCTACGATAACAGTCCTCTATGCTAGCTATTGTGGGGCTAACAGGCCTCTCAGTTAGCCAGGCTAACGTGCCATTTCCTGAGTCAGTGTGAGTTTGGCAGGCTCTGGCAGGGGCACCTCCTGCCCTTTGCAATGTGGGCCAGTGGGGGTGCGAGAGCAGACCATGGCCCGATTTCACCTCCGTCCGATCCAGCGATAGTACGGCCAGGAGCCAGGAGATGACAGCATCTCATTGCTGCCGTCTCTGGAACCGATAAATCTTCCTCAGGCTCTGGATTTGTGCAGGCATGTTTGAGAATACACCATTGTCTCTAACTCTGCCACAGCTGTTCAACTCATAACACCAAGTTTAAACCATGCAGGCCAAAGTAAGAGTCGAGCCTGCAAAGTTGGGGTGAAGTCAGACGTGCCAACTATAGCGCGTTTGACAATGGAGATTTTGAACACACAAATCAGCCATTTCTAAACGACACATAGCATACAGAGGTCTCTTAACGGCTATTAGAAATGCGGTTAAATACTTCAGAACTGAGCCTGTGTGATTCCTTTGAATTTGCATGAAGTGTTTCAGGCCTTTGCACCACACTGCATGTTTTTCCGATTAGCACATCCCCTGTTTCCATGGCAAAGCAGTAAACTGTGGCTGCACTGGATTTTCCACCTGGTCATGTTAACCTGATTCCACACTGCACATACTCCACAGAGAATAGTTTCATGAAAACTATAGACCCATTTTTTTTATATATATATATATATATATATATATACATACATACATTCACAGTATAAATGTAGCATATAGTCATTTCTGAACATACTCTATGTAAACAGTGGTACCCATAGCCTATGCAGCACCACAGAGAAGACATATCTTTGTTGTCAGGTAGAGGGAGGCCTGTGTTGCGTTTCCACTAGGACCCTAGCTAGATGACTAATGAATACAAATGTTCTAAATTGATCCTACGAGCCAGACAGCTTTCATTGTTCCATACTAAGAACATTTCCTTCTCTCAGAAGCAAAATAAGGACACTGCATTCGACTGAGTTGGCTTCTCTGTCTCGCGATGGATGGGCACAGACCGCATTCATTGAAACTGGCTGGTGGTAGTGAAGCTAGCAGGGGTGGGAGTGAGAGTGAGGAAGGCTGTTGAGAGTGAGCCTCTGCCCGCCCCGCTTGCGCTCTGGGCGGCTGTCTAGGACAGATTATGCTGGCAGCCGGCCAACCCAGTGCCAGCCCCTTTCTTCCAGTGTTCCTGATCAACAGAGCACGCTTTGTGCTGAAATGACAAACCACAAAGTCAAGCCAACATCTGCAGGATGAAGGGGGGGGCAAGGATAAAGGGCTAGGGGGGGCTGCAGGAAGGGCCAGACATGAGTGAAAAATCATTTCAGATTCAGCCGGTTGTAGTCGGTGGATGTGATTCATACTCAAAATATCTGTTGCATTGCCATACAAAATGTTTGATAGAGAAGGGTGGGAAAAATTGTATTTAAGCAAAGACGATGTACAGTGATTATTATCTTACCTATACAACAATGTGACAAAGGATTAAGTTAAATCCGACAGCTGAGACTTAAGACTTGTTCACACTGCAGGCCTTAATGCTCAAATAAGTTTTGTTTTTTAAATCAGTTTTGGAATACTGCCTGTCCAAATCAGATTGGTAGTCATTTGCTGACATGGCCACGCTAGTTGTTATGCTAATTGTGGGTGTGTGTGTGCAATGGCATAGAATGATTGGTGATGGTGCTCATGTTTCCTCTCACTCAGAAGTTGTTGTGTAGCAACTTGCAAGCTAAGGTGACAACAATTCCTATGAAGGTGGTGGCTTGAAATATCCGATTCCATGTGCTTTTTGGCTGTTCAGACTGCAGGAAAAAGATCTGATTTGGATATGCATTTTTTTTTTATTTGAGTCACTTCAAATTGCCAGTGTGAACAAAGCTTTAATGTACCTTTGGGGCTTGACATCTAGAGCGATTGTATAAAATCCGCCTCTAAATGCAGATATAATTTGAGGCAAGTTGCTGATTGTATATAATGGCTGTACATAAGGCTACACTCTAAATGTGACAGAGTGAATGTGGTGTGAAAGCTTAGCCATCCACGACTACACAGAGACCTTTCCAAGAGAATTTAGACTCGAGGAAAACACAGATTTGAAGAATTTGTAATTATGTGTACTACCTAGTACCTTTCCAACAGGGGGCGTTGTCTGTGCTCCTTAAAGTACGCATGCCTGATCTTTACTGAAACGAGCATCTAACACATCATCTTGAGATCCAAGACAGAGCACAACAACCAAATGTCAAAACCACACAGCAACAAAACAAAACCAAGCAGCAGCAAACAACACAGCTAATAATAATAACAACACATTCAATTTAAAGCGCCTTTAAAAAAAAAAGTACTGGAAAGAATGAGCAGCAGCTAACAAGCCTATAGCCAAAGGTACTCCCAAGTAGTGGCGGTCGGTGCCGTTTAAGATGAGGGAGGATGATTATTTTTTTATGAGCATGGGCTTATTTCTATTGCAGCATATTGGATGGCTGTTATTCATATTCCATTCACCCATCATGAGGTTGCAACAACCTAGCCTATGAAAGAAAGTTTACAAAGTAGGTGCACAGGTCGAAATAATTTTGAGTAATCAAGGTGACAGACACATTCAATACTGCCTTGCACACTCTTGTCTGCATCTAGCTGATCTAGAGTGTAATCATCAGTCCAACAGTTGCAAATGATAGTTTCCATTGGACAAATTCAGGTATTTTTATCCCCAATTCTTCCGTTTTTTTCAACAGAATCGCCGGACTGAATTCACCCTGATCACAAGCAAACACTACACTTTCATAGCAGCCACATAAAAACAGCATGATACATTTGCTCGTTGTATATATAATTAATTTTCGCAACTGTCTACGCGGTCTCTTTCTCACCTTTTCCCTTGCTTGTGGACTTCAGTGCAAAAAATACAAAACTGAAACATTTGTAGAACTATTCAGACCCTTTACTCAGTACTTTGTTGAAGCACCTTTGGCAGCGATTACAGCCTCTCTTCCTTGGGTATGACGCCACAAAATCGGCACACCTGTATTTGGAGAGTTTCTCCCATTCTTCTCTGCATATCCTCTCAAGCTCTGTCAGGTTGGATGGGGAGCATTGCTGCTCAGCTATTTTCAGGTCTCTCCAGAGATGTTCGATTGGATTCAAGTCCGGGCTCTGGCTGGGCCACTCAAGAACATTCAGAGACTTATCCCAAAGCCAATCCTGCGATGTCTAGGCTGTGTGCTTAGGGTCGTTGTCCTGTTGGAAGGCGAAACATCACCCCAGTCTGAGGTCCTGAGCGCTCGGGAGCAGGTTTTCATCAAGGATCTCTCTGTACTTGGCTCTGTTCATCTTTCCCTCATCCTGACTTGTTTCCCAGTCCCTACCGCTGAAAAACATCCCCACAGCATGATGCTACCACCACAATGCTTTACCGTAGAGATGGAATTCAATCGTGGTTTCATCAGACCAGAGAATCTTGTTTCTCATGATCTGAGAGTCCTTTAGGTGCCTTTTGGCAAACTCCAAGCGGACTATCATGTGCCTTTTACTGGCCACTCTACCACAAAGGTCTGATTGGTGGAGAGCTCCAGAGATGGTTGTCCTTCCAGAAGGTTCTTCCATCTCTACAGAGGAACTCTGGAGCTCTGTCAGTGACGATCGGGTCACCTACCTGACCATTGCTCAGTTTGGCCGTGCGGCCAGCTCTAGGAGGATTCTCCATTATCTATTAAATCTCCAGTTTGGGAATATTTTGGCTTCTCAGTAGATTACAACAGCGATGGAAAGAGAGTGTATGTTGCCAGCGCTCAATGACAATAGCCTACGCAGCTGCCAACACCTTAAACATGTTGACACATTTAGGGGCCAGCTGAGTGGCACTGCAGATCAGGGTTTGATTCCAGGCAGCAGGCAGTGACCGGGAGACCCATGAGGAAGTGCACAATTTGCCCAGCATCGTCCGGTTTAGGGGAAGGTTTGGCAGGCTGGGATGTCCTTGTCTCATCGCGCTCTAGCGACTCCTTGTGGCAGCCGGGAACATGCATGCTGACTTCAGTCGTCAGCTGTAGGGAGTTTCCTAAAACACGACTGGCTTCCGGATTAAGCGAGCAGCGTGTCAAGAAGCAGTGCGGCTGGGCGGGGTCGTGTTTTGGAGGACGCATGGCTCGAGACCTTCGCCTCTCTCTCGTCTGTGCGGAAGTTACAGCGATGGGACAACACTGTGACTACCAATTGGATATGATAACATTTGGGAGGAAAAAGGGTTGTTTTAGTTGTTAGTTGTTTTTAATAAATAATAATAATTACACATTTAAACCAAATATTCTACCACTGGTGCAAGACCAAATCCTCCACTCTTCATTCAGCCCTTTGCAGATGATTACAAGAGCGATAGGTATGTTTATAGCTGCGGATATGTGCTCATTATTGGTGGTTGAGAAGAATAGGGGGTTTCAGCACCTTGTGATAGTGCTCGAGCCACGTTATGGACCAAGTTCAGCAAACAGGTAGTACCCGCTCTATGTAAGCAAGCTAAAAGGTGAAGTTGTTTGTAAGAAGTCAATATTTTGTGTGGCCACCATCATTTTCCAGCACTGCCTTAACCCTCTTGGGAATGGAGTTCACCAGAGCTTCACAGGTTGCCACTGGAGTCCTCTTCCACTCCTCCATGACGACATCACAGAGCTGGTGGATGTTAGAGACCTTGCACTCCTCCACCTTCCGTTTGAGGATGCCCCACAGATGCTCAATAGGGTTTAGGTCTGGAGACATGCTTGGCCAGTCCATCACCTTTACCCTCAGCTTCTTTAGCAAGGCAGTGGCCGTTTTGGAGGTGTGTTTGGGGTCGTTATCATGTTGGAATACTGCCCTGCGGCCCAGTCTCTGAAGTGAGGGGTTCATGCTCTGCTTCAGTATGTCACATTACATGTTGGCATTCATGGTTCCCTCAATGAACTGTAGCTCCCCAGTGCCGGCAGCACTCATGCAGCCCCAGACCATGACACTCCCACCACCATGCTTGACTGTAGGCAAGACACAGTTGTCTTTGTACTCCTCACCTGGTTGCCGCCACACACGCTTGACACCATCTGAACCAAATAAGTTTATCTTGGTCTCATCAGACCACAGGACATGGTTCCAGTAATCCATGTCCTTAGTCTGCTTGTCTTCAGCAAACTGTTTGCGGCTTTCTTGTACATCAACTTTAGAAGAGGCTTCCTTCTGGGACGACAGCCATGCAGACCAATTTGATGCAGTGTACGGCGTATGGTCTGAGCACTGACAGGCTGACCCCCCACCCCTTCAACCTCTGCAGCAATGCTGGCAGCACTCATACGTCTATTTCCCAAAGACAACCTCTGGATATGATGCTGAGCACGTGCACTCAACTTCTTTGGTCGACCATGGCGAGGCCTGTTCTGAGTGGAACCTGTCCAGTTAAACCGCTGTATGGTCTTGGCCACCGTGCTGCAGCTCAGTTTCAGGGTCTTGGCAATCTTCTTATAGCCCAGGCCATCATTATGTAGAGCAACAATTCTTTTTTTCAGATCCTCAGAGGGTTCTTTGCCATGAGGTGCCATGTTGAACTTCCAGTGACCAGTCAGTATGAGGGAGTGTGAGAGCGATGACACCAAATTGAACATACCTGCTCCCCATTCACACCTGAGACCTTGTAACACTAACAAGTCACAAGACACCGGGGAGGGAAAATGGCTAATTGGGCCCAATTTGGACATTTTCACTTAGGGGTGTACTCACTTTTGTTGCCAGCGGTTTAGACATTAATGGCTGTGTGTTGAGTTATTTTGAGGGGACAGCAAAATTACACTGTTATACAAGCTGTACACTCACTACATTGTAGCAAAGTGTAATTTCTTCAGTGTTGTCACATGAAAAGATATACTCAAATATTTACAAAAATGTGAGGGGTGTACTCTCTCCGGTTTTATGATGAAACAAATTGTATATTTATATTTATTCCGCCACTGTGCGACTCGTCTTTTTGTTGTTAGGGCCTTATTGTAGGCCTATGTCACGCTGGTGTATGAACAACATAGGTTGTAATATGGCTTTTTTAATGGCTTCCCTAGTGTTTTTACGCACACCGCTACTTACTTTTGTTACATTTAGGGGAGCTAATGCCTCATTCAGGGAAGCTGAGCCCCCCCCACAAAACGCACCCTGAGTATACCCCTCTGGACACTGCAGTAGGATAGCTTGGACCATGGAACCATGAAGAGCATCCACTTCCATTACATTAAACCAGGCATGGTTATCTTTAATGTTAAGTTGTGGATGGATGGAGGACAATATACACTGAGTGTACAAAACATTAGCAACACCTTTTGTCCACCCACTTCTGTCATCAGAACAGCCTCAATTCGTCGGGGCACGGATTCTACAAGGTGTGGAAAGATGTTGGCCCATGTTGACTCCAATGCTTCCCATAGTTGTGTCAAGTCGGCTGGATGTCCTTTGGGTGGTGGACCTTGATTAAACACGGGAAACTGATGAGGGTAGAATAAACAGCAGCGTTGCAGTTCTTGACACACTCAAAGCGGTGCGCCTTGCACCTACTACCATACCCCGTTCAAAGGCACTTACATTTTTCTTGCCCATTCACAGCTAAATGGCACACATACACAATCCACGTATCAATTGACTCAAGGCTTATAAATCCTTCTTTAACCTGTCTCCTCCCCTTCTTCTACACTGATTAAAGTGGATTTTACAAGTGACATCAATAAGGGATCAAAGCTTTCACCTGGATTCACCGGGTCAGGTGTTCCTAATGTTTTGTACACTAAGTGTATATTTGCCTATTCTCACAAAGACATGACAAGAACATAATACCTGATTGGAAAGCTAATAAACTATGATGATCAGCTGGTGCCACAATATGGCTTTTGTAGCCCCTCTTTGGGCTAATCAATCAATGTGCAGTCTGATTGGCTACACATTAAACAGGTGACTAATTCACCGCCAACTATTGTGCAGTTTGATTGGCTACTCAATAATCACATGATTGATCCACTTCTGGATTTGAGGCAATCAGTAATGTCTTGACTGAAATTAAATTGAAACGCTTGTCTCTGATGCAGTGCCAATATAATTATCTAACTATTGTCAGATGTTTAATTGAATTTAGATAACTCAACACCCTTTTTATACAATAATACATGATATCTACGTAGGAGTTGTACATTTAATTTCACAATTATGATTTACCATGTCATGGCTTATCCTCAATTATTTATCCGAATGCATGTATAAATAACTGAATAGATAAGAGGGAAGGATGAATACATTTTATTTAAGTATTGCAATAACTGAGCCAGCATAACTTCTGCTGTTGTACCTTGGGGACACCAGTCATGTGGGAACACTAAAAACCTAATTACTAAACATGTTGTTGTTTTCTAAGCAGTGAGGTGTACATGCTATTTATCCTTGTGTTTCATTATGGTGCATTATTAAACTTTTAAATCTAATTGAGTCCAATTACTTTCATTACAGCCGAACACTTGAACCGAGGCAGGGGTTCAAATGCAGTATGTTATAAGCTATTGCTATTCCTTTGGAGAGAAACACAGGGGGGAATTCCAGCACAAGGTTAATGTCAGCCGTGATTTAGGTTCTCAGCTCGACCCGATCCAACGTTAATGAGCTGCACATGACACAGTCCAGGAGTGGAACAACAATATACAGGCATACCTTGAGAACAGAATTGGGTAACACGTCCATAAATGACGCCTCTCCATGAGAGCATGTTTCCTCCCATTAGCTTGTAAATAGCTGGTACAAGGTTCAATTACTTATACTGAGTGAAAGATATTTTTAAGTACTTATGGTGTTATCCCCCTTCCTCTCACGCCAATTATTATCACATACTTAATTTTTCATTGACTGTAGTAGTCTGACATCCTGGTCTTTCAAACATACTAAAATGAACATTTCTCAGGAATGACACCGTTCAGCACATGCATAACGGGTGAAAATAAACACACACAGCCCTGGAATAACCTCAATCCCTCGCAGCGTTGCCGTTGTTGCAATCTTATCTCAGGTACACAAACGTAAACCTGTCTCCCTCCATTTAGTATGATATATCATGTTTCGTATGGTATGTATTAATTTGTGAATTTCAATTATCCATGTCGTATGATATGTTACAAACTACAAATCATATATGTTATGAATTGCAATTTGTATAATATGTTACGAAATTGCAATACGTATGATATGTTACGAATTCTGAATTTGTTGTGAGCTAGGCTAGGGGTTTGGGTTCGGGGTTAAGGTTAGAGTTAGGGGTTACGGTTAGGGTTGGTAGTTAAGGTTAGGGGAAGGGTTAGCTAACATGCTAAGTTGCAAAGTAGCTAAAAAATAGTAAGTAGTTGCAAAGTTGCTAATTAGCTAAAACGCTAAAGTTGTCTGTTTTGTGATTCGAACACGCAACTTTTGGGTTCCAAGACATTTGCGTTATATGCCCACCTATCCTCCCTCCTTTTGTTTTCGGGTCATTTAAAAAAACATTCTGACATAAAGAGCACATATTCAACTTCAGAAAAAAAACAATTTTCACATCTCAAGAGGTTAAATAAAAAAATGACTATAGTAATTGCATATTAACTGCCAAATAAAGTAACAGGGTAGACCGTAACAGGGTTGATGATTTCATCTTAAATCAGCCATAAATCCCCATGTGACAGGGGATATGGAAGCTTGTTGTGGGCAACAAGGTGTGGCAATTGAATGCAAGCATCAGATTTTTATTTGATTGCTATCCTGTCTATCTTTGGGTAACAGAGGTTGAAGTGTTATGCTTGACCCACCCAGTTTTTCAGCATAAAACATCAGAAAAGTTACAAAAAGAGTAGAACTATGATTTAACTATGTTCAACATTTCTTTATATATATATATTTTTAAAGGAATTAGTTTTACCATATTAAAATGAGAGTTTTAATATGGAAAATATCCCCATGTGGTCTATATTAAAGGGCACTTCATTTAACATAACAGGCTTTTATTTTATATTAATATAACAGGCTTCACGTCTGAGTTCCAAATATTTCTAACGGTCACCCCAGCCTCTTGATACTCCCCATCCCGGATCCGGGAGCGTAATCATCGACTGACACTAATTAGCATAATGCAACGGACATAAATATTAGTAGAAAATATTCTTATTCATGAAAATCACAAGTGAAATATATTGAGACACAGCTTAGCATTTTGTTAATCACCCTGTCATCTCAGATTTTCAAAATATGCTTTACAGCCAAAGCAAGACAAGCATTTGTGTAAGTTTATCAATAGTCTAGCATAGCATTATGTCCAGCTAGCAGCAGGTAACTTGGTCACAAAAATAAAGAAAAGCAATCAAATTAAAACGTTTATCTTTGATGAGCTTCGGATGTTTTCAATCACGAGATTCCCAGTTAGATAGCCAATGTTCCTTTTTTCCCAAAATATTATTTTTGTAGGCGAAATAGCTCCGTTTGTTCTTCACGTTTGGCTGAGAAATTGACCGGAAATTGCGGTCACGAAAACGCCGAAAAATATTCCAAATTAGCTCCATAATATCGACAGAAACATGGCAAACGTTGTTTATAATCAATCCTTAAGGTGTTTTTCAAATATCTATTCGATAATATATCCACCATCCAACTAAAGCGGTCATATTTAGCTAACTCTCGGCTGACAGAAATCAAAATATGAATGAACTAATAGCAATTACTATTTACAATTTATCACATCACGGATGACCTCACCATTGATCAAAAATAATTGAGTAAAACACGTTCTACAAATCTAAAGTAATCTGATGATGGGTAGTTTATGCGTGCCACCATATTTGTTTTTTAGTGTCAAAGATAAGAGGTTACAAGATTAGTTGGGTTTGTTTGCAGTATGCGTGTTGAGGGGGGTGTGTCGTCTACCATCATTTATTTACATCATTCACTTCCGGAGGTTTACTCGAAAGATGAGCGAACCATCCCTTCACCTCGTTTTGTTATAACATCTTTGGACTGACAGACGTTTACATGACAATCAGAATGCATTGTATGATGTCAACAAACATGGTGCCACACATAGCTGGCAATTAGCTTGGCATTAGCTCATCATAATTAGTACAACTTTCATATGTGTCCATAACATTCTATGCAATAATTGGAAGGCATGTTTTGTCACCAGTACTTGAAAACATGTTAATAAAACAGTAAATATATAATCATACATACATACATACATACATACAGTGGGGCAAAAAAGTATTTAGTCAGCCACCAATTGTGCAAGTTCTCCCACTTAAAAAGATGAGAGGTCTGTAATTTTCATCATAGGTACACTTCAACTATGACAGACAAAATGAGAAAAAAAATCCAGAAAATCACGTTGTAGGATTTTTTATGAATTTATTTGCAAATTATGGTGGAAAATAAGTATTTGGTCACCTACAAACAAGCAAGATTTCTGGCTCTCACAGACCTGTAACTTCTTCTTTAAGAGGCTCCTCTGTCCTCCAATCGTTACCTGTATTAATGGCACCTGTTTGAACTTGTTATCAGTATAAAAGACACCTGTCCACAACCTCAAACAGTCACACTCCAAACTCCACTATGGCCAAGACCAAAGAGCTGTCAAAGGACACCAGAAACAAAATTGTAGACCTGCACCAGGCTGGGAAGACTGAATCTGCAATAGGTAAGCAGCTTGGTTTGAAGAAATCAACTGTGGGAGCAATTATTAGGAAATGGAAGACATACAAGACCACTGATAATCTCCCTCGATCTGGGGCTCCACGCAAAATCTCAGAGAGCTGGGACCAAAGTAACAAAGCCTACCATCAGTAACACACTACGCCGCCAGGGATTCAAATCCTGCAGTGCCAGACGTGTCCCCCTGCTTAAGCCAGTACATGTCCAGTCCCGTCTGAAGTTTGCTAGAGAGCATTTTGATGATCCAGAAGAAGATTGGGAGAATGTCATATGGTCAGATGAAACCTAAATATAACTTTTTGGTAAAAACTCAACTCGTCATGTTTGGAGGACAAAGAATGCTGAGTTGCATCCAAAGAACACCATACCTACTGTGAAGCATGGGGGTGGAAACATCAGGCTTTGGGGCTGTTTTTCTGCAAAGGGACCAGGACGACTGATTCGTGTAAAGGAAAGAATGAATGGGGCCATGTATCGTGAAATTTTGAGTGAAAACCTCCTTCCATCAGCAAGGGCTTTGAAGATGAAACATGGCTGGGTCTTTCAGCATGACAATGATCCAAAACACACCGCCCGGGCAACGAAGGAGTGGCTTCGTAAGAAGCATTTCAAGGTCCTGGAGTGGCCTAGGCAGTCTCCAGATCTCAACCCCATAGAAAATCTTTGCAGGGGTTGAAAGTCTGTGTTGTCCAGCAACAGCCCCAAAACATCACTGCTCTAGAGGAGATCTGCATGGAGGAATGGGCCAAAATACCAGAAACAGTGTATGAAAACCTTGTGAAGACTTACAGATAGCGTTTGACCTCTGTTATATACCCTTTCTTGGCAATGACAAAGTATTGAGATAAACTTTTGTTATTGACCAAATACTTATTTCCCACCATAATTTGCAAATAAATTCATAAAAAATCCTACAATGTGATTTTCTGGATTTTTTTCTCTAATTTTGTCTGTCATAGTTGAAGTGTACCTATGATGAAAATTACAGGCCTCTCTCATCTTTTTAAGTGGGGGAACTTGCACAATTGGTGGCTGACTAAATACTTTTTTGCCCCACTGTATGTATGTATGTATGTATGGATCATTATATATTTACTGTTTTATTAACATGTTTTCAAGTACTGGTGACAAAACATGCCTTCCAATTATTGCATATAATGTTATGGACACATATGAAAGTTGTACTAATTATGATGAGCTAATGCCAAGCTAATTGCCAGCTATGTGTGGCACCATGTTTGTTGACATCATACAATGCATTCTGATTGTCATGTAAACGTCTGTCAGTCCAAAGATGTTATAACAAAACGAGGTGAAGGGATGGTTCGCTCATCTTTCGAGTAAACCTCCGGAAGTGAATGATGTAAATAAATGATGGTAGACGACACACCCCCCTCAACACGCATACTGCAAACAAACCCAACTAATCTTGTAACCTCTTATCTTTGACACTAAAAAACAAATATGGTGGCACGCATAAACTACCCATCATCAGATTACTTTAGATTTGTAGAACGTGTTTTACTCAATTATTTTTGATCAATGGTGAGGTCATCCGTGATGTGATAAATTGTAAATAGTAATTGCTATTAGTTCATTCATATTTTGATTTCTGTCAGCCGAGAGTTAGCTAAATATGACCGCTTTAGTTAGGTCACTCTTACCTCAGTTAGCGCTACGACTAATGTAGCCTACATTTTCCAGTTTGGAAGAGAATTGTGTTATTCGGTCTCTACTTCTGTGAATGTCTGAACATTTGAGGACATAACATTGTAAAGACTGTGTTTGTGCCAAAACAATTCTGTGAAAAAACACAGTGTAACCAGCTCAAACGCTGACTGTTGTATCAATCGTAAGGGGACATTCTAAATAAGTGTTCTAATCACACCGGTTTGAGCGTACGCTGCAGGGACCACTGTAGAATGATCACCTGTGTGTTCGTATGTGTCAAAGGGTTAAAGGTCTACTTTGGTCAAAACCGCAAAAATAAAGCCTTTAAACTGTATAACTAATCAATGCACCATGTTATATCTGGAGTACTTTTCCTGTCTTATCCGGTGTCCTGTGTGATTTTTTAAGTATGCTCTCTCTAATTCTCTCTTTCTTTCTCTCTCTCAGAGGACCTGAGCCCTAAGACTATGCCTCAGGACTACCTGGCATGGTGACTACTTGCTGTCCCCAGTCCACCTGGTCGTGCTGCTGCTCGTTTCAACTGTTCTGCCTGCGGCTATGGAACCCTGACCTGTTCATCGGACGTGCTACCTGTCCCAGACCTGCTGTTTTCAACTCTCTAGAGACAGCAGGAGCGGTAGAGATACTCTCAATGATCGGCTATGAAAAGCCAGCTGACATTTACTCCTGAGGTGCTGACTTGTTGCACCCTCGACAACTACTGTGATTATTATTATTTGACCCTGCTGGTCATTTATGAACATTTGGGCATCTTGGCAGTGTTCTGTTATAATCTCCACCCGGCACAGCCAGAAGAGGACTGAAGAGGACACCCCTCATAGCCTGGTTCCTCTCTAGGTTTCTTCCTAGGTTTTGGCCTTTCTAAGGAGTTTTTCCTAGCCACCGTGCTTCTACACCTGCATTGCTTGCTGTTTGGGGTCTTAGGCTGGGTTTCTGTACAGCACTTTGAGATATCAGCTGACGTTACGAAGGGCTATATAAATACATTTGATTTGACCATCATACCAGGTCATTTAATGTTTAAAAACAAACAAAAATATGAATAAAGATATTTGGCTACAGAAGTGCCCTTTCTTACCAATCTCTACAGCTTCAGTTCAAAAACGAATCCTGTGAAATTACGTTAACACATACTGGGGGAGTTACTGGCTAGCTTAGCTAACGAACTAGCTATGTCGGTTGTGGCTCACATGACCAGAATGACACAGACAAACCACCAAAGGCACTCCCTATTTCTGTTTGAATATTGAGAAAGGGGTGGAGTTGGTCAGTTGTTCGTGCCCAAAGTCGACCTTTAAAATATCAAAAGGCACTCATTTCCCGGAACGACCCATTTGGCTTAAGTAACCTTCTGTCATACCAAATGTAACATATCATACTAATTGGCGGGTCAGAGATTTACAGTTACTATGTTATGTCTATTCTCTGAGGCCATGCTGGACCTTGAGTAATTATCATTCACCAGTCATTTTCATTTCACTCATTTTTATTTGAGGTTAAATGAGGCTGCTTCCAATCATATAGAACCTTATTAGAATAATTTAGGGCATTTCCAGTAAAGTATAAACTCTGCTGCTCTGTATCAATGAGGAACACTCTCCCAACTGTCACTAAAACCATGTCTGGATTCTTCCATACTGAAAACATGACCATGTATAAACAATTTGAAGTAATAAATGCCAAAGTTGATGTGACAGTTGATGCTAGAACAAACATGTTTATGTCCCATTGAAGAGTTTATTGTGAGGTTCTGAGTGCTGAAGGTCGTGTCATGCTTCTCTTCTAAAGTCTTCTATGAAAGTCTCTGACGTGTTGAGAAGGACGTCACTTACTCTTGGTTTTGTCCGTCTGGCTGTTTTTACTTTTGGTCTTGGCAGGAAACAAGCGCAGCAGGGCAAATGCTGGGGATAAGGTCTGGCCTTGAAATGGTGGGTTGGTTACATCTTTCACCATAATCACATATTCACCTATGGCAGAGAGAAAAAAGCAATTCAAATGTAAATATTAAGTGACATTGTACTCCCAACTCACAAAGGTTGAGGAAATATGGGTCTAGTCGTCAATGGGTTAACAGGTTGGCTGGTGGCTTCAGACTTGGTGCTCCCTAGGGTCAACGGGACTTTGTTTGATACAGAAGGTTGGCGTTGACTGCTGCAGTGATATGACCTTGTCTGAGACGAGGGGACAGTTACATTTCCATAATGTTTAACAGTATCAACACAATCATTTTGATCTGGATTAAATATCCTTTAGTACCTGAAGAAAATAATGAAGCTAATGCTAACTATAGCTGGTTGAGTTCATGTTTTATGTTGGATTCCATGAATGAAATCAAACCATAAATGACAGCACATAGGCAATGCAGTACCACAGCGATTGCACAGATAGAAAGGCTGTTCAGAAGCAAATGGTTCGCCACATGTGCAGAAAGATCACATCTGAGTTCACTTTCTTTCTTCCTTTGTCCTCTGGTAATAGGGCGGCGCACAATTGGCCCAGCGTCATCCAGGTTTGGCAGGGGTAGGCCGTCATTGTAAATAAGAATTTGTTATTAACTGACTAGCCTAGTTAAATAAAGGTGAAATAAAAAAAATTGTCAATCCGCCTTGCGTATATACACACCAGAAAGAGCGAGGCGGAGAGAGAGGGGACTATCACAGCTGACAGGGCATATCCCATGACATCACACTGTGTCCTGTAAATCCGCTGGGTTAACATGGCACAAAGACATCAGAGCCCTGGCCCTCTAGGCCGATAGGTTCCTCAGCTGTTGTCCTCTGGCCAACCGCTCCAGTCCACAGAGAGCTCAGCAGCAGTGGCAGCCAGGCGATCGTTTTACCGTGGGGCAGGCATTCTTCCTCCGGGCTATCACTTCATCATGGTTGCATCCCAAATAGCACCCTATTCCCTATGTAGTGTATTACTTTTGACCAGGGCACTATATAGCCCCCATAGGGTTCTGGTAAAAAAAAATTGTGCACTAGTGAAAAGGGTGCAATTTGGGACGTATACCATGCCTCCACACAGCGGCAAAGGTAGTGTTATGGGATAGAGGAATTAGGTCTGTAAGCTTAGGGGGTATAGTATCTATAGCGGGTAGGCTCCCCGAACATAAGCCCCACTTCCTGAGTTATGGGCCCGCCACACATGTCCCCTGACGTATGAAATATCACCGTCACTGGCTGAATGACTTGCTGAAGGAGAGTTTTGTGTGTGTCTTGTGTGTGTGGGTGCGTGCGTGTAAGAGGGTATAAAAGGCAAAATCTAAAACAGTTCGGAGAATATTCTTAACTTAAAGTGCAAGTCAAATTATTTTGCATTGTATATTTCGTATAGATAAACTATGTACAACTCATATACCATGCATAAGTAACTAGGGGAACGTCTAAATTTCACTTTTTTTGTTCACAATTGGTTGAACGTGCACGCAGACAGTATGCTAGTTAAATGCTAGATATGCTAGTTAAACATAATGCAGAGTGAGATTTCTCACACTTCGTATTGTGTTTGATCCTCCATCTTAGATAGTGTGTCCTTAGGCAAGGCTGGAAATATCATTAAGGAAAAATAAATCTACAAAACACTGAAGAGAGAGCATCTTTAGTTCCAAAAGCAGGAGGAACACAAAATTACAGAGCTGCTGCCTGTTCCATGCTCCTCGCCACAATGCTCCTAGAGACGACCAAGGAAAACATCCACAGAGGTCTACAGCACTGGAAATAAAACTCCAGCATGCAGGTTACTTCAGAGGGGAAGGGATATGGGCGGACAGGTGCTCAGTTTCTGCATGGTCGTCACCAATCTAATTTCATATCCCCCCATATATTTATGAGTCTTTTTATACATGAAACACTGTGAAAGGAGAGGGTAATGGAAATGCTGTAGGAAGCTCCGCTCTGTTATTATCTGTTAAACACTTGCCTTATACTTTCCTTTCATTTTTGTTTTTGATTTGCTTTCCACTTTGTTGCCAGGGGTCTGAAAGAAAGTTTCAATTCTTGAAAATGAGCAAAAGGCTTTACCTTGACCATAGGGCAGGTCTGACTTAATCTCACTTGGCAGAAGAGTCATGCCCATAGGGGGCACAAGGGCACGTGCCCCCTCACATTTTTCAGATGTTAAAGGGCAAGTCCACCACTTTTCAAATCATTTTCATTATCTCCAGTACAATACAAGTCAAGTCAAAGTCCAAAGGGCTTCTTAACAGCTTCTACCCCCAAGCCATAAGACTCCTGAACAGCTAATCAAAGGGCTACCCAGACCCCTCTTTTACGCTGCTGCAACTCTGTTTATAACCTATGCATAGTCACTTTAACTCTACCTACATGTACATACAGTATTACCTCAATTACCTCAACTAGCATGTACCCCGCACATTGACTCTGTACCGGTACCCCCTGTATATTTATTTATTTAACCAGGAAGGGCTCATTGAGATTTGAAATCTCTTTTTCAAGAGCGTCCTGCCAAGATAGGCAGCACCATGTCATTACACAATTACAGACAGACAACATGAAAAACTACAAGTAATCTAGTAAAAACCATAGAATTCACAAGTGTATAACAAAATCATAAAACAGCAAATTAAAAACATTGACAGGTCAGGGAAGCCTCAAAATATAGCCTCGCTTGTTATAAAATGTCCTCCCTCTGTCTAGAAACTTGTTTTCTTACTTTTTAATCCTACCCTGTGATGTCACAGAGAAGCATTTTTTTAGGACCTTGATTCTTATCTTTTTAACCAGAGATCATAGAAACACACCATTTTCACATATCTAGACACTGGTATGGAGCTGTAAATAATAAATGAGGTTGAAAAGTGGCGGAATTACCCTTTAAATGAATTACTAAACTTCATTTTCAAGCTCACATTTTCTCATAATTATTTAGAAAAAGATCTGTCATCTGTACTTTGCGGGGGCCACACTGACTGGACCACGCAAAGAGTACCCCCGTTCTCCCTAGTAAGCGGTTCACTCCAAGGTGCACCACAGAGCAAAAGATATGCTACGGTAGTGGAGGAGGAGAAAGAGTTTTCAATGACACACACAATGTTTGATTTTCGCTGCCGTTGATGTGCAGGACTCACAGGAGGTATGTTTGTAAATTAATTTGATCAAGCTATTGATTCCTTCTTGATGAATAAATAAAACAAACATGTTTTGATGTATCTTTGTAACACTAGCCACCTAGCAATTTTATGAAGTTGGCTTTAGCTAGCCAGCTAGATACTGTTGAAGTCGGAAGATTACATACACTTAGGTTGGAGTCATTAAAACTTGTTTTTCAACCACTCCACAAATGTCTTGTTAACAAACTATAGTTTTGGCAAGTCGGTTAGGACATCTATTTTGTGCATGACACAAGTCCTTTTTCCAACAATTGTTTACAGACAGATTATTTCACTTATAATTCACTGTATCACAATTCCAGTGGGTCAGAAGTTTAAATACACTAAGTTGACGGTGCCTTTAAACAGCTTGGAAAACTCCAGAAAATTATGTCATGGCTTTAGAAGCTTCTGATTGGCTAATTTACATAATTTCAGTCAATTGGAGGTGTACCTGTGGATGTATTTCAAGGCCTACCTTCAAACTCAGTGCCTCTTTGCGTGACATCATGGGAAAATCAAAAGAAATCAGCCAAGACATCAGAAAAACAATTGTAGACCTCCACAAGTCTGGTTCATCCTTGGGAGCAATTTCCAAACGCCTGAAGGTACCACATTCATCTGTACAAACAATAGTACGCAAGTGTAAACACCATGGGACCACGCAGCCGTCATACCGCTCAGGAAGGAGACGCGTTCTGTCTCCTAGATATGAACGAACTTTGGTGCAAAAAGTGCAAATCAATCCCAGAACAACAGCAAAGGACCTTGTGAAGATGCTGGAAGAAACAGGTAGAAAAGTATCTATATCCACAGTAAAACGAATGCTATATGAACATAACCTGAAAGGCCGCTCAGCAAGGAAGAAGCCACTGCTCCAAAACCGCCATAAAAAAAGCCAGACTACGGTTTGCAACTGCACATGCGGACAAAGAACACACTTTTTGGAGAAATGTCCTCTGGTCTGATGAAACAAAAATAGAACTGTTTGGCCATAATAGCCATTGTTATGTTTGGAGGAAAAAGGGGGAGGCTTGCAAGCAGAAGAACACTATCCCAACCGTGAAGCACAGGGGTGGCAGCATCATGTTGTGGGGGTGCTTTCTTGCAGGAGTGACTGGTGCACTTAAAAAAATAGATGGCATCATGAGGCAGGAAAATGATGTGGATATATTGAAGCAACATCTCCAGACATCAGTCAGGAAGTTAAAGCTTGGATGCAAATGGGTCTTCCAAATGGACCATGACCCCAAGCATACTTTCAAAGTTGTGGCAAAATGGCTTAAGGACAACAATGACAAGGTATTGGAGTGGCCATCACAAAGCCCTGACCTCAATCCTATAGAACATTTGTGGGCAGAACTGAAAAGTGTGTGCGTGCAAGGAGGCCTACAAACGTGACTCAGTTACACCAGCTCTGTCAGGAGGAATGGGCCAAAATTCACCCAACTTATTGTGGGAAGCTTGTGGAAGGCTACCCGAAACATTTGACCCAAGTGAAACAATTTAAAGGCAATGCTACCAAATACTAATTGAGTGTATGTAAACTTCTGACCCACTGGGAATGTGATGAAAGAAATAAAATCTGAAATAAATCTCTACTATTATTCTGACATTTCACATTCTTCAAATAAAGTGGTGATCCTAACTGACCTAAAACAGGGAATTTGTACTAGGATTAAATATCAGGAATTGTGAAAAACTGAGTTTAAATGTATTTGGCTAAGGTGTATGTAAACTTCCGACTTCAACTGTAGGTTCCCAATCTCCCAACCTCATAACTAGCTACCAAGCCATTTCAGACTATCAATCATCAAGTTAGAGTAGCTTGTCTAACTATCTTAGCTGACATGTCTGCTGGCAAGGTTGCTAGACTTTAGAAAATACTCAAATTGCTTTAATTCTTGGGTTGTGACACTATATACCAGTGTAGCAGTTTTACTAAACTCCTAAGACATAAGCGTTCTTAATGAATCAATGTGCATCATTCATTAAAATGACAATTGAAAAGGTAAAAAGCTATGCTTAGATGACCTATGCAGGATTATTATTTTACATAGAATTGGGCATAATGATTGTGCTCTAGATTACAGATGTTTGAAAAACTTGCAGACTTCCGGAGGGCCTCCCCCCACATCCTCACGTACTTCGTGCCGCCTCTAAAATAATGCGTGCAAGACGCCTTTGTCACCTGGCCTCACACTCCTGCTGTCAATGGAGCTTTTCTTTGTGTTGCTGGTAAAACAAGACCCCGTGCTTGACCTGCAGAGAGAGAGAGAGAGAAAGAGCTTCATCAATTCATTTAAAGAACATCACGGAATCGGGACCTACAAATCAATCGATTAAACTGGGCACAGAGCCCATTTAATCCACTGTTATCTATTGCCACAAAAAACCCATAGTGACCTTCACAAATATTTTAGCATGGGAAAGATAGAATCAAACAGTACATATTATGTTTTTAGCGGAGTACGGAAGAGATCTTACAGAGTAGTAAGGGTCTTGCTATCTCGACTGCATTGATACATACATGCATATGAACGCTGCATAAGATCAAAAAGATATTGAGAGGGCCATAAGAGAGGATTATAGACCTCACCAGCTTATAGTCCAAAAAACTATGGCGAAAATGAATGGGGAAAGAATAGGTTTTTGGGTAAACAATGAAAATAAGGTCCGAGATTAACACACGCTTAGGAGATCTTATTTTGTTCTATGAAATAATATCTGTCAGTTAACATGACCTTTATGAAGCCTTTATGTGCTTTTTTAAATTACATAAATGCTTGAAAATTTTACGTTTGCTGATGAAGATGATCTCATAGAACAAAACGTATAAGATCTCCTAAGCCTACGTTTACCACAGACCTTATTTTCTGAGTTCATCCAAAAACCCAGGTGGGCAACTTTCACTGGGGACGGGGGGGACATGATCCCCCCCACATTCTAAAATTGCTTTATCATTGCACAGTGATACAAAAAGCACCTCACAGTAGTTGGTTAAGCTGTTTGGCGTTCTGAAAGGCTGGCTTATAAGACAAGCATGGTGCTGCTGTCTGTAGCTGCCGTCTGTGTGTGTGTTGCGCCTTTTGCTCCAATTTGTAAAAGCAAACAGAGCAGAAACTGGCTACTCTTTATTTGATTGATGTAGCCGGCAAGGTAACTGCTTTTTTACTTAAAATGTTAAAAATTATTTATTCCCAGGGCTGAGCATTGTAACTGACATGTACCGTTAGCTAATGTTTCATCCCCTCTCAACTGATGTTCTGTCTGAAGGGAATGAACTTGCTAGCTAGCTATTACGGTAGCTACTAGAGCCAGTTCAGCTCTGTTAGGCAGCAGTATCTAACAGCTGTTGGGTGTATGGAAAAGTTTTGTAGGCGTTTTTTGTTTTTTTAAATGTACCATTAGCTAACTTTAGCTAATATTTTTGTCTCAATCACACGAGACCTGAATCAAACAATGAAACCAGCAGCCAAACAATTAAAGACTGATTTTCTGACGTTTTTTGACAGCCCAATGTGAATTTTTATTAGAGTCAGTATAGCAATGTAAGGTTATTGATCTGTCAGTTTCCCTAGCTATTTCCCTATCTTTTCACAATGACACGGTATAAACAGCTCTACAGGCTACACTGTCATGGTGCACAGTCAGTACACAACACTATGCTCATCATGTTTATGTCCCAGCAGTGTCATACAGCCAGGGAAGACCCGTCTGCGAAACTCAGTTGAGATTTGCTGTATATTAGTGAATCAGTGAATGGATACAAAGTTCCACACAATACCCCATAATGAGTAGCCTAGTGGTTAGAGTGTTGGACTAGTAACCGGAAGGTTGCAAGTTCAAACCCCCGAGCTGACAAGGTACAAATCTGTCGTTCTGCCCCTGAACAGGCAGTTAACCCACTGTTCCTAGGCCGTCATTGAAAATAAGAATTTGTTCTTAACTGACTTGCCTAAAGGTTAAAGGTTAAAAAAAAATTCAAAAAATAAAACTGAAATATCACATTTACATAAATATTCAGACCCTTTACTCAGTACTTTGTTGAAACACCTTTGGCAGCGATTACAACCTCGAGTCTGCTTGGCACAACTGTATTTAGGGAGTTTCTCCCATTCTTCTCTGCAGATCCTCTCAAGATTTGGTCGGGTTGGATGGGGAGCCTCGCTGCACAGCTATTTTCAGGTAATTCTAGAGATGTTCGACCGGCATCAAGTCCAGGCTCTGGCTGGGCCCCTCAAGGACATTCAGAGACTTGTCCCGAAACCACTCCTGCATTGTCTTGGCTGTGTGCTTAGGGTCGTTTCCTGTTGGAAGGTGAACCTTTGCCCCAGTCTGAGGTCCTGAGCGATCTGGAGCAGGTTTTCATCAAGGATCTCCCTGTACTTTGCTCCTTTCATCTTTCCCTCAATCCTGACTATTCTCCCAGTCCCTGCCACTGAAAAACATACCCAAAGCATGCTGCCACCACCACCATACTTCACCGTAGGAATGGTGCCAGGTTTCCGCCAGACGTGACACTTGGCATTCAGGCCAAATAGTTTTATCTTGGTTTCCTCAGACCAGAAGATCTTGTTTCTCATGATCCGAGAGTCCTTTAGGTGCCTTTTGGCAAACTCCAAGCGGGCTGTTATATGCCTTTTACTGTGGCTTCCGTCTGGCCACTCTACCATAAAGACCTGATTGGTAGAGTGCTGTAGAGATGGTTGTCCTTCTGGAAGGTTCTCCCATCTCCACAGAGGAACTCTGGAGCTCTGTCAGAGTGACCATCGAGTTCTTGGTCACCTCCCTGACCAAGGCCCATCTACCCTGACTGCTCAGATTGGCCATGGAGCCAGCTCTAGGTGGTTTCAAACTTCTTCAATTTAAGATGACGAGGCCACTGTGTTCTTGTGGACCTTCAATGCTGCAGAAATGTTTTGGTACCTCAGATCTGTGCTTCAACACAATCATGTCTCGGAGCTCTACAGACAATTCCTTCGACCTCATCGCATGGTTTTTGCTCTGTCATGCACTGTCAACTGTGGGACCTTATATAGACAGGTGAGTACCTTTCCAAGTCATGTCCAATCAATTGAATTTACCACTGGTGGACTCCAAGTTGTAGAAACATTTCAAGGATGAGTAATGGAAACAAGATGCACCTAAGCACAATTTGGACTCTCATAGCAACGGGTCTGAATATTTATGTAAATAAGGTATTTCTGTTTATTTTTTATACATTTACAAACATTTCTCAAAAAAGGGGTCTGAATACTTTCCAAATGCACTGTAAGTGTAGCTATGACAGCAGTCAAAAAGAGTCCACTATTGTCAGCTCATGCTTACATTGTGTGCATCTTTAATTTAGCCGTTATCCCTTGTTGACATAAATCTTCGTAACTTTCACTTGCTTGACACACTAACATACTTTTTTTTGGGTGTAGTGTGGAATAGTTTACGGTTTTCTCTCTATTGTGTCCCTGTTGTCTTGTCATTCTTCAGCACTGTTGTGGAATACAACGGCTGTGCATGTGCCTTATTTTGAGCAGAGGGTGGGAGCTCCCGTCTCACTTTGTGGCTTGTTTTCTTTGCAAGCAACTTGTTCACCAATGACAGTGAAGTGAAGAAATTGTACATGGTGACACTTCTCTCCTTGCCAATGTAAGGTTCTACAAGTCTCATCGCCACATTCTACGACACTGCTGCCTGATGTGAATATTTTCCCAGATATTGAAAGCCGTTCAGCATGCACAATTACGCACACTCTCAATGTGTAGCCTACTTCAAGTAGGCCAAGAGTAGACTGATGAGACGGCTTGGATTATGTTGACTGATATAGGGTACATACCATTTTGAGATTATAATTACACTGAACAAAAATATAAACGCGACATGCAACAATTTCAAAATCTTACTGAATTGAAATAAATTCATTAGGCCCTAATCTGTGGATTTCACTGGAAATACAGATATGCATCTGTTGGTCAAAGATACTGTACCTTATAAAATAAAAGTAGGATCAGAAAACCAGTCAGTATCTGGTGTGACCACCATTTGCCTCATGCAGTGTGACACATCTCCTTCGCATAGAGTTGATCAGGCTGTTGATTGTGGCCTGAGGAATGTTGTCCCACCCCTCTTCAATGGCTGTGTGAAGTTGCTGGATATTGGCGGGAACTGGAACACGCTGTCGTAAAGGTCGATCCAGAGCATCCCAAACAGGCTCAATGGGTGACATGTCTGGTGAGCATGCAGGCCATGAAAGAACTGGGACATTTTCAGCTTGCAGAAATTGTAGACTTGCGACATGGGGCCATGATTTAACATGCTGAATCAGGAGGTGATTGGGGCGGATGAATGGCACGATACTGGGCCTCAGGATCTCGTCACGGTATCTCTGTGTATTCAAATTGCCATCTATAAAATGCAGTTGTGTTAGTTGTCCGGAGCTTATGTCTACCAATATCATAACCCCACCGCCACCACGGGGCACTCTGTTCACAACGTTGACATGAGCAAACGTCTGCCATCTGCCCGGTACAGTTGAACGCAGGATTCATCCATGAAGATCACACTCCTCCAGCATGCCAGTGGTCATCGAAGGCGAGTATTTGCCCACTGAAGTTGGTAAAGGCGGAGAACTGCTGGTGAGGACGACGAGCACGCAGATGAGCTTCACTGAGATGGTTTCTGACAGTTTTTGCAGAAATTCTTCAGTTGCGCCAACCCACAGTTTGTCTGGGTGGCTGGTCTCAGATGATCCAACAGGTGAAGAAGCCGTATGTGGAGTACTTGGGCTGGCGTGGTTACACGTGGTCTGCGGTTTTGAGTCCGGTTGGACGTTCTGCCATATTCTCTAAAACGACTTTGGAGGTGGCTTATGCTAGAGAAATGAACATTCAATTCTCCGGCAACAGCGCTGATTATGACAAAACTGCACAACTAGTCTAAAGAAGGTCAGTTTTATTGCTTCTTTAATCAGAACAACATTTTCAGCTGTGCTAACATAATTGCAAAAGGGTTTTCTAATGATCAATTAGCCTTTTAAAATTATAAACTTGGATTAGCTAACACAACGTGCCATTGGAACACAGGAGTGATGGTTGCTGATAATGGGCCTCTGTACGCCTATGTGGATATTCCATAAAAAAAAATCTGCCATTTCCAGCTACAATAGTCATTTACAACATTAACAATGTCTACACTGTATTTCTGATCAATTTGATGTTATTTTAAAAGGACAAAAAAAATAGCTTTTCTTTTAAAAACAAGGACATTTCTAAGTGACCCCACACTTTTGAACAGTAGTGTATGAAAAGCATAGAATTAGCTTCCAAATCAGATTCCATTATTTTCTCGAGCTATGCTTATAATTGAGGGATGATTGGTCCCTTGGTCATGCCGAAACCTACCAAAAAGAGCAAAGGTGGGTATCATGCCCAGCAATATGATTGGAATCATTTAGTCACCTCAAAAAATAATTTCATTAACTGATCCCTTGCCATTTTCACAGCTTGTCAGGCAAGACCTCAGAATAAACGTGTGTCATGTGACATAAGTACCCTTACGACACCTCCTCCATTGTTGCCAGAGTCTCCCTCGACTCCTATGAAAAGGATACGCCATCATGAGGTCTCCGATAGTGCTCCGAGTTACTGCCCAGATAACACAGACGACTTCATCAACAACGACAGGTAATGTATGTTATGTGAAATCTGAAGAGTTCTATACACGGATTGACAAAATAGGAGGCTATAATTCCCCAGCCAAGCAGATACAATTAGTAGACAAATTTTGGTTGTGAAGTGCATTAGCAAAAAGCTTTGTCCTTTCTTCATGGAGGCTTGCAAGATGCTGTGAAGTCCAGACTGACAGGCTTGATACTGATGTCTCTGATTAGAAAGAGACCTGGAACTCTGCATAAAACATTTTCTAGACACAACTTTTACTTGTATTGTCTTCTGCACTAGGATCAGGGAACTCCTGTTGTATACAGGACACCACACAGGAAGATTTGACCACTCTGACATGTTTGCCAAGGTAGCCCCATCACCACCAGACAAAATGCAGATAGGCACAACATCTGTATCGGCTGGAAATGACCATGAACGATGAAATGTGCACATTGTTACAATAGCAGAACACTGCTTCTATGGTATTACGTAAAGTGTTGTTTATTCTATACATGGACCTCACTACATTTGAAAAGGTATCAAAACACTTCATTTAAAATATCTACGTAAATTCAGCAATTGCATTCTCCTCATATTACTCTGTAGGCTTCTGACCTATTCAGAGCCTCCTCCAGCATCTCACCATACATCTATTAGTTATTGAACTCCAGCTGCCGGGGTTTGTTTGTTGTGATTGAGCGGGGGGAACAGCGCATGCATGTTTCTGACAGATGGGTGTGTCTTAGTGGTGGCAAGGACACAGCCAAGACACACCCACATCAAACCACACCACCAAGCCAACTGAAGTTTGGCTTCTGTCATGGCCACCACCATTTCTTGAGGAGCAAGCCAAAAAATGAAGCCAAGTTCCCCTTTAAGTGTCCTGAAGTCAGCCGGCACCCTTGTTACACATTTAACTTATTTTGCCGATTTCAAGATGTATTTAAGGACATTGAGTTGTAATAAGGTGAGGTTACATTCTTCCCATTCCTTTTGGAAATGAAGACTGTTGAGGTTTTGGGCGAATATGCAATACATTCCTTGGAAGTCAGGCTGACTGTAGGACACTTTAATGATATGGAAATGACAGAAATGTTGATTTGGGCTGAACTATCACTATTAACTAGTTAACTCTCTAATAGTGACTTGTGATTTAACATTCTGTTCCTGCCCCCACAGCATCTTGGGGCAAGTACATAACAATCCCAGGGCTGACATCTCCTAAAAAATAGTTTATTCAGAACCTTTCTTTTGGTATTTAATTCCTCTATAATCAATATCAGCTTAATAGAAAAACAGAACAGTAATATTAAATGAAACTAAGCTTTTGAAAAGTACAGACAGACACACTAAAGTAGCCAACATATATACTATATGTAATGAAATAGACAGGTAAAACTCTTAATTTCAAGAACTCTACATACATTAACGCTCCTACTGTCCACATGGGGGTTCATTAATATGGTGGACTTTGAGCTATTTCCTTCCAGCAGTGGAAAAACATGTCAGAAGACAGATCCAAGCTAAGTTATATAACCCACTCAATTCAATAGGAAATAATTAAACACGATTCAAATACTGTACGTAATAGGTTACTCAAGGTCCCTCATTTCAAACAAAGCCTTTTTTACTTCGGCTCCAAGATTACATTTCTGTATTTTCTGTAACCTGAGATTGACTGAAAGGCTGTGCAAGCCTATACTTTGGAGAGGAAGTTATGGGGGAAGTCAAGGCATTGTTGAAGGCTGAAGAAAGAGCCGCAAAAACAGAACCAAGATATAGAACACCCCCCCCCCCCCCCCCCCAAAGGGTCCACGATTTTTCATACTATATTTCATATTGTCCATAAACAACCAATGTGACATTTTGGAAGGAACTGTCGGTGTGTGAATAATTATTTTCGCTCATTTAGGTTTTAGCCTTGAAAAATAAAAAATAAAAACTCTGCAAGGATTTAAGGGACTGGGTTCTAATGATGGAATTACATTGGTTAGCAGTAGTCGTGCATGAGAGTGGTCTGGTTTTTCTATGGAGTATAGCGATTATTGTGGGGTTGTTTTGCTTTGGAATCCGAGACTCTGTCGCATTATGAAGCCGTCACATAATGGCTTTCCTGTCACAAGGCTGTCTGTTGCCATTCCTTTGCTTTTTCCGCAACTCTGAGGCCCTATGGCATTATGCTGGCGTACCAATGCAAGAGATTTCACTATTGCGGTTGAAAAGCTTTCAAAAGATGAGAACGCTGCGGGACTAAAGGAAGGGAGGGTTCAAACCTGTGGTTTCAGACATGGGGCCTTCAAAATACGCAGTGGTGCCATTCTGAGGAAACTAGCCCTAGACCTACTTCTGTGAATAAGAACATGGAGATGGAGCTGGGGGTGTAAGAAGGAGGGGGGGGGGGAGAGGCATTGTAAACATCCCCCCCCCGTCAGCCACCTAGGGTTCCTACAGCTGGAGAGCACATTCCAAAGATCTTTACGAAAAAAGACAGAGGGAAAAAAAATCAAGGTTACAAAGGACCCCTGGGAGATACAGTCCCCCCCCCACACCCCCGGCTGTTCCTTTTCAGTGAATACACAAGGTGATGGGTATGTCTTTGAGAGTGCGCTTCTCTGTCTGGGGGGGCGGGGGGGATCCCTTTCCTTTACTATACGTCTTGTCGAGACAGCGGCAGAAGACGAAAGAGACGGAGAAGCGGGAGAGTGAAAGAGCGAGAACCCATGGAGTGCAGAGGTTTATTGTAAACAGGATATGGAGCTGCCTTTTGAGAGGGGGACGTCACTCAAGGGGCGACCAATGATCCCTGTAATTCGCCTTTACTCAATTCACCTGATGCAACAAATCAAAGACGTAACTTTTCACGGTTCCACCATCTAGGTAGGATGTAACTTTTCACGGTTCCACCATCTAGGTAGGATGTAACTTTTCAACATTCCACCATCTAGGTAGGATGTAGCTTCACCGTTCCACCATCTAGGTAGGATGTAACTTTTTACGGTTCCACCATCTAGGTAGGATGTAACTTTTCACAGTTCCACCATCTAGGTAGGATGTAACTTTTCACGGTTCCACCATCTAGGTAGGATGTAACTTTTCAACATTCCACCATCTAGGTAGGATGTAGCTTCACCGTTCCACCATCTAGGTAGGATGTAACTTTTTACGGTTCCACCATCTAGGGAGGATGTAACTTTTCACGGTTCCACCATCTAGGTAGGATGTAACTTTTCACGGTTCCACCATCTAGGTAGGATGTAACTTTTCACCATTCCACCATCTAGGTAGGATATAACTTTTCACGGTTCCACCATCTAGGTAGGATGTAACTTTTCACAGTTCCACCATCTAGGTAGGATGTAACTTTTCACCGTTCCACCATCTAGGTAGGATGTAACTTTTTACGGTTCCACCATCTAGGTAGGATGTAACTTTTTACGGTTCCACCATCTAGGTAGGATGTAACTTTTTACGGTTCCACCATCTAGGTAGGATGTAACTTTTTACGGTTCCACCATCTAGGTAGGATGTAACTTTTTACGGTTCCACCATCTAGGTAGGATGTAACTTTTTACGGTTCCACCATCTAGGTAGGATGTAACTTTTTACGGTTCCACCATCTAGGTAGGATGTAACTTTTTACGGTTCCACCATCTAGGTAGGATGTAACTTTTTACGGTTCCACCATCTAGGTAGGATGTAACTTTTTACGGTTCCACCATCTAGGTAGGATGTAACTTTTTACGGTTCCACCATCTAGGTAGGATGTAACTTTTTACGGTTCCACCATCTAGGTAGGATGTAACTTTTTACGGTTCCACCATCTAGGTAGGATGTAACTTTTTACGGTTCCACCATCTAGGTAGGATGTAACTTTTTACGGTTCCACCATCTAGGTAGGATGTAACTTTTTACGGTTCCACCATCTAGGTAGGATGTAACTTTTTACGGTTCCACCATCTAGGTAGGATGTAACTTTTTACGGTTCCACCATCTAGGTAGGATGTAACTTTTCAACATTCCACCATCTAGGTAGGATGTAACTTCACCGTTCCACCATCTAGGTAGGATGTAACTTTTTACGGTTCCACCATTTAGGGAGGATGTAACTTTTCACGGTTCCACCATCTAGGTAGGATGTAACTTTTCACAGTTTCACCATCTAGGTAGGATGTAACTTTTCACGGTTCCACCATCTAGGTAGGATGTAACTTTTCACAGTTCCACCATCTAGGTAGGATGTAACTTTTCACCGTTCCACCATCTAGGTAGGATGTAACTTTTCACCGTTCCACCATCTAGGTAGGATGTAACTTTTCACCGTTCCACCATCTAGGTAGGATGTAACTTTTCACGGTTCCACCATCTAGGTAGGATGTAACTTTTCACGGTTCCACCATCTAGGTAGGATATAACTTTTCACGGTTCCACCATCTAGGTAGGATGTAACTTTTCACAGTTCCACCATCTAGGTAGGATGTAACTTTTCACCGTTCCACCATCTAGGTAGGATGTAACTTTTCACCGTTCCACCATCTAGGTAGGATGTAACTTTTCACGGTTCCACCATCTAGGTAGGATGTAACTTTTCACAATTACACCAGCAGGGTTTACCTTTTCTACACAGTCCAGATTTATATCTGAGAGTTGGGGGAACCTTTCTTCAACACTTCTCCTGCCTTTGCCTAATGGTTTACTGTGTGTGTTCTACCCTGGGTATGTCTCAGGCACGCATGCACGTACATACACACGCATGCACGTACCAAACATGCACACTCCATACAAGAGGCTTTTTTTTTTTTATTCAGAGGGGGTTAGCTAGGTTCCCTTGCAATACTATACAATCCCCCCTCAATATGTTTAGCTATGAGTTTCTTTTCTTCAGCTCCCTCCCTGCATTACGTCACAGAAGAGCTATTCCAGCAGAGCTGGGGGGATTAGGGAGTGAAGACAGTGAAACCCCAGAGTAAACCGAAGCTCCCCCCCAGCGCACATACTTTTAGTTATTATCCCCCACCGCCAACGGGAACAGAGCCTAGCTTTTCAGACCTATTCAGTAGGTGTATAAAAAGCCACTTTTTCTTCTCTGGGTATTGTTAATGTACAATGTATTCTCCTGGCTGGTGCATAGAGAGTGGTGGGAGCTGTCTCGCTTGTGCCATTGTGTGTTTTCTTATGATTCAACCTTTGTGTGCAGCCTTTGGAGGAGGAGGAGGATGTGTGTATGTGTGCGTGTGTGGTTGTCGTGCCTGCTGGTTTACCTCCTGCTACTGTAAATCACGTCAAAGACTGTGCTTAAAGATGGACCAACTGCAGAAGCAATAGGCCCTTCTGAGCAACACAGAAATATGGGGGAAAAGTAAAGTATCAATATTGATGACAGATTAAGTAAAACGACTTGTGGTTCTGGTAGTGGACAAAGCATACAGCACAAACATACACTGAGTGTTCAAAACTTTAAAAAACACTTTCCTAATATTGAGTTGCACCCCCTTTTCCCCTCAGACCAGTCTCAACTCTACAAGGTGTCAAAAGCGTTCCACAGGGATGCTGGCCCATGTTGACTCCAATGCTTCCCACAGTTGTGTCAAGTGACATCAAAAAGAGATTATAGCGTTCACCTGGATTCACCTAGTCTCTATCATGGAAAGAGCAGGTGTTTATAATGTTTTGTACACAGTGTACTGTGGGGTCTGAAATGATTGACACCCTTGAAAAAAATAACTGTCTAAAATAAATAATTGAAATAATGAACTGTATTGCACATTGGGAAATTATATTATTTTATATTACTACAATTTCTCAGAGAAAGATAATTTTTTTAACAAGTGATAAAACGTTCAAAATATGGAAGGAGACAAAATGATTTGTAATACCTTCCAATGCCTCACTGTGCGAGGAAAACAGCACTGAGCCTTTTTCTAAAATGTTTTAGAGTTAGAGAACATTGGGAGGGATCTTAGACCATTCCTCCATACAGAATCCTTCCAGATCCTTGATATCCTTAGTATGCACTTATGGACTAGCCTCTTCAATTAAAACCACACATTTTCAATGGGTTTCAAATCCAGAGAGACTGAGATGGGCATAGAACAATTTTGATGTTGTGGCTAATTAATCATTTTTGTGGATTTTGATATGTGCTTGTCTTGTTTTAGCCTCCAGGTTTTGGGGTAAAATGTCCTGGTACTGGGTAAAGTTTATGATGCCGTTGACCTAAAAGTGGAACTGCCTCCTAGAATCAACTTCTTGGTTGCAAATGGCCTATGAGCCATCAGTATGAATCAGAAACATTAATTCTAGTGTCAAGATTTACTAGTAAGTGTAAATAGGATCATTTTGGTCATAATGTCAGTCATGTCCAAAACAAGATGTGGAAGTGAGTGTGTCACGACGGGTATGGATGGCTTACATGCCCACTTTTGCCAATTACACTACTGTTCAAAAGTTTGGGGTCACTTAGAAATGTCCTTGTTTTTGAAAGAAAAGCTATTTTTTGTCCATTCAAATAACATCAAATTGATCAGAAATACAGTGTAGACATTGTTAATGTTGTAAATGACTATTGTAGCTGGAAACGGCAGATTTTTGATGGTATATCTACATAGGCGTACAGAGGCCCATTATCAGCAACCATCACTCCTGTGTTCCAATGGCACGTTGTGTTAGCTAATCCAAGTTTATCATTTTAAAAGGACAATTGATCATTAGACCTTCCTGCAGTCAGCATGCCAATTGCACGCACCATCAAAATTGAGACATCTGTGACATTGTGTTGTGTGACAAAACTGCTCATTTTAATGGCCTTTTATTTTCCCCAGCACAAGGGGCACCTGTGTAATGATCATGATGTTTAATCAGCTTCATTGATATGCCACACCTGTCAGGTGGATACATTATCTTGGCAAAGGAGAAATGCTCACTAACAGGCATGTAAATAAGCTTTTTTGTGCATATGGAACATTTTGAGGATCTTTTATTTCAGCTCATGAAACATGGGAACAAAACTTCACCTGTTACGTTTATAGTAAAGACATACTCTCCAAATGTTTTATCACAGTATGTATCATTCATTTTTGCTCATCTTTATCAAGGATGTCAATCATTTCCGAGCCCACTGTACATACAGCACAAACATTTACACTTATAACAAAATTACCCTTGAAAGTGACACCCTTTGCTGATATACTCCATAATTTCTGACACTTAAAAAACACGAATCCAATACATTGCAACATCTCTTAAAAAATGTAAAAAATCTTCAACACCCTTGCTTTAGTTCCAAGAAAACAAGTGAAATCTCAGCTGCCAACAACTCTGAACGGTAATACATGCAGCTGTATTCTATGGAATGGAATTTACAAGGGGAGTAATTACGAGACAGTGCTGCAGACCGCAGTGAGAGAGGGAATGTAGTATTTGATGGAGCAGCCCAGCTCTCATTGTGTAGTTCATTAAAACAGTGCAGCAGCTGTACAGTAAAACATGAATACTCCCAGTAGTGGCAGCATGGAGGCCGGGCGGACGGTTAGCCCCCCCCCCCGTGGTTACACATTATTTATTTCATGTTGATCATGTCGCCAGTGCCCGGGGCTCCATTACCTGAGTTCCAGACTACACTCTTTAGTTCTCTTGTTAAAGTCAGAATGTTTTCAATAATATTTTTGGGGAAATGGTTGGTGATATCGTTAAGGGTGACATTTTCCTGTCGCAATGGCACACACGCTGTGAGGGTGAACATTTTCAATATACAGAATGAGTAAAATCTATCCAATGTAACCTAGAGGGGTTGGGTTTAATGTGGTCGAATGCATTCAGTTGTGCAACTGACTAGGTATCCCCTTTCCCTTTATGCTGTAACTTCCTCTCTGCAAGGATCCATGAGGATCTTGCCCTTTCCCAACAATGCAGTAGTACTAGAAAACATTTATAAACAAGTCAAGTGGAAGAAAAACACAAGAAATAGGAATAAGAACAACACAGGAAAGTAAGTGAGCTATATGCAGGGTCAGTGCCAATACCATATTTGCAGGGATACTGGAGTGGTAGGGTAAGGTAACTGGGTATGCATGTGTATAGAGTCAGTATGAGTGAGTGAGTGAGTGAGTGAGTGAGTGAGTGAGTGAGTGAGTGAGTGAGTGAGTGAGTAGAATGTGCATAGAGTGAGTGTGTGAGTGTGAATAGGGACAGTGCAAAAATAAAATAGAAGGGTCAATGCAGATAGTCCATGTAGCCAATTTACACAAACATGTTATTCAATCATTTCATCCAAACTGCTCTTCGTAGCCAGGCACTAAAGTAAAACTTGGTTCTATTTTTGATGCTTGACACCCTGCAAGTCCTGCCTCTCCCATTTCCTCATTGGTTTATAGGAGCATATGTGACTCACCACCTGGATTCGGTCTTATGTAGCAAAATTTTAAATTGTGTTCTTTACATTGCAGAAAAGTAGAGACTCAGAGCTACAAAATTGTATATCATATACTGCATTGGGAATGGGAAAGTAATTCTGCTTTGAAAGTTGATAAACTTGTAAACTCACTTGAGAAAATGGCCTTTGAATGTTTTGTTATCTACTGAAGAGCTATTCCTTGTCTACACCCATTCAACATCGTTCACACCCTCTTAAGCTTTAGTCTCACCCATCTTGTTTCGCTCTTGGAGTGTTCAGAGCACACACTTGACGCTCTGGCCAATGATTTGTTTAGAAGAACTGTGGTCCACACTCCAGTACAGTTTGTGGTGGTAATGCAATGGCACACGTGGAGGCTCGCATGCGCGTCTATTCAGCATGTTATGGCTTGTGGATAGAAACTGTTCAGCAGCCTGTTGGTGTCAGACTTGATGCGCCGGTACCGCTTGCCGTGCGGAAGCAAATTGAAGAGTCTATAGCTTGGGTGGCTGGATAGAAGGGAGCTTTGCCCCAGTGATGTACTAGGCTGTCCACACCCCCCACAATCAGCTCCTTGGCCTTACTGACATTGAGGGAGAGTATGTTGTCCTGGCACCACATTGCCAGGTCACTGACGACCTCCCCTCCTCCCTCCCTCCCAATTGAGATTGCATCGTCTATGGATCTGTTGGTGCAGTATGCAAATTTGAGTGGGTCTAGATTGTCTGGGATGATGGAGTGTCATAACCAGCTTTCAAAGCATTTCATGATTACAAATGTGAGTGCTAGATGGCGAAGCCCAAGATAGCACCGACAGAGATGGTCGCCTCGATTCAAGTTCTTAGGAATTTATTTTTTTATGTATTATTTCTTACATTGTTACCCCAGGACATCTTAAGTCTTATTACATACAGCCGGGAAGAACAATATAAGAGCAATGTCAACTTATCAACATTACGGCCAGGAATAAGACCTTCCCGAAGCGGATCCTCTGTTCGGACCACCACCCAGGACAATGGATCTAATTCCAGTAGTCGACACAAAACAACAGCGCCACAGAAGGGGCAGATGAAGCGGCCACCTGGTCAGGCTCCGTAGACGTGCACATCGCCCACCGCTCCCGAGTATACTACTAGCCAATGTCCAGTCTCTTGACAACAAGGTAGACAAAATTCGAGCAAGGGTTGCCTTCCAGAGAGACATCAGAGATTGTAACATTCTCTGTTTCACGGAATCATGGCTCTCTTGGGATATGTTGTCGGAATCGGTTCAGCCACCAGGCTTCTCCATGCAACGCGCCGACAGAGATAAACACCTCTCTGGGAAGAGGAAGGGCGGGGGCTTATGCTTCATGATTAACGACTCATGGTGTAGTCATAAGAACATACAGGAACGCAAGTCCAAAGCCCTCCCCCACAATCCCCCAATCAGCTATGTCCCGGACACTGACGTCACACTTCCAGACAAACTAAACACCTTCTTTGCCCACTTTGATGATAATAAAGTGCCACCCTTGCGGCCCGCTAAAAAACTGCCCCCCCCTCACTCTCTGTGTGGCTGATGTGAGTAAAACATTTTAACGTGTTAACCCTCGCAAGGCTACTGGCCCAGACGGCATCCCTAGCTGCGTCCTCAAAGCATGCGCAGACCAGCTAGCTGGTGTGTTTACGGACATATTCAAAATCACTCCCTATCAAAGGCAGTTGTCCCCACATGCTTCAAGATGGCTACCATTGTTGCTGTACCCAAGAAGGCAAAGATAACTGAACTAAATGACTACCGCCCCGTAGCACTCACTTCGGTCATCATGAAGTGCTTTGAGAAACTGGTCAAGGGTCATATCACCTCCACCTTACCGGCCACAACCGGAAACAACATCACCACTTCGCTGACCCTCAACACTGGGGTCACGCACAAGGGGGCGTGCTCAGCCCCCTCCTGTACTCCCTGTTCCCCCACGACTGCGTGGCCAAGCACGCCTCCAACTCAATCATCATGTTTGCAGACAACACAACAGTAGTAGACTTGATTACTAACAATGACAAGACAGCCTACAGGGAGGAGGTGAGGGCACTCGGAGTATGGTGTCAGGAAAACAACATCTCACTCAACATCAACAAAACAAAGAAGATGATCGTGGACTTCAGGAAACAGCAGAGGGAGCACCCCCCTATCCACATCGAAGGGACAGCAGTGGAGAAGGTAGAACGTTTTAAGTTCCTCATCGTACACCACAGACAAACTGAAATGGTCCACCCACACAGACAGTGCGGTGAAGAAGGTGCAACAGCGCCTCTTCAACCTTAGGAGGCTGAAGAAATGTGTCTTGTCATCCAAAACCCTGACAAACTTTTACAGATGCAGCTCGACAGGATGGTCTCGATTGTGCATCACAGCCTGGTACTGCAACTGCACCGCCCTCAACCGCAAGGCTCTCCAGACGGTGGTCCGGTCTGCACAACGCATCACCGGGGCAAACTACCTACCCTCCATGATACTGAAGGGATTAAACCAAGACCTTATACCTTTTAAAGGGGTAATAAATTGTGTTATGATAAACGGTTATGTCCCCTCTCAGGAGACCTCTGTGTGTGTGTTGTGCCCTTCAGACACCATCAGAAGCTCAGACTCCTCCTGTCTGGGCCCCACCATGGCTATCTGAGGTTCTGAGAATACGACTGGTTTTCTGAGAACACAAGGCTGCCGCAGGACTGATGAAAACAGCCACCTGTCAGAGAATGCTTAGACTCATTCACCTTGTTATGACCCTATACTTGTGATGAAAGGTCAAGTTTCGGTCAAACCCACTTCTGAGCTTTTAACTGCTGACAAGATGGTTTCTGCTGTCAGGGGGTGGTTAGATGTATTAAAATGTTGTTGCCAGGGAAAGTCAGGCAAGGGGAACTGGGGAGGCTATAAGTTACTGTACTCTGTACCAACTTCTGCCTATTATTGTATTACTAAAGGATACTTTTAATACTTAAACAAAGTGTCTGTGTTTCCTTTCCATTACTAATATATGTTTGATAATTATATAGACCTGATCATCTGTTGAAGAAACTGACCAACAACACCCGATTACACAGGAAGGCCAAAAAGATCATCAAGGACATCAACTACCCAAGCCACTGCCTGTTCACACCACTACCATCCATAAGGCAAGGTCAGTACAGGTGCATCAAAGCTGGGATCGAGAGACTGAAAAACAGCTTCTATCTCAAGGCCATCAGACTGCTAAACAGCAATCACTAACTCAGAGAGGCTGCTGCCTACATTGAAACCCAATCACTGGCCACTTGAATAAATGGATCACTAGTCACTTTATACAATGCCACTTTAATAATGTTTACATATCTTACATCACATGTACACATACTGTATTTTATAACATCTACTGCACCTTGCCGCTCGGCCATTGCTCATCCATATACTTACATGTACATATTCTCATTTACACCTTTAGATTTGTGTGTATTAGGTAGTTGTTGGGGAATGGTTGCATTACTTGTTAGATATTACTGCACTGTCGGAACTAGAAGAACAAGCATTTCGCTACACTCGCATCTGCTAACCATGTGTATGCGACAAATAACATTGATTCGATTTGCAGGGTGGTAGTCATTGTGGCAGTTAGCCTTAGAGTTCTTGGGAACAGGAACGATGGGGGTCCGCTTGAGATGTGGGAATTACAGACTTTGACAAGGAGAAGTTGAAAATGACCATGAATATGCCTGCCAGCTGTTTTGCGCACGCTCTAAGAACATGCCCTGGAATTCCGCCCTGCCCCGCGGCCTTACTAACTTCTCCAAAACTGGGCTCTGATGTCGCTGATGGCTATTAATAGCCTACCAAACTTGCTAACAGCCAGTTGCTAATGGTCTGGTACTCAACACTCTATTGTCCCTCTAATCACTCTAACATCAATTCAAATGCAATCCAAAATCGAATCAAACACTTCATGAGAGCCCTGGCATTCAGAGTTTGATCAGAATAGGTTCACCTGATGCACAGCGAGAGCCAGCTCCTCATAGCTGGTTGATGCATGGAATGAAATAAGAGTTCATATAAGCCCAAGTTGCACAACATTTCTTTAGGCTATACTATACAATTCTGTGAGTAAATAGTTTTGATGGCCTCTATTAAAAAGAGGAGGAGACCATCAGCTTTCTATAGGCTAGGCCTAAGATATTTATTGATCAACTTTCCTAATATTATGCACATTGCTTCGCTTTACAACTGGGGTATCCTACCTGCCTGGCATGAAGAGTAACCGGAAAAGTGTCTTCCATTCGCTATTCAAGTGCATACGCATGACATGTCATTTTTCCCCTGCTCTTGTTACGACAAGTGCATGATAACGGCCCATTCTAAATCAAAACAAATTCCACACATACAGTACCAGCCAAAAAAGTTTGGACACACTCATTCAAGGGATTTTTATTTTATTTTTTACTATTTTCAACATTGTAGAATAATAGTGACGACATCAAAACTATGAAATAAACCTTTTGGAATCATGTTGTAACCAAAGTGTTATACAAATCAAAATATATTTTATATTTAAGATTCTTCAAAGTAGCCACCCTTTGCCTTGTTGAAAGCTTTGCATACTCTTGGCATTCTCTCAAACAGCTTCACCTGGAATGCTTTTCCAACAGTCTTGAAGGAGTTCCCAAATATGCTGAGCACTTGTTGGCTGCTTTTCCTTCACTCTGCGGTCCAACTCATCCCAAACCATCTCAATTGGGTTGCGGTCGAGGCCAGGTCATCTGATGCAGCACTCCATCACTCTCCTTCTTGGTCAAATAGCCCTTACACAGCCTGGAGGTGTGTTGTGTCATTGTCCTGTTGAAAAGCAAATGATAGTGGGACTAAGCGCAAACCAGATGCAATGGCGTATCGCTGTGGTAGCCATGCTGGTTAAGTGTGCCTCGGAGATCGTCCGTTCACCTACTCAACATCTCACAAATACATCGCGGTTGGAACCAAAAATCTCAAATTTGGACAGATTTCCACCGGTCTAATGTCCATTGCTCGTGTTTCTTAGCCCATGCAAATCTCTTCCTCTTATTATTGGTGTCCTTTAGTAGTGGTTTCTTTGCAGAAATTTGACCACGAAGGCCTGATTCATGCAGTCTCCTCTGAACAGTTGATGTTGAGATGCATCTGTTACTTGAACTCTGTGAAGCATTTATTTGGGTTGCAATTTCTGAGGCTGATAACTCTAATGAACTTATCCTCTGCAGCAGAGGTAACTGGGCCTTTCCATTCCTGTGGCAGTCCTCAAGAGCGACAGTTTCATCATAGTGCTTGATGGTTTTGGCAACTGCACTTGAAGAAATGTTTAAAGTTCTTGAAATGTTCCAGATTGACTGACCTTCATATCCTAAAGTAATGATGAACTGTCACCTCTTTTTGCTTATTTGAGCTGTTCTTGCCATAATATGGACTTGGTCTTTTACCAAATAGGGCTATCTTCTGTATACCACCCCTACCTTGTCACAAACACGTTAAGAAGGAAAGAAATTCCACAAATTGACTTTTAACAAGGCATACCTGTTAATTGAAATGCATTTCAGGTGACTACCTCATGAAGCTGGTTGAGAGAATGCCAAGCATGTGCAAAGCTGTCATCAAGGCAAAGGGTGACTACTTTGAAGAATCTCAAATATACAGTGCCTTGCGAAAGTATTCGGCCCCCTTGAACTTTGCGACCTTTTGCCACATTTCAGGCTTCAACATAAAGATATAAAACTGTATTTTTTTGTGAAGAATCAACAACAAGTGGGACACAATCATGAAGTGGAACAACATTTATTGGATATTTCCAACTTTTTTAACAAATCAAAAACTGAAGAATTGGGCGTGCAAAATTATTCAGCCCCTTTACTTTCAGTGCAGCAAACTCTCTCCAGAAGTTCAGTGAGGATCTCTGAATGATCCAATGTTGACCTAAATGACAAAGGATGATAAATATAATCCACCTGTGTGTAATCAAGTCTCCGTATAAATGCACCTGCACTGTGATAGTCTCAGAGGTCCGTTAAAAGCGCAGAGAGCATCATGAAGAACAAGGAACACACCAGGCAGGTCCGAGATACTGTTGTGAAGAAGTTTAAAGCCGGATTTGGATACAAAAAGATTTCCCAAGCTTTAAACATCCCAAGGAGCACTGTGCAAGCGATAATATTGAAATGGAAGGAGTATCAGACCACTGCAAATCTACCAAGACCTGGCCGTCCCTCTAAACTTTCAGCTCATACAAGGAGAAGACTGATCAGAGATGCAGCCAAGAGGCCCATGATCACTCTGGATGAACTGCAGAGATCTACAGCTGAGGTGGGAGACTCTGTCCATAGGACAACAATCAGTCGTATATTGCACAAATCTGGCCTTTATGGAAGAGTGGCAAGAAGAAAGCCATTTCTTAAAGATATCCATAAAAAGTGTTGTTTAAAGTTTGCCACAAGCCACCTGGGAGACACACCAAACATGTGGAAGAAGGTGCTCTGGTCAGATGAAACCAAAATTGAACTTTTTGGCAACAATGCAAAACGTTATGTTTGGCATAAAAGCAACACAGCTGAACACACCATCCCCACTGTCAAACATGGTGGTGGCAGCATCATGGTTTGGGCCTGCTTTTCTTCAGCAGGGACAGGGAAGATGGTTAAAATTGATGGGAAGATGGATGGAGCCAAATACAGGACCATTCTGGAAGAAAACCTGATGGAGTCTGCAAAAGACCTGAGACTGGGATGGAGATTTGTCTTCCAACAAGACAATGATCCAAAACATAAAGCAAAATCTACAATGGATTGGTTTAAAAATAAACATATCCAGGTGTTAGAATGGCCAAGTCAAAGTCCAGACCTGAATCCAATCGAGAATCTGTGGAAAGAACTGAAAACTGCTGTTCACAAATGCTCTCCATCCAACCTCACTGAGCTCGAGCTGTTTTGCAAGGAGGAATGGGAAAAAATGTCACTCTCTCGATGTGCAAAACTGATAGAGACATACCCCAAGCAACTTACAGCTGTAATTGCAGCAAAAGGTGGCGCTACAAAGTATTAACTTAAGGGGGCTGAATAATGTTGCACGCCCAATTTTTCAGTTTTTGATTTTTTAAAAAAGTTTGAAATATCCAATAAATGTCGTTCCACTTCATGATTGTGTCCCACTTGTTGTTGATTCTTCACAAAAAAATAGTTTTATATCTTTATGTTTGAAGCCTGAAATGTGGCAAAAGGTCGCAAAGTTCAAGGGGGCCGAATACTTTCGCAAGGCACTGTATGTTGAATTGTTTAACGCTGTTTTGGTTACTACATGATTCCATATGGGTTATTTCAAAGTTTTGATGTCTTCACTATTATTCTACAATGTAGAAAATTGTAAAAATAAAGAAACTGTTGAATGAGTAGGTGTCCAAACTTTTGACTAGTACTGTATATTATTTAGTATATGTAAAGACAAGATCAAATTAAGAAAAGTCTAACGGGTGAGAATATTAGCACTTGCAGTCTCAGGCAAGAAACAGCATATGCATTTTTTTGCAATTCTTTTCAAATCATAGTCGCATGCACCACGTAGCCTAGCCCATAGGTCTATATGTTTCGATAAGGTTTGTATCACAACTGAAGGGACTGCAGAGCTCATAGCCTACAGAACCTAGTAGTGAAACATGTTCCTATAAGCCCATATAAGCACATTTACATGAGAAAACAGAGTTCTAACTGGACACTATTTAAAAGAGGACCCCAGCTTTCCGGTGCTGCTATATTTATTGCTCAATTCTTAATATTAAGCACATTAATCTGCTTTACAACCGGTGTCCCATCAGCTTTCTATAGGCTAGGCCTGGCACACCCTGATCTGTTTCACCTGTCTTTGTGCTTGTCTCCACCACCCACCAGGTGTCTCCCATCTCCCCTCTTTATCCCCTGTGTATTTACACCTGGTTTTCTGTTTGTCTGTTACCAGTTCGTCTTGTCCCGTCAAGTCCTACCAGCGTGTTCCCATGTTCCCTATGCGCTAGTTTTTCTTAGTCTTCCCAATTCTGACCTGCCTGTCCTGATCCTGCCTGCCGTCCTGTACCTGCCTGACTCTAATTTGGATTACGACCCTTCCTTGACTGACCTTTTGCCTGCCCCTTGAACTATAATAAACTCAGACTCGTACTATCTGCCTCCTGTGTTTGCATCTGGGTCTTATCAAGGCTCAGGCTAAGGCCTAATATATTTATTTCTTAACTTTCCTAATACTAAGCACATTGCTTCGCTTTAGAACTGGCGTAGCTTACTTGGCTGGCATATTATTAGATTATTATTTTTTTAAATGTAAACGTGGGAAGAGCTTCCTCCATTAGCTTTTCGAGTGCAGGCTACGGATGATTTTTTGTGTGTATGAAAATAATTCCACATATACAGTGCCTTGCGAAAGTATTCGGCCCCCTTGAACTTTGCGACCTTTTGCCACATTTCAGGCTTCAAACATAAAGATATAAAACTGTATTTTTTTGTGAAGAATCAACAACAAGTGGGACACAATCATGAAGTGGAACGACATTTATTGGATATTTCAAACTTTTTTAACAAAAACTGAAAAATTGGGCATGCAAAATTATTCAGCCCCCTTAAGTTAATACTTTGTAGCGCCACCTTTTGCTGCAATTACAGCTGTAAGTTGCTTGGGGTATGTCTCAATCAGTTTTGCACATCGAGAGAGTGACATTTTTTCCTATTCCTCCTTGCAAAACAGCTCGAGCTCAGTGAGGTTGGATGGAGAGCATTTGTGAACAGCAGTTTTCAGTTCTTTCCACAGATTCTCGATTGGATTCAGGTCTGGACTTTGACTTGGCCATTCTAACACCTGGATATGTTTATTTTTGAACCATTCCATTGTAGATGTTGCTTTATGTTTTGGATCATTGTCTTGTTGGAAGACAAATCTCCATCCCAGTCTCAGGTCTTTTGCAGACTCCATCAGGTTTTCTTCCAGAATGGTCCTGTATTTGGCTCCATCCATCTTCCCATCAATTTTAACCATCTTCCCTGTCCCTGCTGAAGAAAAGCAGGCCCAAACCATGACGCTGCCACCACCATGTTTGACAGTGGGGATGGTGTGTTCAGCTGTGTTGCTTTTATGCCAAACATAACGTTTTGCATTGTTGCCAAAAAGTTCAATTTTGGTTGCATCTGACCAGAGCACCTTCTTCCACATGTTTGGTGTGTCTCCCAGGTGGCTTGTGGCAAACTTTAAAAAACACTTTTTATGGATATCTTTAAGAAATGGCTTTCTTCTTGCCACTCTTCCATAAAGGCCAGATTTGTGCAATATACGACTGATTGTTGTCCTATGGACAGAGTCTCCCACCTCAGCTGTAGATCTCTGCAGTTCATCCAGAGTGATCATGGGCCTCTTGGCTGCATCTCTGATCAGTCTTCTCCTTGTATGAGCTGAAAGTTTAGAGGGACGGCCAGGTCTTGGTAGATTTGCAGTGGTCTGATACTCCTTCCATTTCAATATTATCGCTTGCACAGTGCTCCTTGGGATGTTTAAAGCTGGTGTGTTCCTTGTTCTTCATGATGCTCTCTGCGCTTTTAACGGACCTCTGAGACTATCACAGTGCAGGTGCATTTATACGGAGACTTGATTACACACAGGTGGATTGTATTTATCATCATTAGTCATTTAGGTCAACATTGGATCATTCAGAGATCCTCACTGAACTTCTGGAGAGAGTTGGCTGCACTGAAAGTAAAGGGGCTGAATAATTTTGCACGCCCAATTTTTCAGTGTTTGATTTGTTAAAAAAGTTTGAAATATCAAATAAATGTCGTTCCACTTCATGATTGTGTCCCACTTGTTGTTGATTCTTCACAAAAAAATACAGTTTTATATATTTATGTTTGAAGCCTGAAATGTGGCAAAAGGTCGCAAAGTTCAAGGGGGCCGAATACTTTCGCAAGGCACTGTACCTGCCATCCCAAAAGAGTTGCATCATGCAGCCTTAGAATGTATTAGAACTCAAAACATATTGCCTAAGGTTTGTATCACAACTAAAGTTGCATAAATAATTATACTAGGCATATAGGAGGACCTGTTTCAAATGAGCACTTTGTTAACTTCTTGGTGACAGGGGACAGTAATTTTCACGTCCGGATGAAATGCATGCCCAAATTCAACTGCCGGCTACTCATCCCCAGAAGATATGCATATTATTAGTAGATTTGGATAGAAAACACTCTGAAGTTTCTAAAACTGTTTGAATCATGTCTGTGAGTATAATATAAGTTTTCATTGGGAATCCAGATTTCTAAGGGACCTTCTTGCAGTTCCTACCGCTTCCACTGGATGTCACCAGTCTTTAGAAATTGGTTGAGGTTTTTCCTTTGTGTAATGAAGAAGTAGCCCTGTTCAAACCGAGGGTCACTTCAAGTGTACGTTTGTTAGAGGCGCGTGACCAGAAAGGTAGCGTCAGTTTGATTTCTTCCTGTATTGAACACAGATCATCCCGTCTTCAATTTGATCGATTATTTACTTTAAAAAATACCTAAAGTTGTATTACAAAAGTAGTTTGAAATGTTTTGGCAAAGTTTACAGGTAACTTTTGAGATATTTTGTAGCAAGTTGGAACCAGTGTTTTTCTGGATCAAACACGCCAAATAAATTAACATTTTGGATAAATATTGACGGAATTAATCGAACAAAAGGACCATTTGTGATGCTTATGGGACATATTGGAGTGCCAACGAAAGAAGCTCGTCAAAGGTAAGGCATGATTTATTTTTATTTCTGTGTTTTGTGTCGCGCCTGCAGGGTTGAAATATGTTTTCTCTCTTTGTTTATGGAGGTGCTACTCTCAGATAATAGCATATTTTGCTTTCGCCGAAAAGCCTTTTTGAAATCTGACATCTGTGTTGAGCGTTTAACCAGAGGTTAAACGCTCAACACAGAAGAGTTGCATGTGCTGGATTCACAACACGAGTAGCTTTAATTTGGTATCTTACATGTGTGATTTCATGAAAGTTTGATTTAAAGTTTTATGATTTGAAGTTTTATAGTAATTTGAATTTGGCGCTCTGCATTTTCACTGGCTTTTGGCCAGGTGGGACGCTAGCTCAACACAGAAGAGTTGCATGTGCACACTCCTTTGCACTGCTTCATGACACACTGCTTGTTTAACCCGGAAGCCAGCCGCACCAATGTGTCAGAGGAAACACCGTACAACTGGCGACCGTGTCAGCATGCATGCGCCAGGCCCACCACAGGAGTCACTAGAGCGCGATAGGACAATGACATCCCCTAACCCGGACGATGCTGGGCCAAAGGGTGCGTCGCCTCATGGGTCTTCGGGTCGCGGCTGGCTGTGACACAGCCCGGGATCAAACCTGGATCTGTAGTGACACCTCAAGCACTGCAGTGCCTTAGACCGCTACGCCACTCGGGAGGCCCTTACATTTTGGCTTTTGATTGGGACAGCAGCAAACCTTCACTGTGGGGACAATGTTGGCTATGCATTTCCTAATGAAGCCAATGAAGGAAGTGCTTAGCTCGATGCTATCGGCGGAGTCCCAGAACATATTCCAATTACCGTCGTGTCTTTGCGAGAGGAAAACGTCCGTTTGTCAGAAATGGATCATTCTATGTTTCTTCAAATACAAGAATATCATGCGTATTTGTTCCTTAGATAATGTAATATTTTGAGAAACACATTAGGAACCAAAATCATCTGACATGAATTGAGTCAGAACTTAACTTGCACACAAACAACAACAAATCTATGAGCATTAAAGCATTGGTTCAGTACTTTTCCCCCCAACTGCTGAGAAGTCTTTTAATTTGGCTGCATGATTTATGCTGAATAGAGTAAAAAACCTTGAACATCATACTCTCTGGGTCTGTTGGTTAATGGAACAAACAGATTCATACACGTCTGGACCTACTGTAGAGAAACTCAATGTTTCCCTTGTGGAGGGAGTTAAGAATGGTGCATAGAAATGCCAGGTGTCCACAGAAAACGTGGCTAATATGACAGGATTCTAAGCTCTGCCCTTCAATACATTGTAGGAAAGTATGCTGTAAAAAAAAAGTCCATTGGGGTTGTTTGAGTTAGTTGAATAATTGAGAACATTTATTTGGCATAGAGACATGTTTAGCTCTTTCAGTGATTCCACTCTCTCATTCCAAAGTTCTATAACTTCATCCCCTATAATAGTGACCTGGCGCCGTTTTGGCACCGGTGTCAATCCAAAAAGTTGGTCGGTATGAAGTCACTCCTTTTGTAACAGTGTTCTTTCAGTGCTGTCCTTTCTTCTAGGGAGAGAGGGACAAGGTTGTCCAAATTAATTGGATCAATGATTAAGAGGGAGCCATCTCACTTGACTAGGCTTAGACAATAGGCGCAAAAATACTCTACATAGGAGCCAGTGGTAAATTTACACTTGAATTACATAAGGAAGAATAGGCAGGATAAAGCAGTGAATGCCTATCTGTGTGGGGTCTACATGGAGGTCCTTCGCCTTTGCTCACACATTGTTGTTGACATGAGGGACTTGAACCTCTTGGGATATTCATTTGGGGAAGAGATGAATGTAGGACAATCTCAGTAAATGTGTTTTTCCCCTCATACAAATACTTAAACAGGCTGTCTTTCCCAGTACTTCTACCGCTCAACCTGGTCAAGTCTGGTTACAAATGGCATAAAAAAGGCATTTGTTTGAAATGCATTGGTTTCTGTTGTTTAAAACATGGTATTTAAATTTAGTGATTTGTCCCGAATGAACATGGTCTGACATCAGGCCTACAGATGTACTATCAGAAAAACATCTAGCACTAAATGGGAACGCAATCTCTGCAAACCAAATGTAACTGTATCCTTGAGATCTAAGGATGTCGATATTTGCAGTAATGTCAATGGATAAAGTGCATGAAAGTTGTGTTTCTCAATGAAGAATGTTGTCTTCAAAGTTTGCAACCTGGCAACTCGTACTACCATAGCCACTAAATCACTACCAGCTTCTGCGTCCTCTTGCTGTTGAGAGAATGCACTTTCAGTCAACCTACCTAGAAAAATAAAAGGTATACAAAAGAGGGCACTCACTGCCGGGTTTCTAAATGAGTACATTAATGGACTTCATAACAACATGATGAATGAAGACATTTCACACCGCATTCCTTTGGGGGAAAGCATAAGTGATTTTTCCTCTCTCAAAAGAACCACTCGTAATTGTATTTGAGTTGACTAGCTTAGACACAAAGATAATTTAGCAAAATGGGGAAGAAAATGTAAAAGAAAATATCTGGTTTCAAATCACATGTTCATAAATCGGTAGGAATGTGTATTTCCTTGATACTAGTCACTATTTGATCGAGCTAGCTAATTGGGTGCATTCCACTAGGGAAGAATATATGATCAGACCAAAACAAACCAGTAAGGGGCATCTTTCGCAATTCTCAACCCCGGTGGGAAATGTCAAACCAAGCATCTATTGGTATGGCAACAGCACCGCGCTCGACCGCATGGCACTACAGAGTGTTGTGCGGACAGCCCAGTACATCACTGGGGCAGAGCACCCTGCAATCCAGGACCTCTATATCAGGTGGTGTGAAAAGAAGACCCAGAAAATCGTCAAAGACCCCAACCACCCAAGCCAAAGACTATTTTCTCTGCTGCCGGTACCGGTGAATCAAGTCCGACACCAACAGGCTCTTGAACGTCTTCTACCGCCTATCAATACAACTAATAAATAGCTACACAGACTGAGTTTACCTTTAATCTCTGCACACTCACAGGGCCCTATACACTCGCACACACTGTCACACCAACACACAAACACTCACTCCATCATTTGCTCACACATAATATGCACATACATTTATACAGACTCTACACACCCACTCACATGAAAACTGTTGCTACTGTTTATCTTATAGCCTGTCCCCTTACATATCTACCTCTAACACTCCAGTATGCCTCCAGTATGCCTGCACATGTAAATATGGAATTGGATCTGACTTTTTAAATATTTTCTGTATACAGTATGCATAGCTAATTACTTTGTGTATTCAATATTCTTATTTCTTGTGTTTTTCTTTCTTTCTAGTAACACATTGTTATGGATTACTCCATTGTTGGGTTTTGACTTTGCAGGAAAGGCATTTCACTGTAATTGCGCATGTGACATTAAAACTTAAAAAGGCACCCCTATTTCAACTTAATTCATGCCCTAGAGCGGAAATGCTCGTTTATGTTCCACCTCCGATAATGGTGATTTCCACGTGGAGTCCAGAAACATAAACAAACAGGGAACTGACAGCTGTTATTCCTAACCTTATCTAGCTAGCTAACGTTATCGGTTGTTGATGTTTTGTTTTTTAAACTACACCGTATTTAAAAGATTAGCCAGCTGGCTATGCTGCTTCTGGAGCTGGATTTGTCATAAGCATTTAGTGAAGACTTCACCACAAATGGAAACCAGTATCTTTGTCTTCGTCATCTATTGTTACCTTGGGTATCTTGTATAACAGACATACGTTTTTCTACATTGCAATGGACACGGTGCAACCTTTGGTAGGTAGGCTGCTGGCAGGCTTCGGTACAGCAAAGCCAAGTCAGTCCTTGCTCATGGTTCTCAAAGGGAAGTGAAATGATAAGACTACAATGACTTTGCACGTTGCAAATACCATGTAACAACACCATGAGCGCATTGGACATGAAACATCAATACCAAATGTTCTTCTGCGTGTGCGCCTGTTCATTATAAGATAGACACTGGTTTCTAGCTGCACCAATCAAAGTAGTAAAGTGTGTAATGAAGTGGGAATTTAGTGGTCAAAACCAGCAATCATGGAGCGACGGGGGGAGCAGGGTTGCAAAATGCAAACATATTACGCAATTATACCATTTGTAAAATGGTCAGATATATATACATATATATGTTTTTAATACAGAAAAGCTCAAACATAAGTGAAAATTGACAAAAATGGAGAGGTGCAAAAACATACATTTGCACCCCATATTTGTATCTGTTCCATGGCTCAGGAGACCAAGTAGACACAAGACTGTTCGGCTAAACTCAGTAGCGAAGAAGAATAACTTTGCAGCTGTTTCTGATTAATAAACAATGCCATGCTGGTGGGTGGTAACATTCAAATAAACCCCAGCCCTGAAAAGAAACTGAAAAGTATTAGCCCTTTGGATTTCCCACTTCACGCCCAAATATATCATCATTTGACTAAAACGATGACTTATTAACTTCAATCGTTGTGCAACATCATGGATAAGCTCTAGGCATTGTGTTTCAGCTGAAAACAATAGAATTTTGCTCTTCCAAAAAAACTAGTAAAAAAAAATAACATGTTTTTATTGTCAGTCAAAGAGGAGCTGGTGCCCCAATGGCTTGCACAGCTCTCAAAGTATGTGCAGATGGTGGAACACAGGAAGGAGGGACAACAAAGAGAAGTGGGCGGGATGAAGGGATGGGGAGTTGGAGAAATTAAAATGTATTGTGTATTAGTGTCAAATCTGCGGGAGAGAGCGCACAAAGGCCTCCTCAACCTCCATTGGCAGGCTAATTGAGTTAATGATGCACGTTCCCTATCCAGTAGCCCCAGCCATCTGTCCCTACAGTACATGATTCCATTAAGTAGCTGCAGGTGAGTGTGCCGCAATTACCTTAAATCCACCATTTTGAAATGCTAGCACTACAGAGTGGGTGAAAAAACAAGCTGGTCATGGTGTACAACTAATTGTTCGATTACACTAAATGCTGAGTGCACAAAGGATAATCAGACGGCTCTGTTGGTTCTTTGCTGCCAAATAACATGCTACATAAATACTGTTTGTCTGTTTCGGGTGCTGATGTGTCTAAACCGTCAAACAATGTCAAAACACTTGCATGCGTAGAGATGTGGGTCATTCCATGAAATGAGTCCCTTTGATATTAGTAGAGAATTCAATAAATCGTATTTTTAATATGAATATGCATTTTGACATGTCCATCCATCAATCCACTTAATTCACACATTTCTCCAAGTTTCACCATCATCGTAAAACCCTAGTTTTTCTGTTGCTTTGACAGTCATTTCTGAAGATTATTATTTATTTCATATTGATTAGTGATTCATTTACATCTGTCCCTCATTTTAAGGTCAACCCTGTTCCGTGAACTGAACTCTGGTTTTAATATGGTAAAACTATTCCTTTCAAAAGAAACATTTAACATGTAGTCAAACCATAGAGTAAAAGCAGGTGAGCTGTTACTATTCTTTTTAGCAATTTTCTGGTGTTTTGTGGAGGAAAACTAAGCGGGTCGAGCATAACACATCAACCCTGTTACCCATAGACAGAAAGGCTAGAAATAGTTTACTAATGACATTTTTTGGGGTGAAGCTTGCATTCCCCCTGTCACAAGGCATATTTAAGAAGAAATCATTGACCCCGTCACGGTCAACCCTGTTACTTTTTTTTGCCATTTAATATGCAATTACTGTGGTCATTTTGTTATTTAACCTCTTGAGATTGGAAAACGTGTTTTCTTTTGTTTGTTTTTTTTGTCATTATGACCATGTTAAAATATCACAAAATCAAAAATGTTTGGGACCAAGTCACACTTCTCAAAAGGCCCCGAATTGGTGGCCAGCCCAGGTGCCTTCACTGAAAAGCTTCCATGTGGCGAGATATTGGGAAAACTCTGTCACCGTCAGTGCAAATTGCACAGTCGGTGTTTTCTCCAGATGTCCACGTGTGATATTTTATTGTCCCAATGCAAATTCATTGTGTGTGTGGTACATACCTGCGCTCTGAGTTCTTGTCCTGGGAGAGGACCGGTCTATCAGTTGGTGCTCTGTTGGACGGCTTCTTGATGTTTCTCTGTGAACAAAAATATCATAGAAATGAATCATCTTGATCATTAACACTTTACATAAGTATAGAGACAACTACACTTGGTCACATAAAGAACTGCAATAACAGTGCAAGCTGTGGTTAATGATTATCTACCCCCCAAAATGAACACCTCAGATTATTCAAAAATAATTATGCAACGGATCATTTACAACTAATTCCTAATATGTGGCTGTCTGACTTTGATTGAAAGTTAGACAATACTTTGTGAGAAAGGTCATAGTAAAATCATTCACCTTCAACTCATCCATCAGCTGATAAGGGATGAAGTCATGAGGGGGAGGGGCCAACAGTAGATTTTTGAACTTAACTTGGCCTTCTTCCACCCTCTGATTGGCTGGAGGAGGAGTGGAGTCCTCCTCTTGTCCAGCAAAGAGTCCTGTGATTGGGGGATGTATATATTGTTTTGTACAAAAGCAGACGGAAACCGTAAGACACAAATAGCATAAACCAATTGAATACGCATTTTTATAATCCTACTGTTCTTTTTCTAGTATATTATAATTCATTGTAGCTGAACAGTTCAAGTGAAACGCTACAGCACAAGTCTGCCTTATACTTTGTCTTAGTCAGGCTGTTATTTATTTTCCTTTCACTTTTTGGTATTGCGTCTCCCTGGAAACCACAGGCACGGTGACTCCGTATGGCATCATTTAAGGAAGCGTTAAGTGGATGAGAGCCCTTTTCTGGCAGTGCTCAGGCAGCGCTTTCTCTGGTCGAGAGGCTCATTTACTTAATGCACCCGACGCTGAAATAGCGATGACTTCAGCTAGCTAGCTCACTGAGAGTGGTGGAGTGGAACCATTGGTACTGTACAATAAGGCACAAAAGCACAAAGGGAGGGAAATAGCTCATTAGTGCAATTTGCCGTTGTTTTTAAGAAAAGAAAAGAACTCAAGAGGATACCATTTCGCAGAGAAAAATAGGATTTACCTTGATGGGGTTGATGCTAAAATAGGGGCTGCATCTCCAGATATAGAAGACCACAAGTATCTTCAGCAAATAACATCAAGTGAGCCAACATTAATGTTGTTACATGATGCTAGCCCACATGTACGACAACTGATGATATCCTAATATGGATGCAAAACACATCCCATGAGTTTACTACTGATTGGATTTATATAGCGCTTTTCTACCAACCGAGATACTCAAAGCACTTTACATAGTAGGGGGAAAATGCACCTCATCCACCACCTGGATGATGCACAGCGACCGTTTTCTTGTGCCAGAACACTCACCACACATTAGCTACAGAGGTGAGGAGTGATATACACCAATTAAGGAATGAGGGGGATGATTAGGTGGCCATGATGGAATGGGGCCAGGTTGGGAATTTAGTCATGACACCAGAGTTAATCATCCCTACTCTTACGATAAGTGCCATGGGATTTTTAATGACCACAGAGTAAGGACAGATGTTTAATGTCCAATCCGAAAGACAGCACCCTACACAGCGCAATATCCACTTCACTGCCCTGGGATCTCCTTAGACCAGAGGAAAGAGTGCCCCCTACTGTCCCTCCAACACCACTTCCAGCAGCATCTGGTCTCCCATCCAGGGACTGACCTGGACCAACCCTACTTAGCTTCAGAGGCAAGCCATCCGTGGGATGCAGGGTGGTAGGCTGCTGGCTAGGATCGTTTGACCTCCCGGCACTGCGCAGCCAGCGGCTAATTAGCATACTCTCCTGCACCCCAGGAGAGTGAACACTGAGGGAAGAGGCAGACCGAGAAAGGGAGCGTGAGTGAGGGGAAAGAGAGAGACGAGAGGATAATGGAAGGGAGAGAGAAAGGGGCTGAGGAGGAGAGAGGGGTAGAGAGGACACTGAGGGAAGAGGGGCGGGAGTGTGGGGAAAGGGAGGGAGAGAGGATAATGGAAGGGAGAGAGAAAGGGGGTAAATACAGGGTTGTTGCCAAGAATCAGGGATGAAAGAATAGGTACGGAGAGAACAATTGAGTTAGAGAGAAGGTGAGAAAGGAGTAAGTAAACTAGAGGAAAATGAGATAAAATCTAGAAAGGTAGGAGAGAAGGAGTAATTAAGAGTTTACAGAAGCAGCACAATGGAGTACATTAGTGCCTGTAAAAAAACATACTGTTCAGACATAACACCTTTGAGCATTAGCTGTGATTATATCCCATTTCATGGGCTAGTCATCACATAAGAGGTGGGCATTCTCCTCAGAGAAAATTGATTGGCTTTATCGACCTAGCAAGCTGGATTTAATCATTTGAAATTAGGTTTACAGTTAAATATTACTCACGTCTGTGTCAGCCACTCTGAATATAACCAGCCCAAGTAGACAGATTTAGCTGCAATTTTTTTAATATATACTAAATTCTCACCCACCACCAATTTGCAGCTGTCATGCTCATTGCTCTTTGATGTCTGAAATACAACAAATCCTCACCACCCTCAATTCAAGCGTTCCGTCAACAAATACTGGGGAAGATGCCTTGAAGAGTGTTTGGGAAGTTGCCCTTTTAGTGAGAAAGTGAACCATTTGACTTGTTACTAAAAATATTTTGTCTTTTACACAAAGGTTATATTCTGATATACTGGAAGATAAAATCATATCCAGATTCCGACACTGCTCTTCCTTTATCCAAAGCATTGAAAAAGGCCATAATTTCACCTCATGAGGGACTCTTTTTCCAACCACGGAACAATATTCATGACCAACAAGTTGTTTGTTTTGATAATAGAAAATTGCATATGCCTACGCTTACTTTTTACTGTTCCGGTAAAAAGTATCAGTCTATGGCCCATAAGTTATTTTATATGACTTCAATAGAGTAATGTAACCACTGAATATTCATGACCAAAGTCTACGTCCCATAAGTTATTTTATATAACTTCAATAGAGTAATGTAACCACTGAATATTTGTGACCGAAAAGTTGTTCATTCTGATAACAGAAAATTGCACAAGCCTCCGCATGGCCTACTTTTTCCAGGAACAGCAACAAATAAAATGCCTACTTGGAGAATAGCTACATGGGTGAAAATGTCTCACTTTGTACTGTAAGTTCTTTAATATGACTTCAATAGAGAGTTACAAGGGGGGTTGAAAGGGCTTCATAAAATGACCTTCCACATCAAGTCAAGTCAGAACAAAACAGGCATATAAAGGACAGGCAGGCTTACTTCAGGTGAACTGCCATGTCATCTTGATAAGTAGTTTCTCTACTGAACTGTCATTACTTGCTGTTACTGAAGTTGAATAAGTCATGAAAGTTAAATGTAAAGGGATGATTAAAAGCATAATACATTGGAGGTAAACCATCATCTGTAATGGATGAGTGTGTGAGATCATTTTGTTGTCAATAGACACATTCCAATTATCATATAGTAAATTATCAACTTAGAAATTCGACATTCACTCAGAGCACGGCGCCTCTATTGCTCTAATTATGCTGTGCGGTCTTGTCATCCCTTATGTCACCAAACTGCTGTCTCTAACCTCTTCCTTTTCTTCAGTCAACAGTCAGTCAATAGCTCCAAAACCAGTGCAATCCATTCTCCAACATCCGTCCTTGTACTGACAGGCTATTGCGACTCAACTCTCTTTTCAAAACATTGTTTTTAGTGTGGTTGTATACTCTGGCTGCTGTCAGATTGTTTGGGTGTGAGAGCCCAGCAGGTCCTGTAACGGTTCAGTTCAAATGTAAGCAATTAGGGTCGTGACCTCTACATCAAGGTGTCACTTTTAATAACACTGAAACCTAAGATGAAAGCCAGGTGAAGGACTATCGCACCGAGCTGTTTTGCCAGAGAAGAGCCTTCAAGACAGTCAGTCACCAAAAACCTGCCTGTGATAATAAAACACCTATTCAGCTAGACTGACAACTCATGTTGGAAAAGGATCCATTAAAAGGTATCTTCTCAAAATGTTCATGCAATACCTTCCCCTTTAAAAGGTTAGACAAAGACTGATTGGTCAAAATACAGAGGTATAAACAGCTGGGGTTTTACTTTTATATTCAGACAAACCCATAAACCATGAACCCTAAAAATCCAACAGTTTGGTCTGCATGCACGACTCAATCAAGATCTGCCGGGCACCTCCCATTGCACTAGCAACAAGGACACACATATATTTAATTAAATTAGCTGCGCTCTAACTGCAAGGTCTCCTCATCCACAGCCAGAGGAACATCAGTAAAAGTGGGAGGAGGGGGAGGAGTGACGTTGTGGCTGCAAAGGCAGTATAGCACTTATTTCCCAATGCCAGAAATGCATAATAGTAACTTAGAGCACCCCAAAAAAACATTTCCAAATGACAAACTGAGGTTTACTTCAAATCAGCTCTAACTTCGGAAACAATCCCACAACGCCCTGCAGTCAGCGTCACATGGTGAATGAAAAACGTAGTAAAAACGTGGGATACATTTGTGAGAATGAGGTGGGTGAATTGGACGTCTCCTCGTCAATCTGCGAGGCAAATCTAATTCCTGAGAAATTCCACAGCTATCAGTAATGGAAGGAAGGCTTCAGCAAGAAGTTGCTTCTCAAAGTAGATGCTGTCCCTACCATTAACGTGGCTTCTAAAACATCTCAAACAGCCAGTAGCACTAGCAGAGACTGAGCATTGTCACTGGCATGGAAGTAAACCGGGTAAATGCAAGCAGCATTTCAGAGAAGCCCAGCAGCCAGGCTTTCTTTGGAGGTGTGGATTGTGGATTTTGGTCAATCTGGAAAGTTAATTTCTGGAGCTCACCGTGAATTGTGTTTTGGGAGCTGCTGGCTGTCTGTACTCGGGCTCTGTGTGTGTGTGTGTGTGTGTGTGGATGGTTCGTCAGATGGATCCACGCGGGTGGATGGAGACCTCCAGCATAATTGTATTCTGCTATATCTGCTATGGGCTAGGGCATCTCAAATATATTGCCTACAGTCCAACAGATTTTAGGAATGGAATATGGAAACCAGAGTTTTTCATGCGTTTGTGGTGGCTGCAAGTTGCGATAATTCGGTCATTCTGTGGCTCTGGGGGAGTTTTCTATACGGCCTTCTGAGTGCGGGCTAAACTGAAATGTAATCTTTCGGGCCATGGATCTGAGCGTGGATCGGATAGCATTTCGGAGAAGCCCCAGAGCCATGCTTTCTTTGTAGGGGTGGATTGTATATTTTAGGATCAATGTGGTCAGTTGCTTCTTGTTGAAGCAGATAACATTAGCTTGCTATAGCTAGCTATCCTCTTCCACCATTTCTGAATGAATTTGTGGCTATCCTTCTAGCTATCAAAATAAGTGAGCTAGATTTTGTTTGTGTACTGCCATATGTCGATAACATAACTATGTTTGTCACTGGTATGGGCTAGTAAATATCCTAAACCTATCCAGTCAGACAGTGATAGACAAGCTAAAACCGTGGAGAGGAACAGGATAGAATTCACTTTCTGTTTCATCTGCTGCTGGCTTGCTAATGTTCACTCATAACTTCTTACACATGTAAATTGATGAAATTCTATAAATATTGTAATTGTGTCAATATGTTGTGAATATTGTAGAAAAATCCTCACAGCCACTGGGTGAGGACCAGCTTGCCATGTACAGTAGGCTACAGGCAATATATTCCTCCACCGTGCGAATCACAGAAATTACCATCTTGCATTCGGGACTTTCCGGCAGCCTTCGTGGATTTTATATGCAGAGAGCATAAATTGTACAATTGTAAACTTACAAAATAATTGTTCAAGTTAGAACCCACACAAATTAGTTAATATACAGCACCAACTACATATCTGATAAGGTCCGTTATCTACTACCTGGACTTGAAGTGGGGGAAAACACAGCCCATTCATTTTCAAATCAAGCATTCCCTGCCGTGCACCAGTTTTGTCCTTAGCCGTAAAGGGATTGACATGGAGCATATGGTCCCTGTGTTTCAAATCCGAGGCCTTGTTTTACCAACTCCCCTCAGGTTTAATGCCTGTGTCTGGGTGTGTGTGTGCTGTGCTACAGCCAATTAACATGCCGGAGTGACAAGCTGCAAATCACAGCACAGAATATGCCTGAGCCTGCCTCTCTAATTGCCGGGCTTTCTCATTAACTTAAGTAAATAAGAGTGTTGGTGCAGGACAGCTCAGCATGTGTGCATGTTGTCCCTTACACAATGCAACCAGTTTTGTCAATAATTGAAGGGAATATGGATGTGGACGAGAAATCCAATTTTTGATGCGTTTTGACAGGGATTATGCATGAAACGGGCATTTGGATTTTACATTTTAGCAGACGCTCTGACTTACAGTAGTGAAAGCATACAGTGCCTTGCGAAAGTATTCGGCCCCCTTGAACTTTGCGACCTTTTGCCACATTTCAGGCTTCAAACATAAAGATATAAAACTGTATTTTTTTGTGAAGAATCAACAACAAGTGGGACACAATCATGAAGTGGAACGACATTTATTGGATATTTCAAACTTTTTTAACAAATCAAAAACTGAAAAATTGGGCGTGCATAATTATTCTGTCCCCTTAAGTTAATACTTTGTAGCGCCACCTTTTGCTGCGATTACAGCTGTAAGTCGCTTGGGGTATGTCTCCATCAGTTTTGCACATCGAGAGACTGAAATTCTTTCCCATTCCTCCTTGCTAAACCGCTCGAGCTCAGTGAGGTTGGATGGAGAGCATTTGTGAACAGCAGTTTTCAGTTCTTTCCACAGATTCTCGATTGGATTCAGGTCTGGACTTTGACTTGGCCATTCTAACACCTGGATATGTTTATTTTTTGAACCATTCCATTGTAGATTTTGCTTTATGTTTTGGATCATTGTCTTGTTGGAAGACAAATCTCCGTCCCAGTCTCAGGTCTTTTGCAGACTCCATCAGGTTTTCTTCCAGAATGGTCCTGTATTTGGCTCCATCCATCTTCCCATCAATTTTAACCATCTTCCCTGTCCCTGCTGAAGAAAAGCAGGCCCAAACCATGATTCTGCCACCACCATGTTTGACAGTGGGGATGGTGTGTTCAGCTGTGTTGCTTTTACGCCAAACATATCGTTTTGCATTGTTGCCAAAAAGTAAAGTTTTGGTTTCATCTGACCAGAGCACCTTCTTCCACGTTTGATGTGTCTCCCAGGTGGCTTGTGGCAAACTTTAAACTACACTTTTTATGGATATCTTTAAGAAATGGCTTTCTTCTTGCCACTCTTCCATAAAGGCCAGATTTGTGCAATATACGACTGATTGTTGTCCTATGGACAGAGTCTCCCACCTCAGCTGTAGATCTCTGCAGTTCATCCAGAGTGATCATGGGCCTCTTGGCTGCATCTCTGATCAGTCTTCTCCTTGTATGAGCTGAAAGTTTAGAGGGACGGCCAGGTCTTGGTAGATTTGCAGTGGTCTGATACTCCTTCCATTTCAATATTATCGCTTGCACAGTGCTCCTTGGGATGTTTAAAGCTTGGGAAATCTTTTTGTATCCAAATCCGGCTTTAAACTTCTTCACAACAGTATCTCGGACCTGCCTGGTGTGTTCCTTGTTCTTCATGATGCTCTCTGCGCTTTTAACGGACCTGAGACTATCACAGTGCAGGTGCATTTATACGGAGACTTGATTACACACAGGTGGATTGTATTTATCATCATTAGTCATTTAGGTCAACATTGGATCATTCAGAGATGAACTGAACTTCTGGAGAGAGTTTGCTGCACTGAAAGTAAAGGGGCTGAATAATTTTGCACGCCCAATTTTTCAGTTTTTGATTTGTTAAAAAAGTTTGAAATATCCAATAAATGTCGTTCCACTTTATGATTGTGTCCCACTTGTTGTTGATTCTTCACAAAAAAATACAGTTTTATATCTTTATGTTTGAAGCCTGAATGTGGCAAAAGGTCGCAAAGTTCAAGGGGGCCAAATACTTTCGCAAGGCACTGTATATGTTCATAATTGTTCATACTGGTCCCTCGTGGGAATCGAACCCTGGCGTTGCAAGCGCCATGCTCGACCAACTGAGCCACACGAAACCCTTTTAGTTTTCAATTTTAGTTTGAGCATTTACTTTGTAACCATAATGAATGATGAGTGGAGCACAAATGGTGATGATCAGCCCTTTCAATTGATCCAAGTACGTGAGCGGAGCATGCCCAATTTGACTGGAGTGAGGCCTTCTCGCCAGCTTCAATTTCGCTCCAGTACCGCTCACTTCACGAGCTCAAGGCATGACCAGCCCAGCATGCATTTGTAGGCTACTTGTGTGCTGCTATAAACCCTTGCTTGAGCTACTGTTATGGAGTTTTCAGAAAGAAACTGATAAAACAAGTGCATAATCAAGGTGACAAAGATGAGGAGGACCAAGAGCAAGAACGGGAGTGAGGTGATGTAGTGTCCACAACTAAAGAATCATTCTAGAATCTGGAAAGTTATATGCCTAAAAACCTTCAGGCCAACCACTCTGCCCAGCCTGGCAAGAGTCACCTGAAGGGTGTTGAGCATCCTCAGTGTCTCAACAAGGGCGGATATGGTATTCTCCGATGCTGGCCTGATTTCCAGGCACCATCGCATGAGCCTTAAGTCACAGACTCTGGCCAAACTCGTGTTTCTAAAAGTGAACTGAAAGGCACTGAAGACTGAACCGGAGGTGAAGGTTCACCTTCCAACAGGACAACGACCCTAAGCACACAGCCAAGACAACGCAGGAGTGGCTTCGGGACAAGTCTCTGAATGTCCTTGAGTGGCCCAGCCAGAGCCCAGACTTGAACCCGATCTAACATCTCTGGAGAGACCTGGAAATAACTGTGCAGCGATGCTCCCCATCCAACCTGACTGTGCTTGAGAGATTCTGCAGAGAAGAATGGGAGAAACTCCCCAAATACCGGTGTGCAAAGCTTGTAGCGTCATACCCAAGGAGACTTGAGGCTGTAATCGCTGCCAAAGGTGCTTCAACAAAGTACTGGGTAAAGGATCTGAATACTTATGTAAATGTAATATCAGGTTTTTATTTTTAATACATTCACAAAAATAAAATAAACTGTTTTTGCTTAGTCATTATGGGGTATTGTGTGTAGATTGATGAGGAAAATGATTTATTTAATGCTGTTTAGAATAAGGCTGTATCTAAAAAGCATATTTAATGCATATTTAATATTTAATTTTTATGACAGTTTGTCCTTACCCAGGTCTCCTTTAAGACTCCATAATGTAGGCCGAGGTGCTACACTTAACAAAAATATAAATGCAACATGTAAAGTTGTCACACCCTGATCAGTTTCACCTGTCTTTGTGCTCGTCTCCACCCCCCTCCAGGTGTTGCCCATCTTCTCCATTATCCCGTGTACTTATACCTGTGTTCTGTGTGTCTGTTGCCAGTTGTCTTGTTTGTCAAGCTTACCAGCATTTGTCCTGTCTGCTCCTGTCTTTTCCCAGCCTCCTTTACCAAGATAACCCATTACCTGACAGGTGTGGCATATCAAAAAGCTGATTAAACAGCATGATCATTACACAGGTGCACCTTGTGCTGGGGAAAATAAAAGGCCACTCTAAAATGTGGAGTTCTGTCACACAACGCCACAGATGTGAGAGGCAGCGCCGGAGAAGATGGCTGACGTTTTACGTGCGCCTAACCGATTACATTTTCATTTTTTGCAAGTAATTATTTTACTTATTTTGTACATAATGTTGCTGCTATACATATATGTAAGGAACTCAATGAGCTGTATTCCGCCATAAGCAAACAGAATAACGCTCATCCAAAACGCACTCCTAGTGGCCGGGGACTTTAATGCATGGAAACTTAAATCTGTTTTACCAAATGTCTATCAGCATGTTAGACCACCTTTACTCCACACACAGAGAAGCGTACAAAGCTCTCCCTCACACTCATTTAGGCAAATCTGACCATAATTCTATCATCCTGATTCCTGCTTACAAGCAACAATTTAAGCAGGAAGCAGCAGTGACTCGGTCAATAAGAAAGTGGTCAGATGAAGCAGATGCTATACTATAGGACTGCTTTGCTAGCACGGGCTGGAATATGTTCCGGGATTCTTCCGATAGCATTGAGGAGTACACCACATCGGTCATTGGCTTCATCAATAAGTGCATCGATGACGTCGCCCCCACAGTGACCGTACGTACATACCCCGACCAGAAGCTATGGATTACAGGCAAAATCCGCACTGAGCTAAAGGGTAGAGCTGCCGCTTCCAAGGAGCGGGACTCTAACCTGGAAGCTTATAAGAAATCCTGCTATGCCCTCCGACAAACCATCAAAACAGGCAAAGTGTCAATACAGGACTAAGATCGAATACAGGACTAAGAACGGCTCCGACACTCGTCAGATGTGGCAGGGCTTGCAAACCATTAGACTACAAAGGGAAGCCCAGCCGAGAGTTGCCCAGTGACACGAGCCTACCAGACAAGCTAAACTACTTCTATGCTCGCTTCGAGGCAAATAACACTGAAACATGCATGAGCGCATCAGCTGTTCTGGACGACTGTGTGATCACGCTCTCCGCAGCCGATGTGAGTAAGACCTTTAAACAGGTCAATGTTCTGCTTGCTCTGTAATACAGTATGAGTAGTATTTTAATTTCAATATATATTTTTTTTACATTGATTAAAACATTTAAAAAATAAAATGAATATTGAAAACAAACTATTTTGTATTTTGTATTTTGCTAATTGTTCTATATTGTTGAACATATTCTATGGGTATATCAAAGTTTCAGAGTGGGATCTCTGCTAGTTTTAAAGTTATGGCCCATTTTATACAGAGAAATTGGAATAGAAGGCAATGTAACCAATCACAGCCCTTCTTTTACTCGTATCATTGCACATCCTTCAAATTACCAGCATAGGGTGTCCATTTTGAATCCATTTTCACATTCACTCTGTTGTAATGCTTACAAATTGGATCATAATGTCAATCATAAAATGTGCTTTTTCAATATTCATGTTAATATTTTACAATATTCATAAATTAATGTAAAACAAAATGTTACTGAAATCGAAATACTCATATTACAGAGCAAGTGGTAAAGCTTCATTTGACACCAATTGCTGCTTTGTAGCACCTACAGATTTAATATTATGGAGTCTTAATGGAGGCCAAGGTAAGGCCAAAATGTCAGAAATATGCCAACTTTTATACATTATTTCTCAATTATGCTTTTAGATATAAATGTCATGAAAATCCCCCAAATTTTTTGTCCTGGTTTCATATGGAATCCCTCTAAACCACAATAACGACTGTTCGTCTTAAGCCACAGCCAGGTAAAAGCCATTACGGTAGAGTAGAGTGTTTCTTCTTTAACATTACTTACCAGGTTCAACATCTATCAATGAAGGTATAAAAAGGATGAAGAATTTGGGGGGACATTTAAATGCATGTCTGTTTTCTGTTCCAGTCGACCGGGCACCCTTTAAGATATACATCATTTTCAAGGTATGGTCCCTAAGCGAACGCCATGATTAAATCATCAGAGAGAGGGTGAAAGAGAGAGGAATAGATGGATGGATGGAGGAGGTAGAGGCTCACCTCTACAAGCACCCCACCTCTGGAGGCCAACTGAAATTACCTTGATTTATCAGGTCTGGATCACGTCTGCACCCCACTCTCATAAATTCAAGGCCAAAGCTTCCAGATAGTTTTGATGATCAATAAAACATAATTGGATTTTTCACACATATTTGACCAGAAGTATTATAAAACCAGATGGAAAACTGTAAATTCTGTGTTTTAATGCCCGTCAATGGCACCTTCGGTAAATAAATCTCTCTGAAATGGCTATGGGCCTTTTATGTGTGATGTACTGTACTGATAAAATGTTATAATCGTTTCAAATTGACACCTCCAATGTCTCTGGGTCTTTTCTATGGTGAGAGAAACATTCTCTCCTTGATACAGAAATAAATAAGCAGATGAAATACAGAACACCCCTTACAAAATGATCTCCATTTATGACATTAACCATTTACACTCCACATTAAATCCCATTCAGATTTCAATAAAAGTGTTATGCGGTGTTGTACGCCATTAATCAAAAATGTATCCCAATCTTTAACAAGAGAAAACATACTCCTGAGCATCGTAAAAGAAGTGGAGAGAGAGAACACTCCATTAAATCAATTATGTCTGCTGCCAGAGTCTAGGCGAGGGATAATTACTTAGGGAGGGCGATCAGAGACTAACCTAATGATGATGCCCTTTCTTATACTCCTAGACTTGATGAAGCTGCAGCTCCTATGGGAGTGGCCTGATGGTGAAAACACAGCAACCATGGAGACAGAGATGGAGAGGAAGAGAGGGGCGGTAAGAGAGAGAGGGGGAGAGAGAAAGAGAGTGGTAGAGATAAAGAGGAGAGAGAGAGTGAGAGAAGGGAGAGAGAATGAAAGAGGGACAGTGAAAGAGGTATGAGGGAGAGAGAGATGGGGCAGGTGGCAGCGGGGGGAGGATTAGCCGTAGGGGTCAGTTGCTTTCTCACCTAGCTTAACTGCTGCGAAATGAGCCGAGGCCGTCAGGAAATTAACGAGGCGAGACGGAAGCAGCCTCACCGGCGCTCTGACCTTCTTCTCTCTTTTGACACGCACACACACCCGTGCGTGCGTACAAACAAACACACGTCCTCGCAATTCATCTCGGTCTCTTGCACTGCCTCTCTCTCCCTCTCACTCCCATTTCTATGTCCTGATACTTTATCCAAGTTAATACAATTTAAGCTCTGTTTTAGTAGTCATGAATGTACTCAGTTGTGCTGCTTCTGTAAACTCTTAATTACTCCCTCTTTCTCCTACTTCTCTGCCCTTCATCTCTCCTTTTCATCTCATTTACTTACTCCTTTCTCTCCTTCTCAGTTACTCCATTACTGACTTCATCCTCTCTCCCTCCCTCTTTCTCTCACAGCATGGAGAGCAGTAAATTATCATCCCCTGTGCATTTCCACTTAACTGAGAGGGCTTCCTTTGAACTTTGCGGGCGAAGCCCTGCGCAGTCCACTGTTGTTCAGTGCAAATGAATAGGAGATGCGCTTGGGGAGCAAGAGAGAGAGAGAGAGAAAGTAAAAGAGCTGCTCGTGCTGTCCGAAGAGAGCCTCGATGGATTTTCACTATCAGTGGCACTTTGAACAGAGATAAGCGCAAGTTCTACACTCGAAGAAAAGATCAAGCTCGATCAAATAGCATTGATCCTCAGACCTTGGACAACAGAGAACAAACAACTGTAAATCGGTCAAAAAACAAGGGCCGCAAAAGAGCCCCCTAAAATACACTAATATTGTGTACTTTCACTTAATTCCAAGAGAACATCTTAATGCTGTCAATAACGACTTAACTAGAGGACTAAGCGACCATAGGGAGGAACATTGTTCAGACTAAAAATTAGATTTCAAGGTCATTGGTGGTGAGGTTGAGAAAGAACTCTCCTCAGAATTCTGCTGTCTATCAAAATGTACCCATATAATTAGATAGAGGGCACCAGGCCTCGAATTTCCCAGTGGCAATGACGGCTATGGCCGCCGATGACCCCTTGTGTGGTTGTAATGTCCCCAAAAACAATCCATGCCTTGCAGAAAAAGTGGCCATTGTGCCCTTGGGCTGAATATAATAATTATAATTCCTTTCTCCCGACTGCCAATCGCAGTGCTCCAAAGCACCTATCACTCAGGTGGCTCACTCAGATATCTCAATTCTGATAAGCCAATGCTGTCACATGATCAGTTCCTTTCCACAGGCCTAGCAGCTCTGAAGTAGGCTACAAGTGAAGACGGAAAAAAAAATTGGGGATGCAACGGCACACGTCCTTATCCAATTCCAAGGTGCAGGGTGAAGATGTTAGAAGAACTGTCCACATTTACTTTTTGTCAGCCAACAAGATGAGTAACAAACACCAAAAGCACAAACCTACTGTATGTTAATCTACTTTCCTCCATAGTGCAAAAGTACCTATTCTATTGGTCAGCTTGTCATTCTGTGAGATAAATAAATAACAGACTCAACTGGGACAGTTGTGGGATGATAGATCCCAAATTAATACAACTGTACATAAAATACAACTTTTAAAAGCAAATGAGGCTGCTGCTACAGATCGGAACGATAAACTATTAGGCTTTCTTCACATTATGAACGCAGCAATGTGCGCACGGCAGTTGTCTATAAGCGCAAATGTTCCAAAATTAAATTATTGAAAAGCACACTGCAAATGCAAGCGTTTCATATGACAGACGAAAATATCCTTTACAAATGTAGAAAGAGGTAAGATCTAAAGATGGGTTGTTAATATGACTCGGATTGTGTCTTTGGCTGCTGGACAACAAAAGACAGAGAATATGACAGCAATTCTGGGTTCAATGGCATATGAGGAATTGTTTATAAAATAATCCTCTTACCATTCCTATGGTCGGAACACAGAAAAATGACAAACAAAGTACAGTTGGTAAAACATTACGTTTATGGTTTCAAGATGTTGACCGTCTCCGCTCAGATTGCAAGATGGCCTTGCCCCTAAAATCCCGAAATTCTAGGCCGGAAGGGCACACTTGCCACAAAGCCTCTTTTGGTGCTCCCCATGTTAATATAGGCTTTCACCATTTAAAAACGTTTAGTCCCCTATTTCAAAATCAAATCCAATCAAATCAAATATTATGTCACATGCGCGAAATACAACAGGTGTTAGACCTTACAGTGAAATGCTTACTTACAAACCCTTAGACAACGCAGTTAAGAAAAATAAGTGTTAAAGTATTTACTAAAATAAACTGATGTCAAAAAAAATCTAGAAAAATAACAAATAATTAATGAGCAACAATAAAATAACAGTAGCGAGACTATATACATGGGGGTACCGGTACAGATTCAATGTGAGGGGGAGACCCGACGTGCTTCCCTTTGTAGTCCGTAATAGTTTGCAAGCCATGCCACATCCGACAAGCGTCGAATGCACTTATTGACGAAACCAAATCAAATGTTATTGGTCACATACACATGGTTAGCAGATGTTAATGCGAGTTTAGCTAAATGTTTGTGCTTCTAGCCAGTGACTGATGTTGTGTACTCCTCAATACCATCGGAAGAATCCCGGAACATATTCCAGTCTGTGGTCTACAGCTTTTCATGAGATACTCTACCTCAGGCGAGCAAAACCTTGAGACTTCCTTAATATTAGATTTCGTGCACCAGCTGTTATTTACAAATAGACACAGACCACCAGCCCTTGTCTTACCGGAGGCAGCTGTTCTATCTTCCCGATGCACAAAAAACCCAAGCAGATGTATGTTATCCATGTCGTCATTTAGCCACGACTCTGTGAAAAACAAGATATTCGTTTTTAAATGTCCCGTTGGTAGCTTAGTTTTGATCGGAGCTCATCCATTTTATTATCCAATGATTGCACTTTGGCCGTGTGACACCTTCGGTTGTCCCGCTTCGCAATCAGTTCTCGGCTCTCATCTGAGATGGAGTATGTGAAATCTGACACCTCATTGAGAGCGACAAGTCACATTTTCTGGCCTATCCAGACAAAGGATCAAACTCCCCTTGCTGTGAACAATATGTGATATTAAACCGGAGACTCTAGCGATTGCAGCAAATGCAGTATCATCTGGATTTTTCTCAACAAGAAAAAATACAAAATAATTTTGTAGAATTTTAACAAGACCACTTTCAAAGAGTCAGCAGGCATTTGAATGGCGTCTGTGCTTCGCTCAGAGGATACTGGGCAGAAATACTCGGTCAGCAGTTATATGAAATGGTGCCAATTTTGTACTCTCATTAAGTATGATCATATTTATTTTACAGTTATAAGAAAGGTGAAATGTTTTAAGTAGTTTATAATTTGATTATTATTATATTTAGAAAGCATTTCAAATCGGTTCAAGTCCTATTCCCATATAATTTTTCATATTTGTACTGTGTGTACTTGAGCTTGTGTCCGTAAATGGGACTACATCTCAGCAATTTATAACTATGTTTTACCAGAAAAGGTGAGATTTTAATCTTTCAGACAGTATAAGCATTACTACGTATTGTTTATGGCCCTCTCGGTAAATAATTACTTTTGGGTACATCTATTTAGGTGTAAATCTACATTTTGACAATTAGATTTAAAAGGTTTTAAGGTAGTGAACTTGATGGACCCTCTTGCCAACAACTTATATGGCAATCCAGATCTCCAAACCATTTTCATGAATCTTGAAGAAGTTAAAGACGCAGATGTGTTAACGAGAGGCATAATTACCTGAGAAGAACTCGGTGATGGTGGTCGATTCCCCTTCTCCTGACTGATTCTGCTCCCCACGCACTTCCTTTCCTGAGCAGAGGAAGCACACTCAACTCTATCATGGTCCTGACATACAATATAATACACTACTGGATAGTATATCGATAAGGCTCTGGTATATATAATATAATGCATCATGTCCAGATAGTATATCGTCATTATCTGCCTAATTCAGAAGAACACAGAATCAGAACTCTGCAGGCCATAGAGTGACAGTGTCTCAGTTTGGTCAGGGAAATGGAATGCGTAGGGCCGGCTATAATATTATGGATACTAGTAAAGGAATTTGAATACACTTCCCTCACAAAACACCACCAAGCAGGACAGTGTAGGGAAGAACAATGGCAGACTGAAGACAGCGGAACAGAATGCCTCAAGATAAAAACATAATATTCAATATCTGTAAATCCGACTAAATATTAGCTGCAATCTGGATAACAACACAAAACAATGTATAAGTGTAGAGACCGTCTTGCTAAAGACGACGAATGATAAGTTGGGCATACTTGAACTAGTCGGTAAAGATATACAGGAGTTAAAGTCGAGCCTCGAGATGAGTGACGAAAATTCTACGACAATAGAGAAAGAAACAAAAAATCTAAACGCTACAGTCCATACTATTGAAACGGATGTTAAAGAACATGTTTCTGAGAGAAGCCTTACTCGAAATACAGACTAGATCTGTGAGAGAAGATATGCTACTAACAGTATTAAAGAGAATGAGGATGAGGACCCAGAGAGAGTTACAGATCCCAGGCAATACTGTCAACAAAATCAAAATCGAATGTGTACATCTTTTCGGACAGAGAAACGACCACCCGATTGTTGCCAAATTTGCATTCTTTAAGGATAAAAATAATGGTTAAAAACCTGGGCAAAAGACTCGCACGAAGATAGGCATGAATGATCAGTTCCCGAAGGAAATTGCAGAACGGCGCAAAGTTCTGTCCCACTCTTCAAAGCGAATAGACTAAAAGGGAAACGTGCAGCTCTCGCAGTAGATAAACTGTACATTGATAACCAGCTGTTCTGAGACACCAAGACTCCTCCATGGCTATTCTAAATACCAAGTTCCCATAGAGGAGTAGAATAATGGAACACCCAATACTATCCACGGTAGGAAATGTAAAAAAAACTGAAAATAATAAAATACATAAATTGATGAAGAAATAAACTACAAATACAATATACCATTCAAAATAGGAAATGTTGTAAAATAATTTAGAGTATTTATAAACAGATTAAAGATAGCACTAGAACAATGGATCATTATTATTATTATTTCAATAATCTTCAAATATAAGGTACTGGAACACAAAAGTACTCAAAAGCCCAAAATGAAGTAGGAGTCAACATAGTGGAGATAAAAACACACCAAACAGAGGACATAGACGGCACAGTGTGGGTATGTGCAGGTGTATATGTGGGGGAGTGTGGTTGTAATGGAAGATGGGGTGTGTTTTTGTGATTGGAAAAGTGTGGTGAGTTAAGTGACTGAAAAAGGAAAATGGTTGCAAATGCCATTGTCTGCGAACAAGAGTTGTGAGAGTTTTACATTCTGTGCAGATATGGGATACACATTTAAAAATAAATCACAAAGTCTATTTATGTATTGTCCTATCATGATGGAACGGTGAACCCTGTACCCTAGACACCCATCTGAGCGACCCACACACTAAGGAGAAATCCTTATCTGTTTTATAGGCTTACTGCAAGTAGCCTATACGCAGCCAAGACAGAAAGATAAACGTGGTCAGAGACCCACTAAAGCAGCATCCTCAACAGTCTGAGCCTGCCTGGCAGGGTTGGTCCAACAGAGCCAAAGCCCCCAGGAGGGTAAGCATAATATACAAGGATTTCTCAAAGCTGCTAATAAGAACCTTGACGACCTTGTACCTAGCTGGTGGGAATTCCGCTGGAAACCCCCACCCAGGTAGTGGCAGTACTGGCAACACTAGCTGCAGTAACCCATGGGGAGGGGGTCACACTCAGACAATCAGAGAGGGGGGAAATGATTGTGGCTCTGGCGGCACAAAATAATCAAAAAGGTCTGACTACTCAGAGACACTTGGGAAAATGGTAACAACGGGGGACAAGCATGTGTTTGTGTTTCAGGAGTGTATCTGAGCTCCATCGGCTAGGACTTGACATTGGTTAAGCAAATCTCCCAGTTCTTGCTCAATTTTGCATGCCTTCTCAAACAGCTACAATTGTACAGTGCCTTGCGAAAGTATTCGGCCCCCTTGAACTTTGCGACCTTTTGCCACATTTCAGGGTTCAAACAAAGATATAAAACTGTATTTTTTTGTGAAGAATCAACAACAAGTGGGACACAATCATGAAGTGGAACGACATTTATTAGATAGGTTTTCTTCCAGAATGGTCCTGTATTTGGCTCCATCCATCTTCCCATCAATTTTAACCATCTTCACTGTCCCTGCTGAAGAAAATCAGGCCCAAACATAACGTTTTGCATTGTTGCCAAAAAGTTACATTTTGGTTTCATCTGACCAGAGCACCTTCTTCCACATGTTTGGTGTGTCTCCCAGGTGGCTTGTGGCAAACTTTAACCGACACTTTTTATGGATATCTTTAAGAAATGGCTTTCTTGCCACTCTTCCATAAAGGCCAGATTTGTGCAATATACGACTGATTGTTGTCCTATGGACAGAGTCTCCCACCTCAGCTGTAGATCTCTGCAGTTCATCCAGAGTGATCATGGGCCTCTTGGCTGCATCTCTGATCAGTCTTCTCCTTGTATGAGCTGAAAGTTTAGAGGGACGGCCAGGTCTTGGTAGATTTGCAGTGGTCTGATACTCCTTCCATTTCAATATTATCGCTTGCACAGTGCTCATTGGGATGTTTAAAGCTTGGGAAATCTTTTTGTATCCAAATCCGGCTTTAAACTTCTTCACAACAGTATCTCGGACCTGCCTGGTGTGTTCCTTGTTTTTCGTGATGCTCTCTGCGCTTTTAACGGACCTCTGAGACTATCACAGTGCAGGTGCATTTATACGGAGACTTGATTACACACAGGTGGATTGTATTTATCATCATTAGTCATTTAGGTCAACATTGGATCATTCAGAGATCCTCACTGAACTTCTGGAGAGAGTTTGCTGCACTGAAAGTAAAGGGGCTGAATAATTTTGCACGCCCAATTTTTCAGTTTTTGATTTGTTAAAAAAGTTTGAAATATCCAATAAATGTCGTTCCACTTCTTGATTGTGTCCCACTTGTTGTTGATTCTTCACAAAAAAATACAGTTTCATATCTTTATGTTTGAAGCCTGAAATGTGGCAAAAAGTCGCAAAGTTCAAGGGGGCCGAATACTTTCGCAAGGCACTGTATATGCATTCACACATCAAGTCTTCTGTTGAGTTGGGCTCGGGGATGGAACAAATGTTGAACATCTAATCTTGTGGTTGTTTGTGTGGGAAGGGTGTGTATGTATCCCACATCTGTTGCTAAGGGGTAATGATGTCAAGGACAGTATAGGATGAATCACAATAATTGTTTCCCAAAATAATCCGTGCTTGCCAAAAAAATATATTTTTGTAATGCCGGTCCTGGTTATAGATAACAATCCTTCGTATGAAGTTCCTACATATTAGTGTTTGTTAATTGAAGAAATAAATTAAGATATGCAAGATTTTTTTTACATATATATTTTTTGTAATAACAGTACAATGGAGGTGAGTTTTTTGGAAATACTTTTGGCAGTTAATCTGCTTCTGTTCTGTGGGTGGCACTGTGTGCTCTTTTTAAAGGATGTGTCCCAATCTCTAAAAAGGCCATAGGATACAGGTGGACAGGGGTGGTCTGCCACTCACTGGGATGACAATAGCGGAGAACAATTGAAGGTTGACTCAGTTGCTGTGCAAATATCATGGTACAGATACGGTATATAGACACTCAATCATTATGGTCCATTTTAATGGTAAGTTTACAAACATATATAATGATAAATAGAATTGAAACTTGAATATCACTATGGTAAATGGTGAAATAAGTATAGCCGAGTATAATTGTAAGGGCTTAGCAGATAAGACGATCCGTATTTTCCTGGCTAAAGGAGAAGGAATATAATATTGATTGTTTATAGGAAACGCATTCAACAACTTTAGAGATGTGTGGAAAAGGAATGTGGGGGTGAAATATACTTCTACCATGGGCAAAGAAACTCAAAAAGGGTGATGATTTTATTTAAAAATAATTTTGATCCCAATGTGCAAATTGCCCAAACCGATCTGCATGTAGATGGTTTCTTTTAAATACACTACCGGTGAAAAGTTAACACACACTCATTCAACGTTTTTTCTTTATTTTGACTATTCCCTATAATATAGAATAATAGTAAAGACATCAAAATTATTAAAATAACACATATGGAATCATGTAGTAACCAAAAAAGTGTTAAATATATTTTATATTTGAGGTTCTTTAAACAGACACCCTTCGGGCATTCTCTCAACTAGCTTCATGAGGGAGTCACCTGGAATGCATTTTAATTAACAGTTAAAAAGTTCATTTGTGGAATTTCTTTCCTTCTTAATGCATTTGAGTCAATCAGTTGTGTTGTGACAAGGTAGGGGGGTATATAAAAGATAGCCCTATTTGGTAAAAGACCAAGTCCATATTATGGCAAGAACAGCTCAAATAAGCAAAGGGAAATGACAGTCCATCATTACTTTAAGACATGAAGGTCTGTCAATCTGGAAAATTTCAAGAACTTTGAAAGTTTCTTCAAGTGCAGTCGCTAAAAACATTGAGCTCTATGATGAAACTGTCTCTCATGAGGACCGCCACAAGAAAGGAAGACCCAGAGTTACCTCTGCTGCAGAGGATAAGTTCATTAGAGTGAATTTGCAGCCCAAATAAATGCTTCACAGAGTTCAAGTAACAGACACATCAACATAAACTGTTCAGAGGAGACTGTGAATCAGGCCATCGCGGTTGAATTGCTGCAAAGAAACCACTACTAAAGGACCCCAATAAGAAGAGGAGACTTGCTTGGGCCAAGAAACACGAGCTATGGACAAAAGGCTGTTGCAAATTTGTCCTTTGCGTTGGACTCCAAATTGGAGAAGTTTTGTTCCAACCTCCATGTCTTTATGAGATGCAGTGTGGGTGAACGGATGATCTCTGCATTCCCATCGTAAAGCATGGAGGTGGTGTTATGGTGTGGGGGTACTTTGCTGGAGACATTGTCTGTGTTTTACTTAGAATTTGAGGCACACCAGCATGACTACTACAGCATTCAGCAGCGATACGCCATCCCATCTGGTTTGGGCTTAGTGGGACTATAAACAGGAAGACGAGTGATGGAGTGCTGTATCAGATGACCTGGCCTACACAATCCCCCGACCTCAACCCAATTGAGATGGTTTGGGATGAGTCGGACCACAGAGTGAAGGAATTGTAGCCAACAAGTGCTCAGCATATGTGGGAACTCCATCGAGACTGCTGGAAAAGCATTCTAGGTTTTTTATTTTCAGTCAGTCAGTTAAGAACAAATTCTTATTTTCAATGACGGCCTAGTAACGGTGGACTGAGCTTGTTGTCATTGCAGGCAATCTCAACGCTGTGCGTTACAGGGAAGACATCCTCCTCCCTCATGTGGTACCCTTCCTACAGGCTCATCCTGACATGGCCCTCTAGCATGACAATGCCACCAGCCATACTGCTCGTTCTGTGGGTGATTTCCTGCAAGACAGGAATGTCAGTGTTCTGCCATGGCCAGCGAAGAGCCCAGATGTCAATCCCATTGAGCACGTCTGGGACCTGTTGGATCGGAGGGTGAGGGCAAGGGCCATTCCCCCAGAAATGTCCGGGAACTTGTAGGTGCCTTGGTGGAAGAGTGGGGTAACATCTCACAGCAAGAACTGGCAAATCTGGTGCAGTCCATGAGGAGGAGATGCACTGCAGTGCTTAATGCAGCTGGTGGCCACACCAGATACTGACTGTTACTTATTTTGACCCCACCTTTGTTCAGGGACACATTATTCAATTTCTGTTAGTCACATTTCTGTGGAACTTGTTGAGTTTATGGTCTCAGTTGTTGAATCTTATGTTCATACAAATATATAAACGTGTTAAGTTTGCTGAAAATAAACGCAGTTGACAGTGAGAGGACGTTTCTTTTTTTGCTGTGTATATTTATAAAAAACCTATATACAGTTGAAGTCGGAAGTTTACATACACCTTAGCCAAATACACTTAAACAAATTTTCACAAAACCTGACATTTAATCCTAGTAAAAATTCCCCGTCTTAGGACAGTTAGGATCACCACTTTATTTTAAAAATGTGAGATGTCGGAATAATAGTATAGAGAATTATTTATTTTAGATTTTATTTCTTTCATCACATTCCCAGTGGGTCAGACGTTTGCGTACATTCAATTAGTATTTGGAATCATTGCCTTTAAATTGTTTAACTTGGGTCAAACGTTTTGGGTAGAGGTTAGAGGTAGAGGTTAGAAGTCACAAATAAAACACCAATTCAAAGAGTAAATGGTATTCACAAAGTCAAGTGTTGATCATTGTTCAGAGTACCCTGGTTGTGCTTAAAGCAAATACAAAACAAAACAAGCTTCCCACAATAGGTTGGGTGAATTCTGACCCATTCCTCCTGACATAGCTGGTGTAACTGAGTCAGGTTTGTAGGCCTCCTTGCTCGAACACGCTTTTTCAGTTCTGCCCACAAATTTTCTATAGGATTGAGGTCAGGGCTTTGTGATGGCCACTCCAATATCTTGACTTTGTTGTCCTAAGCCATTTTGCCACAACTTTGGAAGTATGCGTGGGGTCATTGTCCATTTGCAACCAAGCTTTAACTTCCTGACTGATGTCTTGAGATGTTGCTTCAATATATCCACATAATTTTCCTTCCTTGAATGCCATCTATTTTGTGAAGTGCACCAGTCACTCCTGCAGCAAAGCACCCCCACAACATGATGCTGCCACCGCCATGCTTCACGGTTGGGATGGTGTTCTTTGGCTTGCAAGCCTCTTCCTTTTTCCTCCAAACATAACGATGGTCATTATGGCCAAACAGTTCTATTTTTGTTTCATCAGACCAGAGGACATTTCTCCAAAAAGTATGTTTTTTGTCCCCATGTGCAGTTGCAAACTGTAGTCTGGCTTTTTTTAATGGCGGTTTTGGAGCAGTGGCTTCTTCTTTGCTGAGTGGCCTTTCAGGTTATGTCGATATAGGACTCATTTTACTGTGGATATAGATACTTTTGTACCCGTTTCCTCCAGCATCTTCACAAGGTCTTTTGCTGTTGTTCTGGGATTGATTTGTACTTTTCGCAAAGTACATTCATCTCTAGGAGACAGAACGAGTCTCCTTCCTGAGACCTATGACGGCTGCGTGGTCCAATGGTGTTTACACTTGCGTACTATTGTTTGTACAGATGAACGTGGTACCTTCAGGCATTTGGAAATTGCTCACAAGGATGAACCAGACTTGTGGAGGTCTACAATTTGTTTTCTGAGGTCTTGGCCAATTTCTTTTGATTTTCCCATGATGTCAAGAAAAGAGGCACTGAGTTTGAAGGTAGGCCTTGAAATACATCCAGGTACACCTCCAATTGAATCAAATTATGTCAATTAGCCTATCAGACACTTCTAAAGACATGACATCATTTTCTGGAATTTTCCAAGCTGTTTAAAGGCACAGTCAACTTAGTGTATGTAAACATCTGACCCACTGGAATTGTGATAGTGAATTATAAGTAAAATAATCTGTCTGTAAATAAATGTTGGAAAGATTTGTGTCATGCACAAAGTAGATGTCCTAACCGACTTGCCAAAACTATAGTTTGTTAACAAGAAATGTGTGGAGTGGTTGAAAAACGAGTTAAGGACTCCAACCTAAGTGTATGTAAACTTCCTACTTTCAACTGCATGTACAGTATATATGGGGGATTTGAAATTATGCAGGCAATTACATTGATAGAAGCCACAATCTATTTGCAATATTAAAGCTGATCCATCCTCCCAAGCACCCAGAACATTGACAAGAGCAATGGAGTGTACCGAACAGCACAACACAAATTAACTTAAAAACCACAACAACATCTGTTTGGAATATCACTGATCCCCTGCCTTCTCCCTTCGACCCGCCTACACACACACACACACCCTTCTACCACTACACTACACAATCATTAACATTCTAGACAGCGGGAGGCCTGGCCTCTCATCTCGATGAAGAGGAGCCTCTTGTGTCTTTAATGGACGCCAGTATGAAATATTTATCACCCCTACATCTTGCCTGCCAAGGTAATTGTCTCAAGAATTCTAACGGTAAGCGAAGGGCGGCGTGCTAGCTCCCAGACTCAGGGTGATGGGATGGGCTGGTAGCATGGTGAGTGGGGTGGAATAGCAGCTTAAGGTTAAAGTGGCATTTAGCTGAGATTAATGCTGTTGATCAAATAGTGTCTGAATTGGCGTCTGAATTGCAGAGAGCCTTTTTAAAAAGGGGGCCACTTATATGTGATAGGTTGTATGTGTCGCGATGGCTTGAACAATTTAATCATTTATTGGTTAAAACAGTGTCGATGACAAATGGTATGGATAGTGGATACGACAAATATGATTATTTGTGTTTGTTCACAAGCTTTTCTATAAGAAAGACAGTCTATCCTGTGTTTGCAATTAATTAAACAAATTAAGACATTTCGTTTTTGATTCATCAAACACAAAATTTTACTGCCAAGACCTCTGTAGCTGATTGAGACGTCTGTGAAGCCAGATAGACTTGAAACACTCCATAAAATGGGACCTCCCTGAGGAAAATCCTAAGTACATTTCAGCAGCCAAAACATTAAAGATATCTTTATATACACACACATACTGGTAGACTCTGCTCTCCAGGCATCTCCTATAAAGAAGCCATGTTTTTTTAAAGAGAGAAAGAAAAAGCAAGATAAATAGTGAGAGTGAGTGTGTGTGTGTGTACAAATAACAGAAGGCCCAGTAAACAGTGCGAGAGAGAAATAAAGGACGGCGTGGCGAATGACGGCGCCGCGACTATCCCTTACCATCCAGGTAGCTGGGGGTACCCCCCACGAGTGGCGGCCCGTCTGATCCGCTTCCAGACTCCCACTCGCCCTCGGGAAGCAGTGGCGAGTCAGCCTGCGCTGAGCCTGATTTAGCTGCCACCGCAGCCACGGCTAGGGGGGCTGCAGTGTCTATGAAGACCTGGCTTCCAAAGGCTCTCTCCATCAAAGGGTAGCTGACAACCTGAAAGCCACTGAGTGGGGGGAGAGAAATAGATATAAAATAGGAAGAGGGGGAGAGAGCGAGAAGAAATAAGGAGAAATAGGTATAGAGAAAGGCATAGAAGGGTTAGTAAAAGAGTGTGACAGAGCGAGTGAATGAAAAATAATGAAAACAGAGAGTGCGAGAGATGACACATCCGTGTAATCCACACAGCTCCCAATCTCTAGACTATGCCAAGAGAACTAGAGACCATGCAATTCAAACACAGAACATCCTGCCAACCATGGGACAAAAAAAAAGATTAACAAACATGGGCATTGGCGGAAGCAGTGGAAACATGGAACTACGTTGGAATAAAGTTGCGTCATAGAGATTACACTGGAGCGGATAATGTCATTGACCTGCATAGCTCTTGAACAGGGATAGGCAACATCAAGGCTCGAGGACCACATCGAGACTTGGAAATTGAACAGAGTGACGCAAAAACAAATGTGGACCGATTTGTTTGTAAAAATGTATTTGCAGTCAGGAAAAAAAGGACAGTTATTTCAAAATACATCGGTCCATTCAAAAAATAATTATAAATCAGGATTTAGAAGTTCAAGTGCTGTTTCCCCAATTTATTTATTTTTAAATTGACCGCCGGCTGTATTTAATCGGCTTGCAGACCGTATCCACCTGTTGCCCATCCCTGCTCTTATGTGCTGATAAAGGCAGCCATCTTGGTCAGGGATACATTTTCTATTTAATTATATGATTGGCATATCCTACAATGGTGTGGGGATGGGTGTTTCCTTGATGTCTTCCATCATCTTCAGCAGGCTCGCTGGAGTTGACGGGGAGAGATCACAGAGTCTGATAGCAGTGGATATTTGTAAGACTCTGCCATTTTCACCTGGAAAAAGAAAAGAGATTGTACATGGTTTACAGTTCACACTTCTCAAATCAGATGTACACATTGTATTTTTAAAAACTGCATTTTTGTGTAACAGTCAACTTAGAATTTTCCTCAATTTACTGAATTGAAAATGGAATTGACCCAGTCCCCAACCCTGGTAACCGTAAAGTAAACTATGATATTCCTATCTGACGTCCATTTTGTGTCTCACCCGTTGCCTTCTCTCCCGCCTCCGTCTGCAGTTGCACTTCCACACAAAATGGAGTCTCTTGGAAGACCTCCAAGACATCTCCTCCCTCTATTACGACTTTCGAAGCGCCACCTGCCGTGGTATACAAATGGGCTTCAATGAATAATCAAGGCCATTCAGTTTTCCATGCACCACATCACCAAAGAGACTTCTTTTCAATTCCACTCGACATCCAAAACCACGCTCTCATTAAAACCCCTTGATCAGAGCTACGCTGAGACAGGTCAAAGTGTTAGTGTATAACAAAAGGAAACTAGCTCTCTCGCTCTTTCTCTCTCTCTCCTCACTCTCTAGTTTGAGTAAACTATTTTTCTTCTCTCCCTCTGTTGGTTTCTCTTTCCCCTTCTCTCTCTCTCTCTCTCTCTCTCTGCCCTCAGTAGGATAGGTAATTAGCATATGTCACTGTTCTGAGTCGTCTCGAAGTGCCTGCCAGGTCCCACCTCATGAATAGATCCAACTACATCCCATCCCCACCCATTAGTTGGCATGCAGATCAGACGACTACATTAACAAACCTTGTCATGTCATGTCAAGGAAGTCATCACGCCACGTCATGTACACTCATGTACCGCCGCTTCAAATCTACCAAGAACAAAAACAGACGCCAAAAGTCGAAGAGCTGGGCCTGTATTCAGAAAGCATCTCGGTGTAGGAGTGCTTATCTAGGAACAGTGTTGCCTTCCCACAGTCGTGGTCATAATGAACACGATTACATGGGCCTGATCCTAGATCAGCACTCTGAGACGTTATTAATATGAGCCCAAGAAGTTGTGTGTGGTGCATTGCCATGCAGGACAGTACACTGGCTTAGCATTCAGTAGTGGGCAGCACTAAGAAATCATAAATCTGCCAACTCCTAGTGCCAAGAAGCACTGTGTGTTCTATCCACGATGGGCATTAGCATTCAACGCAGGGCGCGGTGCATAGTAGTCTTATGATTGGAGATGATCACCCCTGTGTTGGGCGCCTGATGAAAACAACGGGCAGAGAAGAGTGGTAGATCAATAACGTTGGAAGCGATGGCTCCTCGTAGACAGCAGGCATTACCGAGAAGAGTAAACAGATGCCACAATCTTCAGAATCCTAATCGGAGCAATTTACACCCTTGTCAGCTCAGCGCTGGTTCAAATGAATCAAGCGTAAGTAACCTGCCTCCTCCAACATGTGCATGTTTGCATGTACACATACACGCACACAGGAAATCCCCCCCGATGGGAGTGATCCCCCCCCCCCCCACCTTCACTCCACACCTGCCTCACCCTGAGCAGCAGCAGCCTGCCAAAGAGAGGAGACGTCAAGCCTGCTTGAAAAAAAACGGCTACCTAGAGCTGGTCTGAGCAGTTGGCTGGATATTCCCTCACCCGCTAGTACTTAATGCTGATTGGTTTTGGTTCTGCCCACTATAGTGCTGTCCGGTTAGAACGTGATGTTGAGGCCCATTACTGTAACTTGGTCACCACCACACACACACACACACTGCTGCTTCCATTTGAATATGTTTTATATGCATGGTGTGTGGTGGTGACCAAGTTACAGTAATGGGCCTCAACATTGCGTTCTAACAGGGAAAGGCAGAGTAAAACAATCATTAGGATCCATTTCTAAGAGACTACTGAGATAAATATACATAATGCAATAGTAAAGGTGGACTCTACATAATTAAGAAGGCAATAACAATATGTGCAAACAGAAAGCATGATGTTCTAACACAGACTGCTATAGTTTAACATATTCACACATCAGCATGTAAACGTGTTGCCAGTGAGGGGGAGAGAACTGAGCCTAGGGTTATTAAGATGTATGGTTCTCTCTCAGGCCTGGCTACAGATTTTATCTAATGGATTGGCTACTGCACATGTTCTAGAGCACGAGAGCAGGCTGGATAGGGTCAGAAAGCTACAGACACTATGCAACGGTAGCCTGCTAACAGCACCATAAAATAACTATAGAAATCACTGAGGTAGCATGTGATATAGACACTACAAATAAAACAGTTAATGGCCACACAACACAGGTAGCAATGCAGTAGGCAAATGATAATATGGAAATACAAAAGGCATGCATAAACAAACAATAGCACTAGCATTAGCTATAAGCAAAGCATGACAAAACAAACTATCAAACCTAACAATTCGGACTAATCCTGCAAGGTTCAGACATTGCCCACACCAATATACATATATACACTAGATGACCAAATGTATGTAACACCTGCTTGTCGAAAATCTCATTCCAAAATCATGGCCATTAATATAGAGTTGGTCCCCCTTTTGCTGCTATAACAGCCTGATAATAAATAGTCCCCACTAGCTGGCCTCCGCCCAGTACCCTGCCCTGAACTTTAGTCACTGTTACTAGGTAGCTATCACCCGGCACTCAACCCTGCCCCTTAGAGACTGCTGCCCTGCATAGTCATTGAACACTGGTCACTTTAACAATGTTTATATACTGTTTAACCCACTGCATACATAATTATACATTTCATGTCTTTATTGAACACGCCGTGTAAACATTCACAGTGCAGGGTGGGAAAAGTATGTGAACCCTTGGATTTAATAACTGGGTTGGCAGCAATAACCTCAACCAAACGTTTTCTGTAGATGCGGATCAGACCTGCACAGCGGTCAGGAGGAATTTTGGACCATTCCTCTTTACAAAACTGTTTCAGTTCAGCAATATTTTTGGGATGCCTGGTGTGAACTATTCTCTTGAGGTCATGCCACAGCATCTCAATCGGGTTGAAGTCAGGACTCTGACCGGGCCACTTCAGAAGGCGTATTTTCTTCTGTTGAAGCCATTCTGTTGCTGATTTACTTCTGCGTTTTGTGTTGTTGTCCTGTTGCATCACCCAACTTCTACTGAGGTTCAATTGGCGGACAGATAGCCTAACATTCTCCTGCAAACGTGGCTTCTTCTGTGGTGTCCTCCCATGAACACCATTCTTGTTTCGTGTTTTACGTATCGCAGACCCGTCAACAGAGATGTTAGCATCTTCCAGAGATTTCTGTTAGTCTTTAGCTGACACTCTAGGATTCTTCTTAACCTCATTGAGCATTCTGCACTGTGCTCTTGCAGTCATCTTCGCAGGATGGCCACTCCTGGGGAGAGTAGCAACAGTGCTGAACTTTCTCCATGTATAGACAATTTGTCTACTATACTTTTGTAACCCTTTCCATCTTTATGCAAGTCAACAATTCTTAATCTCAGGTCTTCTGAGATCTCCTTTGTTCGGGGTATGGTTCACACCAGGCAATGCTTCTTGTGAATAGCAAACTCACATTTTGTGAGTGTTTTTATATAGGGCAAGGCAGCTCTAACCAACATCTCCAATCTCGTCTCATTGATTGGACTCCAGACTCCATTTAGCTTTTGGAGAAGTCATTAGCCTAGGGGTTCTCATACTTTTTCCAACCTACACTTTGAATGTTTAAATTACGTATTTAATATAGACAAGAAAAATACAATCATTTCTGTGTTAGTTTAAGCACACTGTTTGTCTATTGTTGTGACAGAGGATGATCAGATCACATTTTATGACCAATTTATGTAGAAATCTAGGTAATTCTTAAAGGGTTCACATACTTTTTCTTGCCACCATGTACATACTGTATTCTAGTCACACCTTTTCTATTCAAATACAGTCCATAATGTCTATCATATACTATTTATATTCTGGCCTCTGACATTGATTGTTCTAATATTTCTATATTTCCTTTCTTTTTATTTGGGGATTTGCGTGAATTGTTTTGTATTGTCAGGTATTCCTGCACTGTTGGAGCTATGAACGATAACATCTGCAAAATATGTGTACGTAACCTGACAGGGACAATGACTGAGGGGAACTGGTAACTCTGAACCTAGCCGGGCAGGACCCATCTGGGCTAGGATCTGAGGGCCGATTACTGCTGGCGACAGCAGACCAACAGTTTCACAGCTGGAGACTGAGGACCTAGTGCTAGGGACTAAGGGTAGATGATAGACTGGGCCTACCAGGAAGGCAAGGAACTTAAACCTACAACGGGGACAGGATACACTGGACCTACTTGAGGGGCAAGACATTCAAAACCTGGACACTTTACACTTGCCAGGAAGGCAGGAACTGAAAAATCGGGGCTTGAACTATCACAGTGAATGCAGGCAGGGATGGAGAGGCCCCAACGTCCTGGCTGCACTTGAAATATGTAGTAGATGCAGGCTGTGGCTCCATCCTAGGAGCAGGTGAATAATCCACCGCTGGCTGATGGGGAGCTGGGCCGCTCTGGAGAGCAGAAGTGGACAAGGCACTCGGGTGGCAGCTGCTCCCCGATGTTCTGGTAGATATGGAGTATGCTCCAATCGGGAGGGCCTGGATTGACATCATTCTGGTGAGTAGCTAGGCTACCTTGGGATATAGTGGAAGTCCCAACAGTACCGTGGAGATTATTATTTATTTTTTTACCTTTATTTAACTAGCCAAGTCCGTTAAGAACAAAGTCTTATTTTCAATGACGGCCTAGGAACAGTGGGTTAACTGCCTGTCAGCTCGGGGATTCGAACCTGCAACCTTTAAGTTACTAGTCCAAAGCTTTAACCACTAGGCTACCCTGCCGCCCCAGAGATGGTGAACGCTCAGGCCAGGGGCCCCGGTGTAGTGTTTCTCAGGGGAGTAGCCTAGCTGACTCAAGGAGTAGAGGCAGCGATGGTGCTCCCGTGGCATTGACGAAGCAGAGAGGGGGGGTGGAAGTCAGGAGGCCCTAGAGCGGTGGAAGTCAGGAGATTAGTGGCAAGTGCTCCCGGGGCGGTGACTCTGACCCGGAAGGTCCTAGAGAATGCCTGCCTGATCTCTTCCCTCTCATAGTCTCTCTGCATCTCCCAACTGGAGAGGGTGTGATCACTCCACTCAATGTTCACTGAGGACGCCTGATGCAGGGCTTGTAGGACCATGAAAAACACAGTTGGATGCTAAATCAGGCTTGAAGGACCATGAAAAACACATTTGGAAGCTAAATCAGGCTCGAAGGACCATGAAAAACACAGTTGGATGCTAAATCAGGCTCAAAGGACCATGAAAAACACAGTCGGATGCTAAATCAGGCTCGAAGGACCATGAAAAACACAGTTGGATGCTAAATCAGGCTCAAAGGACCATGAAAAACACAGTCGGATGCTAAATCAGGCTCGAAGGACCATGAAAAACACAGTCGGATGCTAAATCAGGCTCAAAGGACCATGAAAAACAGTCGGATGCTAAATCATGCTCGAAGGAGCATGAAAAACACAGTCGGATGCTAAATCAGGCTCGAAGGACCATGTAAAACACAGTCGGATGCTAAATCAGGCTCGAAGGACCATGAAAAACACAGTCGGATGCTAAATCAGGCTCGAAGGACCATGAAAAATGGCTAGCTGGAGCTCGTCTTAGTGGTCAGCTGTGAATGCCCTCATCCGCTAGTAAACTTGAACTGATTAAACTAAAATCTGCCCACTATAGTGCTGCCCAGTTAGAACAGGATGTTGAGGCCCCTTACTGTAACTTGGTCACCACCACACACACTCACGCGAAAACAGGTAGCAATGCAGTCAGCTAATGATAATATGGCAATACAAAAGGCATACATGAACAAACAAGAGTGCCAGCCTTTTTTACAATGCTTAAGTCCCAGATCCCTACTTGCCTGCTTCCCAGAGGAGGAATGCCATTTCCTCTCAGCCCCAGAGGATGTGGGCGGAGAGGAGTGGAGCATGTGTAGTTTGGCTGGATTTTCAAAAAAATTGGAGCTTTGGCCTTCTCTCTCGCTCCATTTTCGCTCAGCCACCAGCTTTGGTAATGCTTGGCCCAGCATTTTTCATTTCCTTCATCATTGTTCTTTGAATTTTGCCTGTTCTGATGTATTTATTTAGCCTACCACACCACTAATGCGCAGAGATGTTGATATGGATCGACCAAGAAATAGGTCACACAGCCTATGTAATTGATTGCAAGACAACGAATGAGTGCATTCCGCAGCTCCAGAAATGTATAAAAAAAAAAAAGAGGAGTCGACCTGTGACAATGACAATGTGATCCAGTCCACAGTCTGAGTGGTGTGTAATATGGTGGTTTGTGAAATGCCTGAGGACAGAGTAACCATTAGGAGGACGCTTTATTTATTGAAGTACGAATATGAAGGATGCAGAGCGTCGAGATGTAACAATATAGTTATAGTTGTTGTCGAAAAACCAATCAGGAGACGCACCACATGGACGCTCCTTAGATTTTTCTGGATGGAAAAATTTTGCTGTGCATGCCTGACGATGTCCATGACAACAGCACACATCCAAGGATTTTGTTATGGCAAGGCATAGACTGATCATAATTCAAGGCCAAAAAACAGCTAAATCAATGACCTACTCAGTCTACTGTGCAGTGTATGTTAGACAGGCTTGTGTCTGTCATGTACGGAATAGGTTAGCCTAGGTAGGTAACATACCGTTCCTGCTTTGTCGCTGGCTATCCCAAATGGCACCCTATTCACTATATAGTGCACTACTTTTCACCAGAGCCCGCACTAAAAACAACAGCTGAAAATCTGGTGTTTCTATTTCAAATGATTTTGTTATATTTCAATCTTTTGTGATGTACAGTGAACAAAAATATGAATGCAACATGTAAAGTGTTGGTCTCATATTTCATGAGCTGAAATAAAAGATCCCAGAAAAAGCTTATTTCTCTCAAATTTTGTGCACAAATTTATTCACATTACTGTTCGTGAGCATTTCTCATTTACCAAGATAATCCATCCACATGACAGGTTTGGTATATCAAGAAGCTGATTAAACCTTGTGCTGGGGACAATAAAAGGCCACTAAAATGGGCAGTTTTGTCACAACACAATGCAAAGATGTCTCAAGCTTTGATGGATCGTGCAATTGGCATGCCGACGGCAGGAATGTCCACCACAACTGTTTCTAGAGATTGTAATGTTCATTTCTCCACCCTAAGCCGCTCCAATGTCGTTTTAGAGAATTTACCATTACATCCAACTAGGCCTCACAACCACAGAAGCACATGTAACCCAGCCCAGGACCTCCGCATCCAGCTTCTTCACCTGCAGGACCATCTGACACCAGACACCCGGTCAGCTGATGTAACTGTGGGTTTGCACAACCGAAGAATTTCTGCACAAACTGCTAGAAACCGTCTCAGGGAAGCTCATCTGCGTGCTCGTCGTCCTCACCAGGGTCTTGACCGGACTGCAGTTCGGTGTCGTAACCGACTTCAATGGGGAAGTGCTCACCTTCGATGGTCACTGGTACTCTGGAGAAGTGTGCTCTTCACAGATGAATCCCAGTTTCAACTGTACCAGGCAGATGGAGACAGTGTGTATGGAGTCGTGTGGACGAGCGGTTTGCTAATGTTGTGAACAAAGTGCTCCGTGGTGGTGAAGTTATGGTATGGGCAGGCATAAAATACGGACAATGAACAAAACTCAATTTAATCAAAGGCAATTTGAATGCACAGCGATACCATGACGAGGTCCTGAGCCCATTGTTGTGCCATTCATCCCACCGCCATTACCTTATGTTTCAGCATGATAATGTACCATGTCACAAGGATCTGTACACAATTCCTGGAAGCTGAAAATGTCCCAGCATGTTTGGGATGCTCTGGATCGACGTGTACGACAGTTTTCAAGGTTACGCCAATATCAGCAACTTTGCACAGCCATTGAAGAGGAGTGGGACAACATTCCACAGGCCACAATCAACAGCCTGATCAACTCTATGTGAAAGAGATGTGTTGCGCTGCATGAGGCAAATGGTGGTCACACCAGATACTGGCTGGTTTTCTGATCCACACCCCTAATTTTTTTTAAAGATATGTGGCCAACAGATGCATATTTGTATTCCCAGTCATAAAATCCATAGATAAGTGCCTAATTAATTTATTTCAATTGACTGATTTCCTTATATGAACTGTAAGTCTTTAAATTGTTGCGTTTATATTTTTGTTCAGTGTATATTAAGTGTAATATTGGGATGCAAACTCAAAATTGAATACACTCTATATCTGACATGGTACAGATGTCTTCTTTTTTTAAGCCCATAACCATGTGTGTGAGGTGTATACTTTTGATTCAAGGTAGATTTGTTTAAGACAACCAATAAATACTGTGTGACCCTGATTTAGCTCACTGCAGTAAAAGGTTAAATTTGCATCCCAAATGGCACCCTATGCCCTTTTCAGTGCACTACTTTTGACCAGGGCCCATAGTGTTATTGTCAGAAGTAGTGCACTAAATAGGGAATAGGGTATAATCTGGGATGCAGCCACTGTCTTCTTGGACTGGCCCAGAGCCATTAGTCTAGTCTTGTTAAAAGACCAATAAGCTTACGCACATTTTATCCTTACATATCTATTAGATGGGCCTTTAGGGGTAGAGTCTAGGGATTGATTTGGGACTTGGCAAACCACCTGACACCCAGGCTGTGTGTGTGAATTTGTGTGTATATGTTCGTAGGTATATTGCGGTTCTACTTACCTAGCGGTCTGCCGTTGGTCCACAACCCTTCATAGATAATCCCAGAACAGTGGATCATGGTCCCCTGGCCGTTGAAGAGGTTATTACGCCATTGGCCCTTTTAAGGAGATTGTATTTTAGGTTTGAGGCATTATATTTATACTACTGTACTATTCTTAATATACAACTTGTTAAGAAACAAGGAAGACATGTACATCAGGAGACACTGAAAGCCATACCTCTGAGATAAGAGGGGAGGAGTGTGTGTGTGTGCGCGTGTGAGAGAGGGGGGAGAGGGAGTGAGAGAGAAAGAAAGTAAAAGAGCGAGAGAGAGAGAGAGGCAGAAAGGGAGACAGAGAAAGTCAAAGTCAAACAAATTCAGGGGGATCAATGCACAGACTTTGCCTGGCAGATCCAAGGGAGCTCCAGACTCAAAGCTCTCGAACACTACTTCAAAGTGGTGACACGTCCATTAGAATTTCTAATTCTGATCGCATCGACAGGCCTAAGGCTATGGCACAGGCAAAAATGTGCAGGGGAAACTAGGCCACTGTTCAGTGAGAAAGAGAGCAAAACAGAGAGACTGCCATGAGTATTCTACAGTAAGCACCGTTTCCTTTAATAAACCTAAAGAAAATAATCACGATTTACGTCAATCATAACCTTTGAATGTCTTGAGGCCTTGAGGGGTGGTGTAGATAGAAAGTTGTTCAACAGGATACAGTAAAGAAATAAAGCTTGAATTGCTGCTGGACCATGTTCAGTGGGACTTTTGATGACCTACAGTACCAAGGGGAAGAGCTGGAGGTTTGACTGCAACCTTTTTAACAAATTTTAACGTTTGCGTCTTTTTGGACAACCGTCACATAAATCAATGAGTTCATGTTGGTGAACTACGTTGTTCGTTATCTTTCCAAATGAAAAATTCTCTTCACCCCTATGCTTTCAGTTGACAGCATATAGGCTAGATCATTTCAAAGCACATAATATTTCCACATTCATAATCATCAATAATCAGACTTTTAATGTCATAGGTGAAATCAACTGGGATTATGGCTTCATCTGCTTAGGCAGTCTCTCTCTCTCTTCTCTCTGGTTGGAAGTTTAGTGCTGGCTTAGCGCAGCTGTCAAGAAGCTGTGTGGTGAATAGTCAATACTTGTCTTTCCTGGGTCTCTACCCCCCTGGCTCCCCATAGCCACAGCCTGCTGCCAGTTCTAAATCAATGAGTCCTGCAACTCATTACAAAGTTCAAGTTCAGGTCACAGAGGAGAGATATGTTTCCTTTAGATTTTAATAAAAACACTCGATCAAGGGTTAGGTGGGGGTAAATAGCCAATAGAGTTGTGTTTACTGTGAAAGTAGTAGTTACTGTAGGGTACAGGGCTATTTCCAATGTACACATTTTAAACAAACTATTCAATTGTTTCAATAAAAAGTATATACAGTGCTTTCTGAAAGTATTCAGACCCCTTGACTTTTCCCCATTTTGCTACCTTACAGCCTTATTCTAAAATAGTTTAAATTGTTTTTTGTCCCCTGATCAATCTACACACAACACCCCATAATGATGAAGCAAAAACAGGTTTTTAGATTTTTTTACAGCCTCTAGTCTTCTTGGGTAAGACGCTAGAAGTATTTGGGGAGTTTCTCCCATTCTTCTCTGCAGATTCTCTCAAGCTCTGTCAGGTTGGATGGGGAGCTTCGCTGCACAGCTATTTTCTGGTCTCTCCAGAGATGTTTGATTGGATTCAAGTCTGGGCTCTGTCTGGGCCACTCAAGGACATTCAGAGACTTGTCCCGAAGCCACTCCTGCATTGTCTTGGCTGTGTGCTTAGGGTCATAGTCCTGTTTGAAAGTGAGCCTTCACCCCAGTCTGAGGTCCTGAGCCCTCTGGAACAGGTTTTCATAAAGGATCTCTGTACTTTGCTCCGTTCATCTTTCCCTCGATCCTGACTCCCAGTCCCTGCCGCTGAAAAACATCCCCACAGCATGATGCTGCCACCATCATGCTTCACCGTTGGGATGGTGCCAGGTTTCCTCCAGATGTAACTCTTGGCATACAGGCCAAAGAGTACAATCTTGGTTTCATCAGACCAGAGAATCTTGTTTCTTATGGTCAGAGTCCTTTAGGGGCCTTTCAGCAAACTCCAAGCGGGTTGTCATGTGCCTTTTACTGAGGAGTGCCTTCCATCTGGCCACTCTACCATAGAGGCCTGATTAGTGGAGTTCTGTAGAGATGGTTGTCCTCCTGGAAGGTTCTCCCATCTCCACAGTTGGCCTTGCGCTTCAACACTAGTTGTTGTTCTGGAAATTGAGCCACTACGCTATTTACTTTCTGAATCTACATCATATCGCCAAGTCTACCTTGAAACCCTCATACCTGCTGTCCCATTTGACCTAGAGACTTGAAACTTTGTATGTAGGTGTCTTTCGATTGTCCTCCATCTTGGCCATTTTTGAAAACCTTTGAAAAACATATTGTTATGGGCCACATGTCCAAATTTGGTATGTATGCCCATGGTACATATCTTTTTCTAATAAGATTTTATTTTATAAACAATACAAAATATACACATACAAACAACAACATCATACAAACATCAACTACATCACACCCCCATCTCCAGCGCCCGCATCACTTTCCACCACACGGCCCGAAACGGCACCATTTTGTTTCTCTTCTTTTAAAAAAAAAATGTATTTTATTCTTGGGGTCCCGAAGACCGAGTTGGGGAAACGCTGCAGTAGATGCATATTAGCACATAGGCAAAAAATACTTTGCTTCTGATGCAAGACATGTATTTTGGGGGAATCTCAGTTACCCAGAAGTAAATTCTTGTGAAAGTGTGTCACTGTACACAATATATTTTTTTCCGGAGATGCTGGGTTATCGCATATCCGGTCGCAAAATTTTGTTTTGTAGGATACCCGGAGGCAAAGTCATTCATATCCGTCAGGTGATTGGTTGAGGCTTCATGGGTACGTGACGTCACTCTGAGCCCTTACCAAAACACAAAATATGGCAGACAGTTTCTCTCGCCTCAGATCTGAAACCAGTAGCAACAAACCAACTTAAATGACAGTTCATGAAAAGATCTAACATTCCTGCGCCCCAATAACATTGTCGCCAAGGAAGGCACACTAACTAGCTACAGTGTTCGAGTCATCTCAACCATTTTCTGATAAACAGCTCAGCTAACTAGTGAAATGCTCACTTGCAAATGCTAGCCAGCTTACACATTAGCTAGACAGCTTCTAGACTCTGGAGTTCATGGGGGCTTCAGGAGTCAGCGGGCTAGATGATTCCACCATGGGCAACAACAACTGGCTACTGGAACTGAACCGATGTACATGGAACAATGACATTTGGTATGTAAATATTTTGGTATGTAAATCATGTGTTATGTAAATCTTATGTACAGTATTTGTCCTTAGAAGCTGTGTGAATATAAAGTCACAGCAACCTTAGATGGCTGGACCAGACCAGTTGGTGGCATTAGAGATGTCATTGGCAGCAGTGGCACTACAGGATAAAATTGCGCTTGAGAACCCAAGGCATTAACAAGAAATTCTGCCTTATCCCAAGTTTCTCAGCTATAAACACTGCTTACCGGTGTTAACTACATTCCCGACACTCTGTTTTAACATTTTGAAATGTCAATAATCATAGATTGCGATATGGTTTTCGAAACATTTTACCTTTATAGATAGATCTTTCCTATCAGCGAGAAAGAATCTTTAAAATAAAAAATATACACTTACTGTAGCAGGTTTGCACCGATCAATAAGGCTGTGTGTGCCTCCAATGATCAACTACACTTCTGTTACACTTCCCAGTTACGCTTACACACAGGTGTTCAAGCACGCTAGAAAGCTAATTAGCACATTTGGTCGCCTCTGTCTTCTGACTTCCGTAAACAAGCACGGTAACATGGAGATATGGCCGTGTAGGAACACTAACCCTATAAAGTTGTGCTGTAATTTAACTGTGTTTTAACGTTCAGACCAAGCATCGGGACTCTTAACAAAACTCCCCTGGACAGAAGATACCTTAATGAATCCTTAAATGAATAGATGCTGGAGGTACAGGAGTTAGTGTCTATGAATGAGCTAAGGATATTAGAGCAATAACTACTGATCAAGTGGGCTTTGTCTCTTGAAAATGAATGTTAGATTTAAATTATGCAGATGAACAAATGTGAAATACCGTGATTAGTATATTTGTATAATCACATACTGTTGCCCTATTATGTGGTCTGAACGTAGTGAAATGTGTATTTTATTTGGCAAAATTAAAAAACGGAAGTCCTGCCGTTTGTGCAGTCAGCGTATTACAGCTGTGTGTGTGTATTGAAGTGTTTTGGAACGCTGATGTACTTTAAAATGACTAAAACCACATCTAAACTGTGTAGAAATGATACTGGACTTACATTTTCTTGACTATTAGCGAGCTGAACACAATCACTGAAATGAAAGCTAGACAGTCAAGGGGCATCGACATTTTCCAAAAGGATTGCACATTTGCACAGCTAGGAAATATAACACATTTTCAGTGTGGCCCTCGGGACCTCGTTGAAGACACAATGCGGTCCTAGGATGTAGTGTAAATTACGGCATGCTTGACATACGATCTGATCCTCAGTAGAAATACATTGGTGACCCGCAGTGGCAATTTGGATGAACAGCAGCTAAATATATGTTCTAATTCTGAGGCGCTCAAAACAGCAATATGTTTATTTGTGGCCAGCTTGAGGACAAATCAAATCTTATTTTGGGAAATAAAAGTTTGAGGACGAGAATAGTATACCCCAGTTAAAACGGTGTCATCTGGACATTATATCACATCGAAGAAAGAAAGAAAAATAAACCATGCATGTATCAATCATTTGATTTGACTGAACATACATGCATTGTGAAGAAATGAAATCAAAATGGACACCCACCTCGTACACTGATCCATCCCCAAAGCGCATCACTCCGTGGCCTTGTTGTTGGTCCAGAAGCCAACCTCCTTCATATTGATCCCCATTCCTGTCAAATTAAGCAAAGTTCATCTTGAGTTCATCTGAACAACAACCGGACATTGGTTTCCAACAGGATGGCTCATTGGGTTTGGCATACTTCTGTCCATGAAAATTTTAAAACTTAATCTGGGTATGTTTTCAGTTTGAAACAACTTTGTCCAGCCTATAGGGTTTGAATGTCCAGTGTGATGAAAAATGCGTAATCTAATGAATAATCATTTCGCTACACTCGCATTAACATCTGCTAACCATGTGTATGTGACAAATAAAATTTGATTTGATTTGATTTGATTTGATTTGATCTTGACTGGTATGAACATTTAGTACTTGCAATACATTCTTGAGACAGTAATATCAAACTCAGCACTCTGGTCCTTTGCAACGTAATCAAGAGAGGGACAACGTTGTACCTGTAATGCATTTGTCCTTCACCATGCCGCTTGTTTTGATGAAACGATCCCTCGTATGTTTGTCCATCCTTATCCAACAGAAACCCATTGCCTGGATGATAGGAGTATGCAAAATATAATTGAATGACACAATCTTCACGTTTGACTTCACATATCAAGGTCAGACAGAAGTCCTGGCTACATCTGAAAAGGTACAGTGCTGTTGGTGCTGTCATTCTGTTACCAAACGTTGCATCTGCACTGCTCTTCAAGTAAACGCATTTTTGTCAAATTGTCAGTGGAAATTGTTAAGTCGTCCTTGTGCACATAGTTGTATGGTTTGTTTAACTTTGCAATCATTGGTCTTTGTTTTGCATATATTTTAAAGTGAAAAATCTGTGTCTCAGCATCACTCTGTTACAATGGCATTTTCCTGCACTACATAAAGGTGCCATTGCAGACACACCCAGAGAAGTCCTATAGATATTTTCCTTTATGCTGCAGTAGATGCATATTAGCACATAGGCTAACATGTCAAAATATGCAAAAAATACTTTGCTTCCAGTGCAGGACATGTATTTTGGGATATAGGTCTAGTATTGCCCACCATCTCGGAGTCCGTAGGAGAACTCTCCCTTGTATCTCTCTCCATTGCCTTTCTGCATCACACCACAGCCATGAAGCTCCCCTCCACTGAACTGGCCAGAATAGGAAACACCTGAGAGATTCATAAATATTTTGTTCATTGAAACTACTTGATATTACATTTTAGGCTACAAGTCTGGTGCTTTATACAGTCTTCTAGCACTGAATTATTATCAAATTTAGGAAGTGGACTGACCAGAGTGTGTGTGTGGTACACACACACACACACTAATGGATAAAAGTATGTGGACACCTGCTTGTCGAACATCTTATTCCAAAATTATGGGCATTAATATGGAGTTGGTCCCCCCTTTGCTGCTACAACAGCCTCCACTCTTCTGGGAAGGCTTTCCACTAGACATTGGAACATTTCTGCGGGGACTTGCTTCCATTCAGCCACAAGAGCCTTATGTTGGACATTGATGTTGGATGATTAGGCCTGGATCACAGTCGTCGTTCCAATTCATCCCGGTGTTTGATGGGGTTGAGGTCAGGGCTCTGTGCAGGCCAGTCAAGTTCTTCCACAACGATCTCGACAAACCATTTCTGGTTGGATCTCTCTTCGTGTACGGGGGCATTGTCATGCTGAAACAGGGAAGGGCCTTCCCCAAACTGTTGCCACAAAGTTGGAAGAACAGAATGGTCTAGAATGTTATTGTATGCTGTAGCGTTAAGATTTCCCTTCACTGGAACTAAGGGGCCTAGCCCGAACCATGAAAAACAACCCCAGACCATTATTCTTCCTCCACCAAACTTTACATGCATTCGGGCAGGTAGAGTTTTCCTGGCATCCGCCAAACCCAAATATGTCAGTTGGACTGCCAGATGGTGAAGACTGATTCATCACTCCAGACAACATGTTTCCACTGAATCCAATGGCAGCGAGCTTTGCGCATGGTGATCTTAGGCTTGTGTGCAGCTGCAGCTTGGAAATCGGCAGTGAGTGTTGCAACCGAGGACAGACTTCAGCACTCTGCGGTCCCCGTTCTGTGAGCTTGTGTGGCCTACCACTTTGCGGGTGAGCCGTTATTGCTCCTAGATATTTCCATTTCACACTAAAAGCACTTACAGTTGACCAAGGCAGATCTAGCAGGGAAGAAATTTGACGAACTGACTTGTTGGAAAGGTGGCATCCAATGGCAGTGCCACGTTGAAAGTCACTGAGCTATTCTACTGACAATGTTTGTCTATGGAGACTGCATGGCTGTGTGCTCAATTTTATACACCGGTCAGCAACAGGTGTGGCTGAAATTGCCAAATCCACAAATGTGAAAGGGTGTCCATATACTTTTGGCCATGTAGTATGTATATATTTTTTTTATTTAACCAGGTAGGCTAGTTGAGAACAAGTTATCATTTGTAACTGCGACCTGGCCAAGATAAAGCATAGCAATTCAGCACATACAACAACACAGAGTTACACATGGAATAAACAAAACATAGTCAATAATACAGTAGAACAAAATAATATATAGCTCTGGGACTGACTAACCTAGGTGAGTGCTAGCTTCGATGCAACCAAGAGAGTCCAGCACAATGTCAAAACTCTCTTGGTTCCATCGAAACTAGGTTAGTGCATGTACCTGTTTTTGCCCAGAACCTTGACCCATTCCCCTCTATTTCCCCATGAGCAAACTCTCCCTCGTAGTAACTTCCATCTTTCATCAAGAGTTTTCCATGCCCTGGATAAAAAAAAAGTAGGAGTTTCATTCAAGTGCATAGCCTAGCCTAGCTTCAATGCAACCAATAGAGTTTACCTCCAGCACAACGTAAAAACTCTTGTTAGCATCAACGCTAGGCCTGACATGCCGATGCTTTCCCTCCCTTATACAACATTATATAATTGTGTTTGATTAGCTATGTCAAACGGTGATTAGCTAGATAACATAAACATATAGTTTGCATATCATTATAATATAACAAGCAAACATGGTAGCAAAGTCACACTATGCGACATAAGGTTCAGCTATGTTTTTCAGTTATTGTTGTTTCTCATATCATCAGCAATCATATTGTCAGCAACATAGCCAAGTGTATGTAACCTTCTGCTATTACCAAAAGAACGTAGTGAGTTACTACCAAAGGCATAGGGCATACACACCGTGTTTTTCGCCCTTACTCCACTCTCCCTCATAGCGAAAAAAGCTGTTTGGATACACATACACGCCAAAACCTGCGTGGTGGTGGGGATAGACAGACAGATTCACGCACCTGCTGATAATACGCTTTTTTTATAGCAAATATTTGACGAGTTGTACTTAAATTATTTAAATCATATAAGTGTTCTTTTGAGCGTATACTGTCTAAACGTACCGTTCCGGGTAAGATTTGTTACTCCTCCGACGTAGTAGCGAGAGTTTCTTATTTGTTTTTTGACAACAGCCATCTTGCTTGGGAAATGCGTCCTTAGCAACAGTCATCTCTCGCGGGGCAGGGCTAAAGCATAGGGGAACTTTCAACACAACTGGGCTTCGGTAGGAAAAAACGAGATCAAATCATGACATAAGTGATCTTCAGGTCGGAAATTTTAAGCTCTAGAAAGATGCAGAATTGTTTAACCGTTCAAAAGATGTTTCCCAGTTGGAACTCGTTTCTATGAGTTCCTAGTTGTTTTGAACGCACTGTAGTCGGATGTCGGAGATTTCAGATTTCCCAGTTGGTGCTCGTTTCTATGAGTTCCCAGTTGTTTTGAAAGCACTGTAGTCGGAGGTCGGAGATTTCTAATTTCCCAGTTGGAGCTCGTTTCTCTATGTTCCCAGTTGTTTTGAACGCACTGTAGTCGGAAGTCGGAGATTTCAGATTTCCCAGTTGTTCTGAACGCGGCAATAGTCCACAGACGCTAAAACGCGATAGTCCGACATCTAATTTTGTGACATAGTTACCAAACGTGCATCTTCACCAATAAGGCGGCTCCAGTACGAAATAACACAAATACATGCAGCCTAGTCAAATCATTAACATCCAATCACATTAACCATTATTCTCTCACGGGAAGTAGCTGCTGTTGTTGGTATCTGCACTGATGGCGCAAAAGCCATGGGAGGGAGACATAGTGTAGTGGTAATGCTTGCTCCCAATGCCACTTGGGTACACTGCAGCATCCACCGAGAGGCTCTTGCTGCCAAGCGAATGCCTGACAACTTGAAAGATGTTTTGGACACTACAGTGAAAATGGTTAACTTTGTTAAAGCAAGGCCCCTGAACTCTGGTGTATTTTCTGCACTGTGCAATGATATGGGCAGCAACCATGTAATGCTTTTATAACATACAGAAGTGCACTGGTTATCATGGGGCAAAGTATTTACACATTTTTTTGAATTGCGAGACAAGCTTAAAGTTTTCTTTACTGACCATACGTTTCACTTGTCTGACCGCTTGCACGATGACGAGTTTCTCACATGACTGGCCTATCTGGGTGATGTATTTTCTCCTGAATGATCTGAATCTAGGATTACAGGGACTCTCTGTGTGGGACACATTTGAGGCTATGATTAAGAAGTTGGAGCTCTTCTCTGTCTGCATTAACAAGGAAAACACACAGGTATTTCCATCATTGTATGATTTTTTGTGTGCAAATGAACTCAAGCTTATGGACAATATCAAATGTGATATTGCAATGCACCTGAGTGAGTTGGGTGCGCAATTACGCAGGTACTTTCCCGAAACAGATGACACAAACAACTGGATTCCTTATTGCAACAAGCGGTTCTGTGATAATTGAATTTAATCAGAAACCACTGTCAGATTTCTGGATTGGGCTGCGCTCAAGAGTATCCTGCCTTGGCAAATCGCGCTGTTAAGACACTTATACCCTTTGCAACCATGTACCTATGTGAGAGTGGATTCTCGACCCTCACTAGCATGAAAACTAAATACAGGCTCAGACTGTGTGTGGAAAAGGATGTAAGACAGACTCTCCAATACAACCCAACATTGCAGAGTTATGTTCATCCTTTCAAGCGCACCCTTCTCATTAACCTGTGATGAGTTATTCACAATTTTTGATGAACAAATAAAGTTTTATATGTAAGATGGCTAAATAAAGAGCAAAATTATTGATTATTATTATATTATTATTTGTGCCCTGGTCCTATAAGAGCTCTTTGTCACTTCCCACGAGCCGGGTTGTGACAAAAACTCACACTCATTCTTATGTTTAATAAATGTATAGTGTGGCAGGCTTACAATGATTGCAAAAAACAGCATTTGAGAGTGTGCTGACCTTGGTGCTAGAGGGGGTACTCAAGCTGGAGGTTGAAGGTTTGAAGGTGTACAGGACTATAAAAAGTTTGGGAACCACTGTATATGTAGCGTGGTTCGTTCTGCGTCGTGTACTTTTAATTAGGACGCTGCCACAACTGGAGGTCTGCTAGTTGAATTCTTTTTTTATTTGCCCTGCACACGAAGTGACAACCCACATTATGGTACCCCTTGGTACCCCTTGGCGCAGTCCAAGCTCTCAGGCACCTTGCTAACCGAAGGTCAGGCAAAAGAGAACAATAAGTGGGTACGGAAATACAGATAACCCGCGATGGGCCAAACCAAAATATACAAAACTTTTACAATCACATGTATGTACAATATTGATATGAAAAAGTGTTTGTACACCAAAGAAAAAACATTAGCTATGCAGCTGTAATTAACAAACAAAAAAATACACTGAATTATTATTATTATTATCAAATTATTAACATCCCCTCTTGACCTGGCCTATTTGAATTGTGTGCAATTTAGTGCATAATCTAGGGGAACAACATCACACTGCTACATATAGAACACTGCTGTGCATACACACATGTTTTGGACTAAAATAGAATCTTTAGAAAGGACATGCCTCAACCAATGGTTGCGTGTCATGCCATCAACTGTGTCATCAACTGACAGATTGCGATAACATTTTGGTCATGTTCCTCTGCCCAGGGGTTTCTGACGCCTGCCAGATCTTACAACGTCTGGATAAGATATTTTACATTTCAGATAACCGCAATCTGTCAGTCAATGACACAGTCGGTGACGTAGCACGCAATCATTGGTTGATGCATGCAACGTCTGAGCAGGGGAAGGCGACCATGATGTGGTTAGCTGATATGTAAAATAGCTATCCAGGCGTTGTAATATCTGGCAGGCGTCAGCAACGCCTGGGCAGGGGATCGTCTCTTGAATCCATTGGGATATAAAATAATGCTTGAGCCAGAAGGCTTGAGAGGTGATAGCCTGGTGTCCCATAGGAACGCAGACGTTCCATTGACCAGATTGGCGCACCATCAACAAATCTGATCCAACAAAACGGGTATCTGTCATGATTTATGTAATGTAACAGGCCCACAATGTGCTTACTTAAATCTGTTTTCACTGCATAGAAGAAGTGACTGCTAAATGCTAACTCCTGTTTGTATAACTGGTTAGCATAGCTAGCATAAATAAATTGTTGATGGTAGTCAAAGTAGTTTTTAACTGTAATGCAGTTGATTGGTAATGATGACATGATGAACATGTGTTGGGGTTGACGTCCATGCAAGCATTATACTTAGATTTTTACCTCAACATGGTGTGAAATAAACATAAAACAATAGCCTAAATGTAGGCACATTTTGCTGGGGGGCAATGAGGAGACTGGAACTTTCACCTCGACCCTTTCCCCCATGTGTTTCCATGCCAATTCCATTGTTATGGTCAAGTTAGATTGACCTCTTTAGAACATCAGCAGGGACTTATAGCCGGAATACCCACCTCCCCACAATTCCCAAACAATGTGTCTCTATGCCTGACTCAGCCCAGGCTTTAGAAATTGGAAGAAGGCCATTGAGAGGTTTTTAGCTCATGTGAGAAGTCACTCCCATTGCCACCCAGTTACAGTGAGTGCACAACAATCAAACCCTGTGGGCTCAGTTATCTACTGCTTTAGCCAGACAACAAGAGGAAGCAAGACATTGTCTACTGAATATTGTTGGTTCAGTGAAGCACTTAGCAAGACAAGAGGTCATGAGGAAGAACGTGGAAATCTGTATCAACTTTTAAAAGACAACCCTGACGAAAAAAGACTGCAATCAGAGTTCAATATAACTGCAGTTATTCTGTAATTACTGCGTCCAAAATACCAGTCGACTGCAGTTACTGCAGTTTTAAAACTACAATCTTTTATCGAACATTGGCTTGCGAATAACTTTTTATTATCTGTGTGATACCGTGACGAGATCCGTTTGTGTTGACAACAACTGTAAAGTTTAGTCATGGTGTGGTGCTCAGTACGTGGATGTGCAAATTAGAAGAAAACATAGGCTGTGGTAGGGTAACATTTCATCAGTTACCTTACTAAGAAGAAGTCGGGCAGGCGTAACATAGCTAAATTAGCTAGCGAACTACATTTGTTTACCTAAACCAAAATCTAGCTAGCTTTCATAATACACTAGACATTCCAAAGCAAATCAATATAATTAGCCATCTGCTATCTAGGGACGTGATTTGCAACTTTGCATGCTAACTTTAGCTACATTAGGTTACGTTAGCTACAGCCTACCAGACCGTATCTAACCATTAGCTAGCGAACTTAACTGCAGAAGATAACATAGATGACCTATGTGTTGTATTTACAGAGCCCGATCCCATCAACATCTGCAGCGGCATCAACATCATGCTCAGCACCAGGAACTAGTATAAGTCACCTTTGCTAAATCTTTCCATGACTCAGTGATGAGCAAATAAATATATTGGAGCTAGGCATAAACATGGTCTGTGTTTTGTTGTCTTAGTTGGTATGTTTATAAGTAGGCAAAAAATTATCCTGTAGTTCTTTGTATTATGGAGGCTTAGTTGATTGTTTATGCAAAGCTGGAAGTCTTAATTAGAGAAAAGCAGAGTTATAACACTGAACAAAAATATAAATGCAACATGTAAAGTGTTGGTCCCATGTTTCATGAGCTGAAATAAAATATCCCAGAAATGTGTTTAAATCCCTGTTAGTGAGCATTTCTCCTATGCCAAGATAATCAATCCACATGATAGGTATGGCATATCAATAAGCTAATTAAACAGCATAATTACACAGTTGCACCCTGTGCTGGGGACAATAAAAGGCCACTCTAAAATGTGCAGTTTTGTCACACAACACAATGCCATAAATGTCTCAAATGTAGAGGGATCGTGCAATTGACATGCTAACTGCATGAATGTCCGCCAGAGCGGTTGCCAGAGAATTGAATGTTAATTTATTTCTCTACCATAAGCCAACCGTCCAACCGGCCTCACACCCGCAGACCAGTTGTGACCATGCCAGCCCAGGACCTCCACATCTGGCTTCTTCACCTGCGGGATCATCTGAGGCCACCCGGACAGATAATATAACTGTAGGTTTGCACAACCAAAGAATTTGGCCGACAGCATGTATGGTGTCGTGTGGGCGAGCGGTTTGTCAACGTTGTGAACAAAGTGCCCCATGGTGGCGGTTGGGTTATGGTATGGGCAGGCATAAGCTAAAGATAACACAATTGCATTTTATTGATGATAACTTGAATGCACAAAGATACCGTGACGAGATCCTGGGGCTCATTGTCATGTCATTCATCCGCCGTCATCACCTCATGTTTCAGCATGATAATGTCCTGCCCCATGTCACAAGGATCTGTACACAATTCCTGGAAGCTGAAACAACTGTTTTTGTCTGGGGTTTGAGGGGATGAGGCTGTCCGCAGATGAGTCTGTCCGCAGGAGGGGCCCCTCGCTCAGATATAAAAATGCTTGACGTAGTCACAAACAAGACCTGTTGGAACCGAAAAGAATAAGGGCGCCTATTTCGTCGCTTATACACATCGGTTATACACGTGCATATCATGAATCCTATCCCCTTAATATGCCCTTCTGTCGCCCCGTTGTCAATGTGTCATTAATCCTTAGCTAATATATATGTTATTAACGTGACGCTACTTAGTGTGTTCATAAAGAACACATACTTTTGGCTACTCACCCTTGTTCAGCATTGGGGGAAAATAGGGGAGATATTTTACCTATTGCAATGTCAACCGTAGCAACCCAACGTCTTCACAGCTCACGGTAACTATTAATTCTGTTAAATCCGATTCAGTGTCTTCCATCTTGCCGTTGGAAATGCCTGAGTCTCTCTCAGATGTGAACGTCCTCTCGCCGATGTGGTTTCCCTCTTTTTCCACGACTCTGCTTGTCGTGACCATGGGAGATCCATAAATAAATTAAAAATCCTACAATGTGATTTTCTGGATTTTTTCCCCCTAATTTTGTCTGTCATGGTTGAAGTGTACCTATGATGAAAATTATAGGCCTCTCCTCTTTTTAAGTGGGAGAACTTGCACAATTGGTGGCTGACTAAATACTTTTTTGCCCCACTGTACCTGACCAAGGCCCTTCTCCCCCGATTGCTCAGTTTGGCCCAGGCAGCCAGTACTAGGAAGAATCTTGGTGGTTCCAAACTCATTCCATAAAAGAATGATGGAGGCCACTGTGTTTTTGGGGACCTTCATGCTGCAGAAATGTTTTGGTACCCTTCCCCAGATCTGTTCCTCGACACAATCCGGTCTCTGAGCTCTACTGACCTCATGACTTGGTTTTTTCTCTGACATGCACTGTCAACTGTGGGACCGTATATAGACAAGTGTGTGCCTTTCCAAATCATGTCCAATCAATTGAATTTACCACAGATGGACTTCAATCAATTTGAAGAAACATCTCAAGGATGATCAATGGAAACAGGATGCGCCTGAGCTCAATTTCGAGTATCATAGCAAGGGGTCTGAATACTTATTATTTAAAATGTATGTCTGTGTGGATGGACCATTTCAGGTTGTCAGTGATGTGTACGCCGATGAACTTGAAGCTTTTCACCTTCTCCACTGTGACCCCATCGATGTAGATGGGGGCGTTCTCCCTCTGCTGTCTCCTGAAGACCACGATCAGCTCCTTCATTTTGTTGACGTTGAGTAAGAGGTTCATTTTCTGGCACAACTCCGCCAGGGCCCTCATCTCCTCCCTGTAGGCTGTCTTGTCATTGTTGGTAATCAGGCCTACCACTGTTGTGCCATTTGCAAACTTGATGATTGAGTTGGAGGCGTACGTGGCCACTCAGTCATGGATGAACTGACAGTACAGGAGGGGGATGAGCATGCACTCTTAGGGGGCTCCTGTGTTGAGTGTCAGCGTAGTGGAGGTGTTGTTGCCTACCTTCACCACCTGGGGGCGGCCCGTTAGGAAGTCCAGGACCAAGTTGAACAGGGCAGGGTTCAGACCCAGGGCCCTGAGCTTAATGATGCGCTTGGAGGGTATGATGGTGTTTAAGGCTGAGCTGTAGTCAATGAACAGTATAATTACATAGATATTCTGCTATCCAGATGGGATAGGGCAGTGTGCAATTGGCAATTGCGTCATCTGTGGATCTATTGGGGTGGTATGCATATATCAGTGGATCTTGGGTGTCGGGTAAGGTGTACTTGATATGATCGTTAGCTAGCCTCTCAAAGCACATCATGATGACAAAAGTGAGTGCTATGGGGTGATAGTCATTCAGTTCAGTTACCTTCGCTTTCTTGGGTACAGGAACAATGGTGGCCATCTTGAAGCAAGTGGGAACAACAGACTGGGATAGGTAGAGATAAAATATGTCCGCATGTCTGTGGACACAGCTAGCAATGTCATCTGGGCCAGCAGCTTTGCGAGGATTAACGCGCTTAAATGTCTTACGTCGGCCATGGAGAACTAGAGCTCACAGTCCTCTGGAGTAGCGGTGGCACTGTATTTTCCTCAAAGCGGGCAAAGAAGGTGTTTAGCTTGTCCAGGAGCAAGACGTCGGTGTCCGCAATATGGCTGGTTTACTCTTTGTAGTCTGTGATTGTCTGTAGGTCCTGCCACATACGTCTCATGTCTGAGCCAAATTGCGACACTTTGTCTCTATTCTGACATTTTGCTTGTTTGATTGCCTTATGGAGGGAATAACTACACTGTTTGTAGTTATTCTCAGAGCCTACCCGGAACATATCCCAGTCCATGTGATCAGGGGGAATGTACACGGCTGTGACAAAAATCGAAGGGAATTCTCTTGGGAGGTATTACGGTCGGCATTTGATTGTGAGGTATTCTAGGTCGGGAGAACACAAGGACTTGAGTTGCTGTATGTTATCACAATCAAACCATGAGTAGTTAATCATGAAACATACACCCCCACCTTTCTTCTTCCCGGAGAGTTATTTTATTCCTGTCTGTGCGATGTACTGAGAACCCAGCTGGCTGTATGGACGAGGACAGTATATCCGGTGAGAGCCATGATTACGTGAAACAGAGTATGTTACAGTCCCTGATGTTTCTCTGGATGAGATCCTTGTCCTGAGCTCGTCTACTTTATTGTCCAGATACTGATCATTAGCGAGTAATATACTCGGTAGCGTTGGATGGTGTGCACGCCTCCTGAGTCCTTCTCTTCTCTGGAATAAGTTAAATTGCCTAGGGGGGTACGAACAAAGTATCCATTTTGGGAAAGTTGTATTCATGGTCGTAATGCTGGTGAGTTACCACCTCTGATATCCAAAAGTTATTTCTGGCTGTATGTAATAACACAAAAAACGTTCTGGGCTAATAATGCAAGAAATAACACACACAAAAAAAATACACGCAAAGTTGCTTAGGAGCTAGAAGCAGATCTGCCATATTTGTCGGCGTCAATTTGCAGTTCTTAAACTAATCCAATCATTGTTACATTTTTTGCACCCCTTACTGAAATTATTGTTCCAGTTTAATTGGTGTAGGTAGTCTCCTCACACTGTTCCTAATGCTGGCAGTCATTATGAATGCAGGTTGTGGTTGAATAAAAATGACAAAACTCTGCCTGGATCCCAATAGATATTAAACACCAGCATAATGTGACTTGCAGGTAGGGTTGCAAAATTCTGGTAAATTTCCCAGGTTTCCAGAAATCCCAGTTGGAAGATTCCAGGAAATCCTTCAACCAAGTTTTTTTTTTTTTTAATCTGGGGATTTTGGGGAATTTACAGGGATTTTTCAACACTACTTGCAGGCCTGATGTGGCCTGTAAAACAATGTGCTTTAGGCCATTGTATCAGGGTAAAGCTAACCTAAAAATATATATATTTGGCTCCCTGATTTGCATACTGCTGTTGCTGCTTTTTTACCTCAAAACAACGACTATCTGTAGATGAGTTACACAATTATTTTCTAAAGAGGGTGCATAGAATCCTCACTGCAGAAACAATAAAGTCATTTTGGTCCACTCTCATTTTTGCAGTGCGTTTACATTTTTTATTTTGCAAGTAAATGTGAATGCGCATTTCTTAATCTGACATAAATGTAGCCTACTTTTTGGGCTCTACATTGGAGATATGCAATATTTTCATGGTTTTAGGTCGATTTTGGACTAAGAGCTGTTTGGGAGCCAAATGAGCCGGCTCACCGAAAAGACTCGGAATGCCCATCACTAATATGCAATGTATTATCATAAAGAGTTCATTATAATGACACAATTTGCCTAGGAACTCAACTTGGTGAAGCCCACAAGGACTGAAAATGAACATGTCTCTGTCACTAAAAATAGTCATGGGTGGTAGGTAGAATTCTACAATTCACTCAAAAAGGCAAGGCACACTGGGAAATTAGTCCCTTTAGAAAGTATTCACACCACATGACTTTCTCCACATTGTGTTGTGTTACAGCCTGAATTTAAAATGGATTCAATTTTAAAGAGTTTGTGTCACTTGCTTACACACAATACCCCATAATGTCAAAGTGGAATTATGTTCATTAGACATATTTACAAATTAATTAAAAATGAAAAGCTCAAATGTCTTGAGTCAATAAGTATTCAACCCCTTTGTTGTGGCAAGCCTAAATAAGTTGAGGAGTAAAAATGTGCTTAACAAGTAACATAATAAGTTGCATGGATTCTGTTTAACATGAGTTTTGAATGTCTAACTCATCTCTTTACCCCACACATACAATTATCTGTAAGGTCCCTCAATCAAGCAGTGAATTGTCAAACAGGGATTGAAAACAAAGACCGGGGATGTTTTCCAATGCCTCGCAAAGAAGGAATGGGTACAATTATGAAAAATAAAATAAACTTTCTATCAAAAAGTCAGTTCAAAGATGCCTGTATCTAACTCAGTTGCCAGAGAGGAGGGACACCACTCAGGGATTTCACCATGAGGCCAATTGTGACTTTAAAACAATTAGGGTTGAATAGCTGTGATAGGAGAAAAATGAGGATGGGTCAACAACATTACAGTTACTCCACAATACTAACCTAAATGACAGAGTGAAAAGAAGGAAGCTTGTACAAAAATATTCCAAAACATGCATCCTGATTGCAAAAAGGCACTAAAGTAATACAGAAAAAAATGTGGCAAAGCAATTCATTTTTGTCCTGAATACAAAGTGTTATGTTTGGGGCAAATCCAACACAAAACATCACAGAGACAGCAGTGGGGTCAAACTGTAGAACCCAGTTCCTGCATTTGAATATAAAAATGGATTTTATCAAACAAAACTACTCTACATTTTATCTCTGGGGCCCTCAGGATGACAAATCAGAGCAAGATTACTGAATGTATCAAACCACTTGCTGCAATAAAAGTGTTTTGTTGTGCATTATCCTCAAATAATAGCATGGTATTTTTTTTGCTATAATAGCTACTGTAAATTGGACACTGCAATTAGATAAACAAGAATGTAAGCTTTATGCCCATATAAGACACGTCTATGTCCCAAATTGTCACAGTGACTCTATGGGTTTGAGTAATGACTACAAAATGACTTTAAGTAACTGTACTCAGATATATTAAGTGCAATGGGTTTCCTCATAAGTTTTGACTCATTGGGGTTTACAGTGTATGCATTGCAGCGCCATCTTACTTCCATCTGGCTTCGCGAGACAACAAGCCAAGGGGGATGGAGAACGAGCCCATTTGTGGAATTTGGTTGATTTTATTTGACCCCACAATGCAACAAAACTCTACTGAAATAGCAATATTCCTAGAAGAAAAAAATGGACTGATCAGTTATCACAATAACTGTACCTCTAACCCACAGTGCCTGTTCATTCCCCCCACTCCTGGAAAGCAACCATTTTACAAATCCATCAAAAATCTATTTTATTTATTTAATTCTATCCATCCATCCAAAACACTTTTGAGAGAGCTTAGGTGTGAAACTTCACAAAAATCTATGCATTTGGGATGTCTAGGGATTTAATTTGGTTAAAATAAAACATATAGAACGGTTAATGAAACAACTCATAAACCACCAGATTTAGTAGCACATGAGATATTTTGGCAGTACATATCAACAAAAAAACTTTTGAAAATACAGTTGCTAAAAGGATTAATCTGGAGGTTAGTTGAAAAGCCTGTATCAACTTAATATATATAAAAAACAAACTGTTAGTAGTCTACTTCTGCAGTGGGAGGCCCATGTCCTCTGAGAGCATGAAATGTTATTGTTGCTTTTTTCTATAGTGGCTTAATAATACATTTTCAGAGTGGAATATATAGTAGAATCTACTCTAATTGGAATCTATTCTAACAAGCCATTGTAAGTGCACATGGGGAACTCGGTAGCTGTGTCTTACACTATGAAACAGAAGTTACTGCTGTGATACACTACTAGGATACGGAAGAGATAGTGCTGCTCCCAAGGACAGGACCAGGGTCCCTCACACATGGTTTATATGCGTATCAAACTATATGGTGCTTTTCGGAACCAATCAGTAAAACAGATCCTTTACGCTTTGCTCTTCTCTGACGTCTCTGTGCCTGCATTCGCCCTGCCCGATCTAAAACGTTGACTCAGCTCTGCCGACAATACTGAGCAGCAGGATTTCTGTGAGGAGAGAAAACGGGAGACAGAAGAGAGGAGAGGAGAGGAGGAAGAAGTGTGAGTAGTAGGGGGAATTATAGGAAGAAAATTATGCTATGCACTGCTACCAAGTACTAATTGAGTGTATGTCAACTTCTGACCCACTGGGAATATGATGAAATAGATAAAAGCTGAAATAAATCATTCTCTATACTATTATTCTGACATTTCACATTCTTAAAATAAAGTGGTGATCCTAACTGACCTAAAACAGGGATTTTTTTACTGGGATTAAATGTCAGCAATTGTGAAAAACTGAGTTTAAATGTATTTGGCTAAGGTGTATGTAAACTTCTGACTTCAACTGTATATATGTTTTAAGTCCATTCAATGTCCTCTCCTCATGTTCCCTTACCTTCTGGTCCTTGGCTTGGTCGCGGGCCTTGGAGGCAAGCTCCAGGAGGGCAATGAGGAGGCCCAGGCCACACCCCAGGGCCAGCAGCATGAAGAGGCCCCTCAGGAGGTGGGCCTGGAGGGCCTGTGGGGCTTGGCCCCCCTCTGGCATACAGCTATTGGCCCACCACTTACTCTGCAGGTACGCCAATTCCCCAGACTCACTCAGCTGCAGTATGGCCACCGTTATGTTCTTCATCATAGGGGAGCCTGGCAGGGAATGAGAGGGAAGGAGGAGGGAGGATACAGAGGGAAGGAGGAGGGAGGATACAGAGGGAAGGAGGAGGAGAGAGATGGAGGGACAGCAAGTGAGAAAGGGGAGTTCATTTTTTGTCTTGCGAGAGAAGGGTGTCAGTGTGTATGTGTTTGGGTGCATATCAAGAAATGAACTGAATTTTGAATACTTCAGATATTCATCACCACAGCAGACCACCCATAAAAACACATAGACAATGTTGCCTATTGATAGCACAGCCTTCCATCTATGAGGTGTACAGTGGATCCAGCTGCTCGGGGCTCACCTAGGGGTGCTGCAATGCTGTACCCTCTCATGGCAATGAGTTCACTGCTGCGGATCAGGTTGCAGTAGCGAGCCACAGCTATGTCCAGAGACGCTGCCTCGCCAATGAAGGCGTAGTTGCCTTCCTGGGCACGTCGATTGCCCTCTTCCACAGAACGCACACAACTCTTCTTCCTCTCCATGTGCTGGAAGATGCTTCGGTAGGTGGGGTTGTTGGAGTTCTAGAAATGGGAGCGAAAAGGGCATCTTAGAAATGCATCGTTGGTCAGATGATTTTAGGCCATAGTTGTTGAGACATTAGCGATTCTAGTTGTAGGTGTACGTTTTTATCCGAAACTCACTATGGAAGGAAATGTAAAGAAATATGTGCAGGTATAGACAATTTAGCATTTTTGTACATCGATTGACGTTTACTAAGGAATACATTTGTGCGGTTTCTTTTTAAAGCGACACGTACTTTGAAGAAATTGAACGTGGAGCCGCCTTCCACTGTTCCATAGTCAATGACGTCCTGTCTGGCCAGCTCATCGAAGTTCATCACCGAGACGTGTTTGGTGTCTGAGCGTAGCATGGTGTTGAAGTTGCTGAAGTAGCAGGCCAGGAGCACCACCGCAAACACCCACCAGATGGCGCTGATAATGCGGCCAGACAGGCTTTTAGGGTGTGGGCCAGCACCTGAGAACGCACCCCATAGAGATCCATTATATTATGTAAAATTGTATTCTATGATTGAAATTTGAAATGGGAAAGATCACTTAAAAACGTATTTGAAACTTCTGTTGGGGAGACTGAAAAACGCTTTTCATTTTAGAAACTCAAACTTATTTTTGCTGTCACTCCATCACTTTCTTCTGGACTACAATAGAAAGTGTGCAAACTCCCATAGTTTTCTCTTCAGACAAGCAATGTAGAACATAAAAACATAATAACAGAAGGTATAGATTGCTTCTTAGCCCTTTATGCGGGTAGGAAATGGCAGATCTGGACACTGATAAGCGCCTAAATTAGAACACAGTGGCTGTACAGAAACATGCTTTGCATGCCGTCAGAGCTCAGGGTCTCCGCTTCACAGCTCCAAATGTTTTTTTGTTGGTATGTTTTAGTATTTTCTCGTTAATACCTGCGTTCTGTTTTGTGTGATGTAACAATGTAAATTGTTGATCTGTATTTTGAATAAAAAATAAAAAAGCTCTGAATGGGTTTTGTCTGACAGCCAGTTCTGAACTTGAGCACCGGGCGCGACAAAAAGTTGCTCCCACCTCTCCAGCTAACTGCTAAATGGGTAACTTATGCAATTTGTTCGTTGTCTGAGTGAGGAAAATGCCGTACATTACGAGGCCTCTATGTATTTTGAGGATGATAATAAATAGCACTTTGATGTGATACAAGCAAGCCAAACACCCGAGTCCAAATGTGCACTTCACATTTCCATATCATAAAACTCGTGTCAAATATGGTTTATTTTTAAAATACTTATATATATACACTTTATATATTGGTTTTTGATCACAACAGAATCACAACAAAAGGCAAGGTATCCTTTGTTTGGTGTTGGCTTGAGCATGTCTCTGAAGTGTTATTGTTTTCAGTTATTTACTTGTTTTTTGTTAAATCTAATTTGCTTGTTGTTGGCATCCCACCTTACGTTTTCATCGTCTGCGTGTATTACACACACGCACATACTCATCAACCGGCACACACACACACACACACGTGTCCATCCACACCCGTCCACTTAAAATATGTTAATTTTATCTCCTGTTAGCACCTATAAATATTTCATAATTTAATGTCAGTCGTATTATTTATTTATAATTTAGCTAGTCATGTTGCAATAGAACAAGCTTTCAAATTATGCCCACCTGACCCAGATTGTCATTTATTAAGGACCGTTTTGTGTAATTGTGTAAAGGAGGGGATGCATGGCTATGTAAAAAAAAAAAAAACACAAGTCGGGGCGATTTGGCTCATAACTGCGTTACCTTGCAGTGTCAGGGCTCCGGTGATGTACCAGAAGCTGTGCAGGAGGGTGAAGCTGTGTTCGTCTGTCTCGGGATCCGCCCACTCACAGGGGCTTATCCTGAGGGGGTAAAGTGAGCATTGAGATGTCTTTCTTTACAGAACTTCATTCTCTGGACAGTGGCCAAACCAGATTCTTAGAAGGATGAATTAGCAGTGTAGTCTACTTCCATTGACATGCTCTATTATCAACCACCCCTATCTCCCACGCTAGAGTTGTATACCGGACATACTGTAGCCTATATGTTTCATAGCTTTACGCATTAATTGCATGTTGACATCTTTGTATGCAAAGATTCTAACTTCTACGTATTTTTACTTAGTCTCGTTGACTTTAATGGATGACTGACAGACTTAAGTGGAAGTTAGGATTCACCCCGGAATGACTAGGGTTTATAGCTAGCGGATAGATTAGGAATGGGGCCCAGTTGATGATGATATCTCACCTGGCCACCAGATAAATGCAGAGGCCAGTCACCAGGAAGGCCATGAGGACACCCACCCACATCTCTGTGGAGAAGGGGAAGAGGAAGCTGACGAAGTGGCTCTCCTCGGAGCCCAGGTCCTTGCTCAGGATGAAACCAACACCGGTCTGCATGAAAGGAGTGCTCATCTCCACCGACAGCTCCCTGGTTGCTGTGAGTGTCAGTGGGGCGACCGCCAGGTCGGCCTCCTGATAAATAGGAGCAGACAAGAGCAGACACACAAACACCACACAGTGACACACACACATGAGCAGGAACACACACAGGAGTAGGGACACACAGACACAGGAACAGGGACAAACAAACAGGAATAGGGACCCACACACACAAGTGTGAGTGAGTATATCCATGCACGGCCTACTGAACAGAGGTCTGAATGACTTAACCAATCTCCCAGCGTAGAGTATACCACCACCTGCTACTTTCTGTCCAGGTCACTCACCCCTCGGACCACCTCCCCGATCATCCCGAGCCAGTTTCCGCTCTCGTCCTGTCGCCCGTATCTGCCGTCCTTCACCAGGTGCACTTCGTACTTGAAGCCCAACTTCTTGGCGATCTCCGCAAGCAGGTCAATGCAGTACCCCTCCAGCTCAGACCCTTGGGTCATGGTGCATGGCTCTTGCTGGTGGGAGAGAATCCGACAAGTGGATCATAAGTTAAAACATGCATTCCATCATAGAGTTACATTCAAGTGGCACACCAGTCTCCTTTTCACCACATGTAACTTCTGATTGACTTAACAAAAGGCACATCTCAGTGGGTAGTCCGTGTATGTCATGAGAGATCAGAATCGTGTGGCCTGTGTAAGCACAGCCATGGAATCACAGCCATGAAATCTAATCTGATTGTTCAAAAGAACAATACTTGGGCAAAATATCAGAACTGGGCATCTTATGTTGTTTTTCCTGTTTACACATTTGGGGGAAATCAGGTATCGGATATTTTATTACAGCGGAATTGGGCTGCATGTGTAAAAGAAGCCACAGTGTCATTCGAACGGGTGTGTCCAGATAAATGCATTGGAGTCATTATGATAAACATGTCTGATGATATGCATTACAAACCATTTACAATATGATAATATGATTGCGATAAGTATTAGTATGACGTGTAATAGCTTACCAATATAGTGGTGATGGATAACGCTGCAGGCCCTGGAACAAAAACCAAACACGTCAATGTGTACACACTGCTCCTTAGTCTGTCTGTGTAATGAATGTTAATCCCTTCTCCCGGCCTTGCATTGGTTCATTTGCTTTGTCTGGTTTAAAACTAGTGGAAGTTGCTTCTTGAGTGCTTCCAATGTAAGCGTATCATCTTACCATGTTATGCTCTGTCCTCCCTTCCAACTTCAGGAGTTAAGACCCAAGAGCCAGGATAGAGAAGAATGGCTGTATTGTACTGCATCTTTCTAACGAAACACTTTTCTCTCCAATGATAAGGAGTCCATTTTGGGGGTAATGTAGTGGGACATTAATGGGGTACAACAGGACTGTTTTGAACCTCCTGTGGTGAGACTAAAATGGGCTCCTACCCACCCCGCTCTTCCCTAAAGGCATGTTCTGGAACCAACAACCCCTCCATCAAACCCCTCCAGCAGAAGAAGCAAACAGTCCCCCCTTCCAATCCCCCTCCCTTATGCATGACACTGAAAGTTTTCCTTGCCGTAGACTGACTGTGACCAATGCCATTTCAGCATGTCCGTCTCAAGAACTAACAAGCCCTGCCAGGGTTGGAGGCGGGGAAGCGGAGGTGCTGGGGAGCAATCGCTCCACATACAGTGGTGGGCCCAGTCGGGGGTGCTCCCTTGGTATCGTATGGTGTCAGTGGCATACTGACACACATCAACAATAATTTGTAAAAGACCTTTGGCATCGACCTACAAGCCCACTGAGATGTCTGTCATTTCACGGGCCTGCCCCGAGCCATTGTCTGCAAGCTCAATTGATTTATCACACTCTTTTGTTGGCCGTGGCAGGCATCCTCTTGGACGGCTCGTGAGAAATGGTCAGGCCTCAGATCTGATGAGGCCCCGGGCTTTGTTAGGGCTCCAGCAGTCCAGCCTCGGTCAATGGGCAGAGTCAGATGGGGCACCCTCCCGTAGACTAGGGCATGCTGGGATGCTTTAGGAATTTCACCTCCAGGCTGGTTCTATGAAGGCAGCGCTAGAGAGCCATTGCCTGCCACAGCTTGGTGGCTCAGTATGTTTTCTAAATGTATTTTCAACCCTTATTCCCCAAATTCCTATAGATAACCTAAGGTACTTCAGAGGTGTCTTGACCACATACATTATACCACTAGGGGTCAGTGTAATAAAAGGTAATGGTTAATGAGTACCCTCGACAGTAGCAGGGAGGAAGTAATACTGGGGGATTAAGGTAGAAATTGCCCTCAAACACAGATCCATGATCAGATTACCCAACCCCAAATCCTAACCGTACCATTAGGAGGATTATAAAAAATATTTGAACCTGAACCAGTGGCAGCATTCCTTGGAAACCTTATGATATATATGTATATATTTACCAGCAGTGCAACACCCAGATAGCAGTGCCACGGCACACACGACCAATCCAATCAACGCTTTCATGTTGTCACCTTCTGAACCTGAGAATTATAAGAGGTGACAACTCATTTTCAATGACCCAGGTGACCTTACATTTGTATTTATTTTTGATGATTAGATGCTCACGGATTTCAGTTAATATTGACCTCAACATGAGTGTAGTGAAATCCTTGAACTTCAACATTGTAAGCTATGGGTCAAATTCAACAAAATTACTACAAACCGATAACTATTGTAGAAATAATAATAATATAAATGCAGAGGTATTTTTCTATAATTCGAGGGCAGTAATTCTGGCTATACTATACCTTATAGTGCTCTTATTAATGTGAAGTGATTCCTGTTACACTGTAACATGTATTATAGTAACTCATTACTACATGTTTCTAAAACTGTACTCAAGGTTACTCCAGGTCAGGGTTACGACTAATGTTAAAGTACAGTGTACTGATAATACACTACCTGTTAATACACAGTAATAAGGGCACTGTAGTGTAAAGTGTTATAGTACTTCCCTGCACAAAAAAAAAACAAGAAAAGCCTATTAACCTTTCACTTAAAAAGAAAATATATTTATTGGCTCAGGGGATAACAATGAGATTTTATGTGTAATTCTTTTAACAGATGCATTTTTAGCACTATGTGCTAACCAAGGACAATGCTTTCCAAATGGTGGGTTGAGACTGACGGACCATGCCTACAGACTGGGTTATAGCTCAACATATGGTTTAGTCTATTCGGTTAGTCACAAGGTTCAAATTCAACTTTACTTCTTATAAAAACATTGGAAATCCTAAACCAGAATTTCACATTGGAATTCAAATGTGGGGGTTGTAATGCAAAAACACTATAATAAACCATGCCTCATGGCACATGCATAGGTTCATTAATAGATCACAAATGGAAGAGAAAAAAATTCAAAATGCTATTAAGAACAACATCAATAAGATGCTGCTATCAAAATTCACTGTAAAAGTGAATAGCACTGTCTGAATGATACCAATAAGGTTTCCTTACCTTAGATATTCTGTCTTGGTAAAGAAGCAACTCTGGTGGAGTGGAAGGACGCAAACAAAGTAGTTAATGGAGAGGGAGGGATGGTTGGGTGCAGTGCAAGAGGGTCAGATATCACACCCACACGCAACCCGAAATTATAAAGGGGTTGGACATGGCAGTAGATGTGGAGGACTCGAAAACATGTGGGTTGCGTCCCAATAATCTCTCTAATCTAATCTCCTTTCTCCCGAAGTGTGCACTTGTTCACTTCCCTTGTTGCACAATAGCAGCTATAGAGTGATGCACATCAATTTGGAAAATGCTTGTTTTTGTCAAGTTAAGTAAGAGAGCCCCAACCTCTCATCCCCCCACCTAAAAAAAGGAGAAGAAAAAACTAGTTCTGTCACGACTTCCGCTGAAGTCGGTCCCTCTCCTTGTTCGGGCGGCGTTCGACGTCACCGGCTTTCTAGCCATCACCGATCCACTTTTCATTATCCATTTGTTTTGTCTTTGTTTTACAAACCTGGTTTCAATTCCTAAATTACATGTTAATTTTTGAACCCTCTGTTTTCCACATGGTTTTTGTGTGTGATTGTCTTATGCATGTTGGGTCCGTTATTTGTGGGCTCGGTATTACGACATGTTATTGGAATTTTTTTGTAAAGTTACTTATGTTACTCATCTCTGCTGTCCTGCGCCTGACTCCTCTGCACAAGTTCTTAGTAGCCAATGGAGAAAGGGGAGTTGGGTACAGTAGCACACCCATACAACGCAGGAGATTTGTGGTTGTTTGAATGGAAGAGGGTAGTCCTTAAGCGTAGACCAAGGATATCAAGGATCTGGAAGGATTCTATATGGAGGAATGGTCTATGATCCCTCCCATTGTGTTCGCTTTCAGTTAGTCAACTTCCTTACAACATAATATGGGGAGTCGCACTCGCGACTTCGGTTGAAGAATATAAAATCACGCCTGACAAGGCCAATGAAATCCACACCTCGTTGGAATCCCTGCCTTCCTCATGTGATAAGCATGAGGCTCTGATGAATTCCTTCAATTATTCCGCTCTTTACCTCAGTGTGAACAGGAATGATTCACGCTACTAAAACAAACAAATGGAACATGAGACAGTCTTACGATGTGCCGACTAAAGTTTCCCCTCTGGACGTTGTGTGCTGGAGTTTGTATGGTTCTCATAGTTTCCTAATCACAAACAATTAGTTATTCTTCAGATTGTTTGGCCTGGCTTTAGTATTGATTAAGATGGCAAAAGATGCGACATAGATGACGAAGGCTAAGCCGGGTAAGGGTTCGTGCTCTGCTGTGCCCTCATTCAATTCAGTTCGTGTTCAGGAGTAGTTGCTAGTTGCTTGGGTAACTCTCGTTTCATATACATAACGTTAAATAGCTTGGTCATTCTAAACGGACCGTGCTACGGTCAAAGAGTCGAGCTAGCCTAACTTAGACTAAAGAGCCTCCTGACTAATGTCGGCTAGTATGCATAACTTCCAGCCAATTAAGCTTACTAGCGTTCCCCCGGTGTTATGGCAACCCCATTTCTATTTTCAATTCCTGAAGTTGGAGAGAGTGGAGAAAGCAGGACTTGCATTCACCTCTGATGAGGAAGCTACCCCCGTGCACACCCCAGGAGTGAGGGGTCTTAGCAAGGGTCTGAGCGACCAGTGCGCCACTCCACAAAAAAAAAATACTGTGACGACAGTGCCCTCACGTTTTATTATGGCAAACAGGGTACTACATCAACCATTTCCGGAGACCTCTGTGCCTATTAAGGGGCTGGGCTATACAGTCTCACGGAAGAACAACAAGAACAACATGTGTTGGAAGCTTGTGTAAACCGTGTGAAATGGCTAGCTAGTTAGCGAGGTGCGCGCTAATAGCGTTTCAATCGGTAACGTCACTGGCTCTGAGACCTTGAAGTAGTTATTTCCCTTCCCCATGCTCTGTTATTTCCCTTGCTCGGCTTTTGTGGAGTGATTGGTAACGATACTTCGTTACCAATCAGTTGTTGATGTGTGCAGAGGGTCCCTGGTTCGAGCCCAGGTCGGGGCAAGGACAGGGACGGAAGCTGTACTGATACATTGATGCTGTTGACCTGGATCACTGGTTGCTGCGGAAAAGGAGGAGGTCAAAAGGGGGTGAGTGTAACCAGTGTGAAATGGCTAGCTAGTTAGCGGTGGTGCGAGTTAATAGCGTTTCAATCGGAGACGTCACTCGCTTTGAGACCTTGAAGTAGTTGTTTCCCTTGCTCAAGGGCCGCGGCTTTTGTGGAGCGATGTGTAACGATGCTTCGTGGGAGGCGGCAGTTGATGTGTGCAGAGGGTCCCTGGTTCAAGCCCAGGTAGGGGCGAGGAGAGGGACGGAAGCAATAATGTTACACTTGTCCATGTGCCTGTCTGGTATCCCACATTCCATGGTGTTACAAGGTGCTTTGTCGCCAGTACCTACGACTGGTTGACTTCTGTGATGGAAGTCGTATTGCTGTTGCGGCCCTTCCAGCGCTGAGTTCTAGGGAGGGGGGAGGGGGGTTATGGACACTGGTGCGGAGCACACTGCATATCAATTACCTGGAGCTCCTAACAGTGTGTCTTGCGCTCAGGCGTTTCCCCCAGGCTGACCCCCCCAGGCTTGTGCGGGTCAGAACTGACAATATGTCAGTGGTGGCGTGCATCAAAAGACGGGGAGAGGAATTTTGTCAGGGCCGACATAGATCTTTACCCATCACGAGCAAATGCGCATTGAAAATGAGGCCCCCTTCAGAACCACTGGAGTCTGTGGATCTGAAGATCCTCCGTTATACAACCTCCTTGCTAGTGGCTTTGGCCTCGACTAAACGTGTTGGGGACATCTATGCGTTATCGTACACCCTTCCTGTTCTCAGTTCGCCCCAGGCGACTAAGGTGACGTTGCGTCCAAATGCCACCTTTGCCCCCGAATGTCATGGCTACGTCCTAGAGGTCCTCAGCGTTTGAGCCATTTCCCTTTTCGCCTCCTCCTTTTGCTTCTGAAGAGCAACAGAGGTCACATGCCCTGTGTCCGTGGAGAGCTTGGCACACGTACATTGAACGGACCTGGGTTAAGCATTTATCTGACCAGCTTTGGTCTGTTTTGCTACTCCAGCTCGTGACAGGGTGCTCTCGAAGCGGCGTAATTTAGTATCCATTGGGGTCAGCTTGGGTTATGATTCTATTTCCTCATAGTATGTTGTTCCGAAGTTGACTGACTGAAAGGGAATGTAGCGTTATGACGAACACACTAGCAGCTTACAGTGATGCACATCAAGATGGCAAGCCTTGTTTTGTCAGGTTACATAAGAGAGCCCCCAACTAATCATCCCCCTTCCCTCTCAAAAAATACAAATAAAACATCAAAAGAAGTTCCTGGCAAACCAATGGAACAGATACAGTCCCTGGGAGCCAGGGGGATGAATTTCCACCCTGACGAATCCTTTGGGAATCATCAGGAGGAGAGTTGGAACCAGAGGGAAGATAATGTGGTCACTGAAAACAAGCGTCCTATTCTTGAAGCTAACTCCAAAGGAACTTAATGGCAAAAGAACCGTGCTAGAGAGAGAGAGAGAACTGTTTATAGAACAATCCTTTTGAGGAAGTGGCCAGAGTTAGTGCACGAGGCAGAAAAAAATTATTAAAAACAGACTATGATATTAATCATTTGTTGATTTTATCCTAGAAGTTCATTGAGCCACATGAAGGTTCAACCTGTTTATTTTTGTATTGGCTGCAGTGTTACTTTAAGTTAATCCCCATGATACCATCGAAGAGGGACTTGACTCCACTATCCAATAAATCAGAGAAATACTTATTTGGTACCCAAGCAAAAGACACCCCCTGTTCAAATCAACTAAAGAGACTAACACATGGCAATTAACTCATCTCTCCAATGTTGTACACTTTGGAGGAATGCCTAGAACTCTGGCAACATAATGTTAATTCATACGGAGTTCAGTCTTAAAAACGTTATTTACTTAATTCCATAAATCTCCATTTCTTCCAGAGAAGTTGTGAGCTTGGAGTCATGTGGGGCTGGAGTTTGACGGGGTAAGAAAGCATTCAAGCTCCTGTGACAACATCATTCCCTCAGTTCAGTAGTGGCTCAAAAGAGCTCCAGATTTTGGTTGGAGGGCTGAGCCATGGCCAATCGACTGGATAAATAGGGTTTGAAGAGGGGGAGTCGAAATGCTCTCGGAATCCTAATGAAGCTGTCTTTTGTATGTGTGACAGCAGGGCACAGTCTGTGGTGCTAAAAGGAGCATGTCGCGCTTCAGAACCTTCTCTCAGTACAGAATATGAGGCCTGGCTATAGCCAACAGCTTCACCAGAGGTGGCCGTCATCTTGGCAACCCCAGACTCAAAAACACTGTTGGCAGACCGTTGTCCGTTGATTGATAGGTCAGTACAGTGAAAATATAAACAAGGCTTTATAACGGTCTTACCGGTTTTAATCATCATTACCCATTTTTGTCACATGAACCAAAAATGATGCAGAATTTATAGTGCAGTCATAAAGCGTTCATAAGCACTACACAAATGCTTGCCAATATTAGTTATAAGCAATGTCATACATAAAGGGTTATATAAAATACCCCTACATTTGGTGCTTTGCCAAGCATGGCAAGTTCCCGGAAGACTTTTGAAGCCACTATATACAGGCCTTATGAGTGCTTAAAGCCTTAAAAGTTGTAGTTCACTAAAAGTGTGACCACAACATTTTATCTTCCAAAATCTTGGGTGGCAAATGTAATGGAAAGGATGTTCTTCTGTTTTCTTTTCTTGGCTGGGCATGTATTGTGGCCAGAGACATTGTTCTGCAACATTTCTCCCCATCAGGGAGTCTTGTGAACTACGCCAATGAGGTTGGGAGAGGTGATGGTTGGTCAATACAGCCCAGCCAGGCAGTCCGTAATTAGGGCAGCTAGGGGAGCCGCTGTGCCAAGACCGAGTGCTTTTACACGTCAACTTCTGTAAAGATCATTTCATCTGGCTGCCCATTTTGTTCCAAGATAAATCTTTGGTCCAAACATTGAGACAAGAGTCCAACGTCTGAACAAGAGCCCAATGCGACTGAATAAAGAAAAAAGGAAATATGCTTGTGTAATATACAGTAGAGATATTTATTCAGTTCATAATAACATCTGGTTTTTACCTCAAAAATGATGGTTCCTAAAAGGTTGCAGGGAACTGCCATGGCAGTACAAACGGAACAGTACAAACGTGCGTGGAAACAGGGTCCCTCCTATCTGGTCCAGTATCTACAATGAGAGTGTGACCAATCACATCATTCAACAGCCTGAACACAGAAAGAAAAGTCTAAATATCAGGTCCCATTTAACGTTTTTTTTTTCATAATAAAATAAGAAACATATACTGTGCTTAAAAGACATGCAGCCACATAAAAAATGGGTAACATGGTAAAAAAAATACTCACTCAAATCACACTTCACTGTACGCACAGAATAAAACAAGTTGGGTTGGAAAGACATGTTTTGGATTGTGTTGTTATTGTCATTTGACTTCTTTAGTTGTTTTTAGTAAAGATTCTGCATGGGCCCTTGGCTAAACAACAACCTTCAAAGAAAATCCCTCATCTACATTATCTGCAATATAATACACTAATAGCTGTTTTTAAAATATTGCTTGCACATGGCTGGGCTACTGGTGATATATGAGTTAACAGTTTATTCTTCAATCTTAAGGTTTAAAAGTACAGTATATATCATTCAATTTCAAGTTTAAAAAATGTTTTCTAATCAGACTCTTGTAGCCCATCATTGTAAATAAGAATTTGTTCTTAACTGATATGCCTAGTTAAATAAAGTTTAAATAAAAAATAAAAAACTCCACTAATGGTTGTCTATTGCTACTTTGGGATCAGCTCAACTCACAATGAATACTCAAAACGTGGAAGTCACTGAACAGTCAAGCATATAAAAACTATTGTAGAGGTTTGTTTTTCCAATTACATTTCACTATTCCTAATTTGGTGCAAACAAATTACTGTATTGGTAAAGGATGCTTTCATAACACAGCTCACCGCTATTTTTATTGTTTGTGTGTATGTGTGGTCAATTTGTTGGAAAAATTACTTGCCCATCCTTGTGACCAGCTTGGCGTATAGTTGTTCAAAGTTTATAGGTGAGTTACTGAGCAGTGAAAATTAAACATTGACCAGAGTAAAACTGTGCTTGTGACTGCATCTGGAAGTTTCTGGAAGAAGTATCATTATTCAGTGCTTGATTAAACACATTTAAAAATGCATCCTGTCAAGATATACAGAATTCCCTTTCTTTATAAATGACAATTTCCCCTTCCTAGAAAGCTGGATGGAATTCTAAATTAGTTTTGCTTCAGTGTCTCTCACGGTCCGGTCCAAAACAAATCTGATTCTCAGAGCTTGAGCATGAAAAATACCTCATTGTTGTCAGAGTTTGGGGAGGTCTGGGACTGTGTCTGGGACTGTCTGTTGGGGGGCGGCCCCGGGGGGCTGAGCTGGCTTAACAGGTCCAAACTAGTGCAGGGGCTCTGGGCTACGCAGCACGCCCCCTCCGGGTTACCCCGCTCTTCAATAGGGCTACCGCCTCCGAAAATGCTAATGCTAGCGACGCCGGCAGCTAGGTGGGGCTGGTTGAGACCTTGCAGCCTCTTCCTTTCCTGGGCCTCCTTGGCCCTGTTGGCGATGTAGCGCACCCTGCTCTGACTCCGGGAGGACATTCTCCGAAGTGGGGGTTCCTCCTGAGCCTCCTCCGGGGACTCCTGCTGTGCCTGGGTGGCGAAGTCACGTGCCGTCAGGGGCTCCACATCCGTCAGCCTCCTCAGCTGCTCTGTCAGGTCGCTTGGCGGCCGGGGCCTCTGGAGACCTCGTCGAGGATCGTTCCTGGAGGGCCTGACAATGAAGCTGCGGCTGATGCTGCGGTACTTGCTGTCAAAGTTGCAAGCGATGTCGTCCGAAGTCAAGTCCCCCAGACTCTTGGACATAGAGGCTCCGGTATCCAGGGGGCTGGCAGCTGCAGCAGCAAGGACTGCTGCTGCAGAGGGCTTCTTGGCTGGGGAGGAGGACTGCTTCAGCCCTTCCATATAGAGGCGGCTCCAGGTGTGCCTCCTCTGGGTAATTCTGCTGGGTGAGTCCACTGGAGGCTCCCTGGGGGCTCCGAGGGGTCTGGGCTGCAGCTCGTCCTCTGGCTCCCCCGGGTGGCCCTGCCGGAGGTTGGGGTTGGACTTGCTCTTGCTGACCCGCAGCGTGTCAAAAGAGGTGATGGCCGAGCGTGGCCTGGTGACCCAGGAGGGTGGGTCCTGGAAGGTGTTGTCAGATGGGGAGGGCCCGCTGTTCAGGCAGGTGAGGCTCTTCCTGGCCAGGTTGGGCAGGGACAGATCAATGACGGTGTCGTTGGACGAGATACTGGAGGATGAGGACACGCTGTCTCGGTGGTTGCCCGGCTCGGGCTCCAGCTTGCTCCACAGCCGGTCATTCAGGGTGGCGTCTGTGCACACCTCCGGCACGGCAGACGCCTGCTGCTGCCCCCCAGCTGCCACCGACCGCACGTAGCCCTCGCTTTTGGTCCTTCTGACGGGCGTGCGTGACGGGTTGCCGCCGAACATCGTTCTCAGGACCTGGACTTTCTGAGGGCTGGAGACAGAGTGGTCGGCGAGAAGAGCAGGAGACTCTGCCCTCGTCTCAGTCTTGCGCTCGGCATCGTCCTTTGTGTGGTCTGTCGGAGTATACAGTGCTTCCATTCGGCTTGGAGCGTGCTCCATGGGTGACGAGGTGCCGTTGTTGACCCGGGGGTCTCTGCAGGACTGTGAGGGGTTCAGGTCTTTGGGGTCCGGTCTCTCCCCCTGGACGGGTACGACAGGGGCTGAGGTGGTCCTGTGAAGGACAGGGGGTATTTTGCTGACCCCCCTTCCCTTGACGGGACTGTCCGCCTCACTATTAGAAGCAGGGGATGGAGTGGTGGTGGTTATTGCTGTGGCTGGAGGGAGGGGCGAGTGACGTGTTGATGAGTGGTCTGCTGGAGTAGAAGCGGAGCTAGTGAGATGTCTGTCACCCAGTTCTTCAGCGATTGGCCTGAACAGTGAAAGAGGGGGAGTTGGTCTCTGCCCTGTGGAATGGTCTGGAGAGGGAGAAGATAAGAATCAGATCAGTAGCTACAGGATAATATTTTACAAAATGGTTACTACCAGTAGCATGCTTATAGTATTGTTATGTGAGCCTTATGATGCATTCAGTATATGGGTGATTCTACAGAAGTGGTGCAAATTGCAGTCCCACCCCCAAAAAACTGTTAGGTCTCCAAACTTAGGACAGTTACAGAACCAGTCAAAATTTTAGACACACCTACTCATTACAGGGTTTTTCTTTATTTTCTACATTGTAGAATAATAGTTAAGACATCAACACTATGAAATAACACATATGGAATCATGTGGTAACCAAACAAGTGTTAAACAAATTAAAATATATTTGAGATTCTTCAAAGTAGCCACTCTTTGCCTTGATGACAGCTTTGTACACTCTTGGCATTCTCTCAACCAGCTTCATGAGGTAATAACCTGAAATGCATTTCAATTAACAGGTGTGTCAATTAACAGGTGTGAATTTCTTTCCTTCTTAATGCGTTTGAGCCAATCAGTTATGTTGTGACAAGGTAGGGGTGGTATACAGAAGATAGCCCTATTTGGTAAAAGACCAAGTCCATATAATGGCAAGAACAGCTCAAATAAGCAAAGAGAAACGACAGTTCATCATTACTTTAAGACATGAAGATCAGTCAATCTGGAAAATGTCAAGAACTTTCAAAGTTTCTTCAAGTGCAGTCGCAAAAACCATCAAGCGCTATGATGAAACTGGCTCTCATTAGGACCGCCATAGGAAAGGAAGACCCAGAGTTACCTCTTCTGCAGAGGATAAGTTCCTCAGACTTACCAGCCTCAGAAATTATAGCCCAAATAAATGCTTCACAGAGTTCAAGTAACAGACACATCTCAACATCAACTGTGTGAATCAGGCCTTCATGGTCGAATTGCTGCAAAGAAACCACTACTAAAGGATACGAATAAGAAGAAGAGACTTTCTTGGGCCAAGAAACACGAGAAATGGACATTAGACTGGTGTAAATCCTTTGGTCTGATGAGTCCAAATTGGAGATTTTTGGTTCCAACCGCCGTGTATTTGTGAGACGCAGAATAGGTGAACGGATGCTCTCCGCATGTGTGGTTCCCACCATGAAGCATGGAGGAGGAGTTGTGATGGTGCTTTGCTGGTGACACTGTCAGTGATTTATTTACAATTCAAGGCATGCTTAACCAGCATGGATACCACAGCATTCTGCAGTGATACACCATCTCATCTGGTTTGCGCTTAGTGGGACTATCATTTGTTTTTCAACAGGACAATGACCCAACACACCTCCAAGCTGTGTGATGGAGTGATGGAGTGCTGCATCAGATGACCTGGCCTCCACAGTCACCCAACCTCAACCCAATTGAGATGGTTTGAGATGAGTTGGACTGCAGAGTGAAGGAAAAGCAGCCAACAAGTGCCCCGCATATGTAGGAACTCCTTCAAGACTGTTGAAAAAGCATTCCAGGTGAAGCTGGTTGAGAGAATGCAATGAGTGGGCAAAGCTGTCATCAAGGCAAAGGGTGGCTACTTTGAAGAACCTAAAATATATTTAGATTTGTTTAACACTTTTTTGGTTACTACATGATTCCATATGTGTTATTTCATCATTTTGATGTCATCACTATTATTCTACAATGTCGAAAATAGTAAACATTAAGAAAATAATAAGTAGGTGTGTCCAAACTTTTGACTGGTACTGTACATACATCATGATATGATAATTCAATCCTAGGCAATAACAAACATTGTTAAATGTATATAATAGAAAGTCATTGTTCATACACATTTATATTAAGAGGTGGCTGTCCCAAACCCTGACTCCTAAACTTCCTGTTTGAAAATAAAGCAATGAATGATTGTAATATTTTTAAACACTATTATTTTAATATAACATCTTGAGTTATACTATTACATTGAAAGATATTGATCTAATTAGCAGTTTATTTTTAAACAACCCGACAAAAATGTTTTCACTATCCCACGTTTTGACGTCACTACTGAAACACACACATTAAAAGACTGTAGAATGACTGTGCCTAAAGCCACACCCCTACAAATATCACCAAGTGATAGGAATGCACCCCTCACCAGCATGGCCCCATGGTGAGAAAATGACTGAGAACAGTTGGTAAATCTAAACATCTACTGTTTCACATGCAGTGCCATTGAGGCTATCTCCATTTTAACTTTGCATGTTCCATGCTATATCAACTGAGTTACAGCCCACCACCATGTGAGCAGTAGATAAGTGCACACTTCAGGACAAAGTGTAGAGTATTGAGATGCATCGCCAGCAGCGGGACTCCCACCCTCCCAGAGCACAAACATTGACATCTATTTGGCCAAAACATAGACGTCTACAATGTGCTCTACTGTACTGTACCCTACTGTACTCAAGCTTACTCTACTTGAGTTCCTTACAATTGAAGGGGCCCATGGACTCTTGATTTAGTGGTATTGGTCTACTGTACTCTACTGTGCTGATAAAAGGTTAATCAAAATGATCACTACTATGTTTTGGTAGTGACACATTTAGTGGGGTGGAAAGGAATTCAGGTAAACATTTAAAATATGCAATACAAATATGCAAGTGTGTGAGTAGTATATATGTCTACCTGACATATGCTGGAAGATAAATGTGCTGAAAGTTTGGGAAAAATAGGATACAAGTGTCTTTTTTTCTTACCCATACACAAGATTATAAACTGGGTGGTTTGGCGTCTGGATGCTGATTGGCTGAAAGCGACAGACAATGTACCACGGGTATGACACAATCTACCTGTTTACCTTTATATTTATGTTGGTAACCGGTTTCTAAAAGCAACAAGGCACCTTGGACGTTTGTGGTATATTGCCAATATACCACTAAGGGTAAGAACAGCCGTTAGCCGTGTTATATTGGCCATATACCACAAACCCCTAGGTACCTTACTGCTATTAGAAACTGGTCACCAAAGTAATTACAACAAAATAGCGAACTAGTTCTTTAAAGCTATCTGTGACTAACTACCCTGCCCTGAGTCATATTCATTAGTGCATAACCCCCCCCCCCCCCACCCAGCAGTCTGTTTGGTGCTTAGTGAATACGGCCCTGACCTTAAACACGCCACGATGTTAACGGGGCAGTGTGAGTGAGTAAGTCAGTGAGTGAGTGAGTGAATGAGTGAGTGAGTGAAGGAGGATTATGAAGACAGGCAAGGCACAGTGAGTGAGTAGAAAATAGTGGGTGAGCGTGCAGACATTCAAGGGTTCTCTTTACCTGGCTTTGGTCATCCCCTCAATTCTGCACTAGGAACAGAGAGAGCGTGCAAGAAGGAAAACATAGGTTTAGCACAACTGGAGGAAAAGAGGAAATAAGAGGGAGGACAGTACAGAGGAGAGCACTTAAGCAAGAGAGCATACAGTGCATTCGGAAAGTATTCAGACCCCTTGACTTTTTCCACATTTTGTGGACAGCATTATTCTAAAATTAATTAAATCGTTTTTGGCCCCTCATCAATCTACACACAATATCCCATAATGACCAAGCAAAAACAGGTTTTCATATTTTTTTGCAATAAAAAAAAAAAAACTGAAATATTGCATTTACATAAGTATTCAGAACCTTTACTCAGTACTTTGTTGAAGCACCTTTGGCAGTGATTACAGCCTTGAGTCTTCTTGGGTATGACGCTACAAGCTTGGCACACCTGAATTGGGGAGTTTCTCCGAATCTTCTTTGCAGATCTTCTCAAGCTCTGTCAGGTTGGATGGGAGTGTCACTGCACAGCTATTTTCAGGTCTCTCCAGAAATGTCAGATCGGGTTCAAGTCCGGGCTCTAGCTGGGCCACTCAGGGATCTTAAGAGAAGTGTTCCGAAGCCACTCCTGCGTTGTCTTGGCTGTGTGCTTAGGATCGTTGTCCTGTTGGAAGGTGAACCTTAACCCCAGTCTGAGGTCCTGAGCACTTTGGAGGAGGTTTTCATCAAGGATCTCTGTACTTTGCTCCTTTCATCTTTCCCTCGATCCTGACTAGTCTCTCCGTCCCTGCCGCTGAAAAACATCCCCACAGCATGATCCTACCACCACCATGCTTCAATGTAGGGATGGGGCCAGGTTAAGTGCTGGAGAGATGGCTGTCCTTCTGGAAGGTTCTCCCATCTCCACAGAGGAACTCTGGAGCTCTGTCAGAGTGACCATCGGGCTCTTGGTCACCTCTCTGACCAAGACCCTTCTCCACCGATTACTCAGTTTGGCTGAGCGGCCAGTTCTATGAATAGTATTTGTTTGTTTCAAAGTTATTCCGTTTAGAATGATGGAGGCTACTGTGCTGTTGGGGACCTTCAATGCTGCAGAGATGTTTTGGTGCCCTTCCCCCGATCTGTGCATCGACACAATCCTGTCTCGGAGCTCTACGGACAATTCCTTCGACCTCATGGCTTGGTTTTTGTTCTGACATGCACTGTCAACTGTGGGACCTTATATAGACAAGTATGTGCCTTTCCAAATCATGTCCAATCAATTGAATTTACCACAGTTAAACTCCAATCAAGTTGTAGAAACATCTCAAGGATGATCAATGGAAACAGGATGCACCTGAGCTCAATTTCAAATCTCATAGCAAAGGGTTTGAATATTTATGTAAATAAGGTATCTGTTATTTATTCATATAAAATTTGCAAAAAATCTAAAAAACTGTTTTTGCTTTGTCATATGGTATGGTGTGTAGATTGATGAGGAAACACTTATTTAATCCATTTTAGAATAAGGCTGTAACGTAACAAAATGTGGAAAAAGTCAAGGGGTCTGAATACTTTCCGAATGCACAGTACAGTTGTACCAAATGCACAGATAAGTTGAAGACTACTAATTTCTAAAGACAAACTATCAATTTCACAATATCACGTTTCTTAACTATTTAAAACCATGTCTACACTAGATAGTCCACATATATATTATACTGTGTACATAGAGCACACCATAACACAACAGAGCCATTGGTAAGTGTGGACCCCAGGAAGAGTGGCTGCTGATTTCGCAACAGTTAATGGGGATCCTGATGAAATATATATATATATATATATATATATATATATATATATATTAAACCCTGCTCAAGCAGGGTCGAACGGTCGTAGAGAAGAACATGATATATTCTCTGAGGAGTAATAGGATATTGTGTTAAATGTATGGCCAACATCCTTCATTGCAACATAAATCTGAGACCCAAAGGGATAAACATAAACCCTACCCCGCCTCTCTTTTCCCCCCAAAAGGAACAACTCGTGATTTCCTCTGATGTAATGCAGTGAGTGGGAGATGCTAAGCGGGGGAGAGAGGACAGCTGGTGTTTATCATGTTGTGAACCGGGGGTCAAGGGGTGAAGGGCTCCTCAAGGCCAAATCATATAATGGTTTGGCTCTTTCATTGCTGGGGGAAGTTTTCTGTTCAGTGTTAACCAAGGAGGTTTGAGTTCAAGAGTGACATGTGGTCTTTCTGCAGTCCAACTAGGTGGTCTACATTCCATAGAATGATGGTGAATTGAGCTCTGTTTTTTGCATTTCCATTTCACACCAGTTACAGGTAGGGTTGCGAAGCTACCGGTCATTTCCTATAGTTGATAATTTGCCATATATTTTTTGTTAATTATTCGGGACTTTGGTCATTTATACTTAAATATCAAACAAAAAAATATTCAGATATAGTATTCATTTTTTTAAATATTATATATTTGCATATATTTTTATACATATTGTCCGTGAGTTTCTAGTAGATAGGCCATAGTTCAAGAGAAAATAGTCTAATTAATGAAAAGCCATCCAATCAACAATGGCATTATTTTCAATGAACTCTTCCAACTATTTACTTTTTTCACAACTGCCACCAGTTTGACGCCAAAACATTGACAACAAATACATATTTACATAATACATAATAATGTGTTGATGGTTGATTTTTAGGACAATGTTTTACAGCTTTGTCATATTTTAAATTATTATTAAATTATTTAATACACTAAACAAAAAATATAAATGCAACAATTTCAAAGATTTTACGGAGTTACAGTTCATATAAGGAAATCAGTCAAATTAAATAAATTCATTAGGACCTAATTTATGGTTTTCACATGACTGCGAATACATCTGTTGGTCACAGTTACCTTAAAAAAAGGTAGGGGCGTGGACCAGAAAACCGGTCAGTATCCATTTTCCTCATGCAACGCAACATATATCCTTTGCACACAGTTGATCGGGCTGTTGATTGTGGTCTGTGAAATGTTGTCCCAGTCTTCTTCAATGGCTGTGTGAAGTTGCTGGATATTGGCGGGAACACACTGTTGTACAGGTTGAACCAGAGCATCCCAAACATGCTCAATGGGTGACATGTCTGGTGTGTATGGAGGCCATGGAAGAACTGGGACATGAGGTGATGGTGGCGGATGAATGGCACAACAAATGGGCATCAGGATCTCGTCAGGGTATCTCTGTGCATTCAAATTGCAATTTATAAAATGCAATTGTGTTCATTGTCCGTAGCTTATGCTTGTCCATACAATAACCCCACCGCCACCATAGGGCACTCTGTTCGCAATGTTGACATCAGCAAACCGATCACCCACACGACGCCATACGTCTGCAATCTGCAATCTGCCCAGGACAGTCAGGTCAAGATGACGAGCGCGCAGATGAACATCCCTGAGACGGTTTCTGACAGTTTGTGCAGAAATTATTCAGTTATGCCAACCCACAGTTTCATCAGCTGTCCAGTGGCTGGTCTCAGGCGTCTCAGACAATCCCGCAGGTGAAAAAGCCGGATGTGAAGGTGCCGGGCTGGCAGGGTTACACGTGGTCTGGTGGACATTCCTGCAGTCAGCATGCTAATTACACACTTCCTCAAAACTTGAGAAAGCTGTGTTGTATGACAAAACTACACATTTCACAGCCTTTTAATGTCTCCAACACAAGATGCACCTGTGTAATGATCATGCTGTTTAATTAGCTTCTTGATATGCCACAATGGATGGATTGTCTTGGCAAAGGAGAAATGCTCACTAACAGGGATGTAAACCAACTTGTGCACAACATTTGAGAGAAATAAGCTTTTTGTGCTTATAGAACATTTCTGGGATCTTTTATTTCAGCTCATGAAACATGGGACCAACACTTTACATGTGGCGTTTATATTTTCTTTCAGTGTATATTCTGAGATAATTACAGACACCTGTGAAGTACCCTAAAAGGGCCACTAGATGTCTTGTGATATAATACATAAAATCCTTCAAAGTGACCAGAATTCTGGTAGTTTACTCTTAAACTTCGAAAGTCTCCAGCAATATACCCTCCCTTTACAACCCTAGTTACATGTCCTTCACTTACCAGCTGCTCTTTCATCTGTTGGACACACAGCATGTTTTTGTCAGACAAAGAAATCATTAAAATAACACTTTACTAGTTTTCTACACATTAGCACAATTATGCACTGCCTATCAATTTAGTCACAATGGATATTTAGTGGGGATTTTGGTGCTAATGAACTAAAGGAGATTTTGATTGGTCAAGGGACCGGAGGTCTAGACTAAAGGGAGATTTTGATTAGTGAGAGAACATTTAAAGGGAACTTTTGATTGGTGAAAGAACTGGAGGTCTAGACAAAAGGTAGATTTTGATTGGAGAAGGGACCTGGGTTCTAGACTATAGAACACCCAGGGAACTACAAGCCCAATGATATTGGCTCTCTAAAGGATGGGTTCTCTGGGGGGGACTGATCACAGCACAGGGCTCACAACTAGGGGATCAGCACTGCACAATGGGCTCACTATGGCAGCTGTAAGGGACTGCTATAGGTGCCTCTATGGGACATCTATGGGTACTACAGTGGGCACTGCAATGGCTGCTCCACCTTACCGGCGAAGAACATGGGCGATTTACTGCGCAGCTCGTCCATCTTCTGAGCGAAGAGGAGGTTCATCTCACGCTGCAAGGTGCCCACGGCGCGCCTGCGGCTGTCAAGGACCTCTCTTGGGGGCAGCATAGGGGCCAGCTCAATGCTGCACAGGCTCTCGCAGCTGCTGCAACGGTCGCTGAGCGACAAGCTGTCGCAGTCGGCGCTGGTGATGGTAGTGCGAGGGGCCTTAGTCGGGCCACAAGCGCTGCCGTAGTTGGGCGGCGGGACGCACTGCCAGCGCAGGCTGTTCCGGCAGTCAGGGGTGAGCATGGGCACCGGGGTGGGGGCAAGTGTGAGGAAGCACCTGCGGGGCACGCTGCAGGAGCGGGCGTTCCTCTCAGAGGGGTCAGGATGAGGCTCAGTGTGTTGGGTGCCCAGAGTTTGTCTGGCTTTGGCCCGGGACCTGGGGAAGGGGATAGGCCGGAAGAAAGCCTGGGGCTGAAGTAGGGGCAGTGCCTCAACTTTGGGCTTGGTCTGGGCTTGGGGCTCAACAGGGTGGGCTGTGGCCAGGATCTGTGGTTTGGGCATTGGCTCGGGTTGAATTTGTCTGGAGAGAGTGGGGCAACAGGCGGCTTTCTCAGGCCTCTCTCCCCATTTCTCCTCATCCTTAAACTTCCTCTCCATCTCAGGGCTTTCTTTTGAGCTAATTACACAGTTGATGCAGTTGGAGGACACCCCCATCCTGCCACTGCTGTTGAGGGCCATGCGGGCAAACACTCCCTGTTTCTCATTCAGGGGGTCGTGGCAGCGCAGCCGATTGACCCTCTTGAGGGGCTCACTCATGGGGTATCGGAGGAAGCGAGGCGAGCCCTTACCTTTGCCCTCATCGGGGTTGAAAGCCCCGTTGGTGCTGTGGTGCCCGTTGGTGCCTTGGCGTGGCGTGGCGGGAGCAGCTGCGTCCGTGGCGTCTCCGTTGCGCTGGTGGAGCTGCGGGGGCTGGGGTGAGGCGCTGAGATCCCTGTCCTCTGACTCCCGGTCCTCGCTGGCCCCTTCCGAGCTGTAGTCTTTGGTGTCGATGGCGATCTCGGGGAAACCCTTCTTGACCTTGGGCTCGCCCTTGGTGGGCTCGCTGGCCGTGCGGCGCAGCAGGTGGGCTCCGAATGGGTGCTTACGGCTGAGCTGTGCAGCAACATGGCTGTCGAGAGAAGCCTGCTTTGGGTTTCTGTGAAACAGCCCTTTTATGCCGCTGGCCACCTTGCCCTGAGAACAAGAGACGAGACAAAAGAAAACAAACATCATGAACAGGTTCACAGTTAGCATTCACCAGAACATACAGTACTGAACTTCTGGATCTTTAGACCTAGTCTAATGCAAGTCATTACTTGGTGTCATTGCATTTGCGTTACTAGATATCGAATGAGGGTAGATGAATAGTTAGACATGCTCCAACATACAATATTGACAGTAACACTGGCTATGTCCCGAAATGGTACCCTGTTCCCTATATAGTGCACAATCTTGTTGGAGCCTCATGGGCTCTGGCCAAAACTAATGCACATTATAGGGAATAGGATGCCATTTCAGATGCAGCCACTGGATTCGTGACCACGTGACAATTAGTTCCCGTCTGTAGAACAAGTTCCACTATGATAACCATCTACTGTTGGACAGCGTTGGTTTGCCTTGTCCGAATGTATTGATGACCACACATCATCTATCAGTATTTGTTTGATAGAATGTCACACTACCACATCATAATGATGTTTTTTTTCAATTGAAACCCATGCCAACTTCTTGTGTTACAGGCATCTGTATTCATATTGAAAAGCAAATGTCTGCTACTATACATGTCTGCTGCCAAAACCCCAAGAGTCAGTTTATCCATGCGTATATATTGCATGTATATTGTTAAACATGCATTCCGTGCATACTGGACTAGGACAGTGACACATGTTTTGTTGTTTTGGCTTTGTACTCCAGCACTTTGAAATTATACAATGACTATGGGGTTAAAGTGCAGACTAGCTTTATTTTGAGGGCATTTTCATCCATATCGGGTGAACCGTTGAGTTATTTCAGCACATTTTGTAAGTAGTCCCCCCATATTCTTAGCACACAATGACTACATCAAGCTGGTGACTCTTTATTGATGCATTATTAATGCATTTACATGTATTTTGTCATTTTGGAGTCACTTTAATTGTAAATAAGAATGTTTCTAAACACTTCTACATTAAATGTGGATGCTACCATGATTACGGATAATCATGAATGAATGAATTGTGAGAAAGTTAAATGCATAAATATTGTACCGTTGGATCATTTAAAATCCAAAGTGCTGGAGTACAGAGCCAAAACAACAACAACAACATTCCCTGTATATACTGTATTTTCATGAGGGTTATAATTCTGGTAAGCTCCCTGAACAAAACAAAACATATGTTGAGCATCACAAACGATATTAGTAAGCTAGAGAAAGCAGATAGGCCTAATACTCAACCCAGACAACAGGTGACAGAAAGGAATCAGCTTTCATTTCCAAAGTCCATTCATTTATTATACAAAGACCTAGCATTTTGACCCCGCATCGTCAACAACAACATAAACTATGGTAACCACTGTAATGTGACTTTCTGCTCACTTCACAAACACACACAGTAGTCTGCGGACGGACACATGCTGTGTCCACATGTACAGTGTGGGGGTGAAAGGTTACGATGAAAGTGACAATGGGGGACAGTGTGATTGATTCATGAACACCCTGACAGGGGGACATGATGGTGATGACACAATTTGACGGCCACTCATCTAAATAACACGGGGCTATCTGCTGTTACACTCCTTGCACTGTGTGCGGATGTGCATTCATTGAAAAATGCTCGCCTTTCAGCACATGATGTGCAACAACCCAATGTCATTTCATAAACCATGAAGTAGATTCAAGTGGAATTACATCCAGACTGACTGAGTGCCCAGGCATTACAGTACACATGATGCAGATCGACTAAAGTAAAAATCACAATACCATGAACACCAAGGGCCTGATAGTTTGTCTACATGTTATGGACAGAAAGGGGATGGCAGACTGAACACACACCGATGGCAGACATTATCCAGAACACATTTGAAATCGGAGACCGGTTCCTCTCAAGGGTTCTTATCTAGGGAATGTTTCCTTTCCACTTTCCTCCACTTTTACATTTGTTTAGCAACATCCAGAATCTCTAGACTAGCATTAAAGGTAGCACTTCTAGTGGAATTAGATTGCACGTGTTAGCAGTGCATTCAAACGCATGGGGAAAGTGCTCTGCTTTACACAGTGGTGATTGGGTACCCTTTCCTTTCGCCATACATGGGAACTCTTTTCCCATCTCTAGGTAGTGTGATGACAAGGTCAGGACTAAAACAAGCCGACACAGGGGACAGTGTCCTCAAAAAGCAGGAACTGTATACCCCTGCAGTGCATCAAACTGAGAATGTCCTGAGTAAGGGGAAAATACTGTCCAGAAAAATACATTGTCACTCTCCACTTAACAGGCCACTAGTCCCCTGTTTTTGTGGCTCGCTCCCCCATTTCTGTCTCTCGCTCCCTTTCTGTCTCTGTCTCTCCCTCCCTCCCCCCAGAGCAGGTTAGCGACATTGGATCTACTTTGGGTTGATGGAGGATGCTGGCATGTTCACAACTCATGGTCAGCATGAGTTGGCCTCTACGGGTGGACGCAATTGGCTTGCGGGGGCGGAATCACTGGGGTGGCAGGGGAGGGGCATGTGGTGCATGCAGTGTGCTGATTGGATCCCACTACACCTGGGTTCTGAGTGACGCCTTCAGGGCTCCTAACAATTTCCTGCCTCTAAAAGCGGCGTTTGGACAAAGAGGGGTCCACTGAAATCACAAAGAGACAGAGGAGAGAGAGTTCAGAGAGGAGGAGACAAAGGGAGGAAGCGAGAGGGAGGGGGGGGGGGAGAGAGTACAGCAGATGCACATACAGTCACAGTTGACAGGGAAGATCTAGAAACAGGAAGAGATGAACAACAGTGTGGTAATTTCAAGTATGACAGAAGACAAAATGCAGTATAGAAATAAACAAAGAATGACAGTAGGAGATCTAGCCAAACTATGGAAAATACTCTTCTCCTGTTGATAGTAAATTGTTTAATTTAATCCAACATGTGTTGACTGACTCCCGATAACTAACTCTGGGTAACTGCAAACTGAAGTACCATATGCTTACAATTTCCAATAACTATTTAATGAAGGCCATCCTTTTTAACGGCTTCTGATAATGTTCTGGTTTTAGTACAAGATGTCACAACATTTCCAAGGCCGTTCCAAGCCGTTCAATTTATCAAAAATCAACTCAGAGTGTCTTGACTGAGTAATGAAAAAATATATAATATAAGAAACACAATTGCATATGTCTGCATGGATACAGGAAGAGTGTAATCTGTCTTTAAAACAATAAAATAAACACCACTGAGACAATTCTACTATACGTGTCCCCATTTCAACATCCCAATTGTCAGAAGGGTGGCATCCGCAGCAGCTGCCACTCAACTGCAACGCACAGATCACACTGGTAGGCTGTCTGGGCCTCGGTTGGCTGCTGCTAATGACACTTTAATGCCTTAATTACTTAATTAGCCATCTCTCAGATGAATTCTTATTGATTGAGATGCAACCGGGGCAATTAGCGAGAGTTCCTAATTGAATAAAATGTTGTATTATTATATTTATTTCCAGCTTTGGCACTCAATCCTTCATCTGTATAATAATGGAGATTTTGAATTCCAACATATTTTTTCCCTTCAATAATCACCATCGATTGATGACTAGGAGGGGAAAGTAACTTAAATTCTATCTAGAATATTGTGTTGAGAAGTATTTTGGAGCTAAATAGTGTTTTGACAGGAATCATACTTAGAAGCCCAAAGTTAAATTATTAAGAGAAGGACAGTTAAATGTTTTCCAATACTAAGGACAAACCCTCATTTCGAAAACAAAAGGCCTAGTACCTCCCTTAGTACCTACCTTACCAGTGATGTCATGTACAGACACATGAACAAAGATGGAAGCCTCCTCCATACCTTCCAAATACACGTGGCGAAAACCTAAAATAAAACAAAGACATTATGACAATGAGCCCGGCGACAAGGAAACAGCGCAATGTTCCGTCTCTCAGTTAGAACATACACACACACGCTGCTGTCCCATGTCACACTGAGTATTTAAATACGGTAACAGTTTACTTGACACCCAGTGTCATTACACGGTATGACGCGGCCATAAACATGTCATAATATGTCATAACCTGCCATAATATGGTCATAACACTGTCAGGACCCATATCTATTCCTGTTGTGACATATATTGTGTTATTTTATGACTGTTATGACAACTAAATAAAAGTGTCAAAACATTTATTCAAATGAAGCATTATGACCATCCTGTGTCACTTTACTTGGACTATGAAAACACACTTTATGACACTGTCAAGAAGCATTATGACCGGGGCCTCCCGAGTGGTGCAGTGGTCTAAGGCACTGCATCGGAGTGCTAGCTGTGCCACTAGAGATTCTGGGTTCGAGTCTAGGCTCTGTCGAGGGCGACCGCGGCCGGGAGACCCATGGGGCGGTAGGGATGTCCTTGTCCCATCGCGCACTAGTGACTCCTGTGGCGGGCTGGGCGCAGTGCACGCTGACACGGTCGCCAGGTGTACAGTGTTTCCTCTGACACATTGGTGCGGGTTAAGTGGGCATTGTGTCAAGAAGCTTGGCTTGGCTGGGTCGTATTTCGGAGGACGCAGGGCCCTCGACCTTCGCCTCTCCCGAGTCTATACGGGAGTTGCAGCGATGAGACAGACTGTAACTGGATACCACAAAATTGGGGCGAAAAAGGGATTAAAAAATAAACATTGTGACCACCATAAACATATAAGCCCGATAGGCCTATCAAGTACAGGCACATATTCAAAAGTATGTGGACACACCTTCAAATGAGTGAATTTGGTAATTTCAGCCACACCCGATGCTGACAGGTGTATGAATTGAGAACACAGTCAAGAAATCTACATAGACAAACATTGGCAGTAGAATGGCCTTACTGGAGAGCTCAGTGATTTACAATGTGGACCGTCATCACCATCAGTTTGTCAAATTTCTGCCCTGCAAGTGCTGTCCCAGTCAACTGTAAGTGTTGCTATTGTGAAGTGGAAACGTCTAGGAGTAACAACGGCTCTGCCGCAAAGTGGTAGGCCACACAAGCTCACAGAACGGGACCAAATCGTCTGTCCTCGGTTGCAGCACTCACTACCGAGTTCCAAACTGCCTCTGGAAGCAACATCAGCACAAGAACTGTAAGTCGGGATCTTCATGAAATGGGTTTCCATGGCCGAGCAGCCGCACACAAGCTAAGATCACCATGCGTGATGCCAAGCGTCGGCTGGAGTGGTGTAAAGCTCACCGCCATTGGACTCAGTGAAACGCGTTCTCTGGAGTGATGAATCACGCTTCACCATCTGGCAGTCCGATGGACGAATCTGGCCCTTTCCTGTTTCAGCATGACAATGCCCCCTGTGCACAAAGCGAGTTCGATACAGAAATGGTTTGTCGAGATCGGTGTGGAAGAACTTGACTGGCCTGCACAGATCCCTAACCTTAACCCTATCGATCAACTTTGGGATGAATTGGAACGCCGACTGCAAGCCAGGCCTAATCACCTAACATCAGTGCCCGACCTCGCTAATGCTCGTGGCTGAATGGAAGCAAGTCCCCGCAGCAATGTTCCAACATCTAGTGGAAAGCCTTCCCAGAAGGCTGAGTTGGTCCCCCAAAGAGGGGACCAACTCCATATTAATGCCCTTGATTTTGGAATGAGATGTTCGTGTCCACATACTTGAGCAGGTGTCCACATACTTTTGGTCATGTAGTGTATCAGTCATCAGTCAAAAAGAGGGTGTCTTGTCCTGCTCCTGAAATCTGCTCCTGCATTCATCCCGGTCATCAGCAACAGAGCATTGGGGTAGGTACATGTCTGACATCAATGTGTTTGCATTTACAATAATAATTTAATATGGTCAATAAAAAAATATTTATATATATAAAACATACTGTTGACATGTAGGCCAATGGAATGTTTTGCCTTTTGTGTGTTTTCACAATCTTATGGAGGTGTCATAACCAACCATAAAATAACGCTCAACGTCTAAATATATGTGTCATAACCATATTATAACAGGTTATGACATTACGACATAGTTATGACCACGTCAAAACGTGTTATGATGCTGGGTGTCAAGTAAAGTGTTACCTTAAACACTGTATTCCACTCTTCAAAATGGCCCGAGTAGCTCCCCTCCTCAAGAAACCAACACTCGACTCGTCTGATGGCAAAAACTATAGACCTGTATCACTAATTCATTTTCTTTCCAAAACACTTCTGATCAACTCTCTCGTTATCTCTCTCAGAACGACCTTCTTGACCCTAACCAGTCAGGATTCGAGACGGGTCACTCAACCCAGACTGCTCTTCTCTGTGTCACAGAGGATCTTCTGGACCCCTAACCAGTCAGGATTCGAGACGGGTCAATCAACCCAGACTGCTCTTCTCTGTGTCACGGAGGATCTTCTGGACCCCTAATCAGTCAGGCTTCAAGACAGGTCACTCAACCAGACTGCACATCTCTGTGTCAAAGCTGAACCTTTCTCTTTTGTTCTCATCCTCCAAGATCTATCCGCTGCCTTTCGATGCCGTGAACCATCAGATCCTCCTCTCCACCCTCTCAGGGCTGGGCGTCTCAGGGTCTGCACACTCTTGGACTCATCCTACCGCTCCGACCTGGTGACATGGAGAGGATCTGTGTCGACACCACGTACTCTCACTACTGGTGTCTCCCAGGGCTTGGTTCTTGGCCCCATCTTCTTCTCTCTATAGACCAAGTCACTGGTCGTATCCTCACATGGTCTCTCCTATCACTGCTATGAGGATGGACCTCTCCTCTACTCTCTATAGACCAAGTCAGTCAGCTCTGTCATATCCTCACATGGTCTCTCCTATCACTGCTATGAGGATGGACCTCTCCTCTCCTCTCTATAGACCAAGTCCCTCAGCTCTGTCATATCCTCACGTGGTCTCTCCTTTCACTGCTATGAGGATGGACCTCTCCTCTACTCTATATAGACCAAGTCCCTCAGCTCTGTCATATCCTCACATGGTCTCTCCTATCACTGCTATGAGGATGAACCTCTCCTCTCCTCTCTATAGACCAAGTCACTGGTCATATCCTCACATGGTCTCTCCTATCACTGCTATGAGGATGGACCTCTCCTCTACTCTCTATAGACCAAGTCACTCAGCTCTGTCATATCCTCACATGGTCTCTCCTATCACTGCTATGAGGATGACACTGAACTACTTTCTCCTTCCCCCCTTCTGACACCAAGGTGGCGAAACGCATCTCTGCGTGCCTGGCAGATATCTCAGCTTGGATGTCAGCCCACCACATGCTCGACAAGACGGAGATGCTCTTCCTCCCGAGGAAGGCCTGCCTGCTCAAAGACCTCTTCATCACAGTTGACAACTCCATAGTGTTGCCCTCCTAAAGTGCAAAGAACCTTGATGTGACCCTGGACAACACCCTGTCGTTCTCTGCAAACATCCAAGCAGTGAGTCGCTCCTGCAGGTTCATGCTCTGCAACAGGAAGCGGTGCAGGTCCTAATCCAGGCACTTATCCCCTGTCTAGACTAATGCAACTCTCTGCTGGCTGGTCTCCCCACCTGTGCCATCAAACCCCTGCAACTTATCCAGAACGCCGCAGCCCACCTGGTTTTCAACCTGCCCAAGTACCCTTCATGTCACCCCGCTCCTCCACACACTCTACTGGCTTCCAGTCGAAGCTCACATCAAGACCATGGTGCTTATCTAAGGAGCAGCAGGAGGAACTTCCCCTCCCTAACTTCAGGCTATGCTGAATGCGGGAGACACATTTCTGTTTAATGCATTCAGTTGTACGACTGACTAGGTATCCCCCTATCCCGTTTCTTTATACTTAGGTATACAGTATATATGGCCAATATACCATCACTAATGGCTGTTTTTATGCACGAGTGCCTGGATACAGCCATTGGCCATAGTATATTGGCCATATACCACAAACCCCCGAGGTACCTTGCTGCTATTATAAACTATTTTGGGTTAGAACAGTAACAAGTATTGTTTTGTCATACCCGTGGTATACGCTCTGACATACCACAGCTGTCAGGGCTCAATCCACCCAGTTTATAATAACAAACACATACCATACATAGCCTATACTAACACAATAGCCCAGGAAAGTCAGTTAAGAACCAATTCTTATTTACAATTACGGCCTACAACGGCCAAACCCGGATGACGCTGGGCAAATTGTGCACCGCCCTATGGGACTCCCAATCACCGGCCGGTTGTGATACAGCTTGGAATCGAACCAGGGTGTCTGTCATGACGCCTCTAGCACTGAGATGCAGTGCCTTAGACCGCTGCGCCACTCGGGAGCCCTGAGCAGCGGTTGGGGGTTTGGTGTGAGTGCAGAAGGAGGAGGATGTGGGTAGGTACCTGGTATCATGCTGTTGAAGGCAATGGTGCGCTGGCCAATGAAGTCCTGGCCGATAGGGTCGTGGTCCCACACCAGGAAACGGACCAGCACCAGCTCGGGCATGTGCAGCGTGAACACCAGTGTCTCCTCCCACATGGGGTTAAAGCCTGTAGAGGAGAGGAGAGAGAGGGAGGGAGGACAGGAGAGAGGGGAAGGGAGAGGGGGGAGGAGAGGGATGAAGCAAGAGAAGGTGTGGGGAAGAAGTAAAGTGTGAGAGAAAATATAGAAATAGACAGAGAGAGCGAGAGCGAGAAAGAGGTAGAGAAAGAGGGAGAGCGGTGAAGACACAGATTGAGATGAGCAGAGAGTGGGAGAGATATGGACAGTGAAAAAGAGCAGGAGAGAGGGAGTGAGAGAGACGAGTTAGAGCGCTGGCTCAGCAGTCATGAATAATTCAGGGTTGCGTGTGTGTGTGTGTGTGTGTGTGTGTGTGTGTGTGTGTGTGTGTGTGTGTGTGTGTGTGTGTGAGTGGAGACCCAGTGGTGCTGTAAAGTGCACTGCTTCGGTGCCAACCTCATCAATTATCCATGACATACACACACGCCGAGACAAGCGCAACCAAAAAAACAAAACACCTGACTTAACCAAACGTAAAGGACAAGTAGCGGGTGCAATGCACATTTAGCCAACTTTTTATCCAAGCGTACTCACCATTGTCATCCACCACCCTGGTTTGTTCCTTACAGCAGTCCACTGGCAGACCAATGATCTCCACCTCCACAAAGGGGTCGATAATCTGACCCACAGACAGACAGACAGAAGTTAAGAGGCTTCACCAAAACAGCCAATGTAGTAGCATTATTAGTAATAGGGACATTCTGTGTAATTTTGGTCCATAATATATGATCTTCCTCAAATTAAATCGATAAAAAAGGTCCTTTGGAGGATGGATTTTTGGCATATATTTGAAAACTGTATCTAAAATAATGAGTGAAAAATAAATCATCACCTCTCCTCTGTCCCCCAGCATGGAGTCTTTGGGTTTGGGCAGCTGTTGCCCGCTGATGATCTTCAGCACCAGTTGTTTCTTCATCTGCCCCGGCAACGGGTCCTCCATCATAGGGTTAAAGACACCTACAGGAGGGACGGAGGTACAAAAACCCTCTTACTCTTTCCTCTGTTACTCACGAGGCACCAAATGAAAGAAAACAGACTGAAACAGGGAGAGACAACCTAAAGTTGTCCAATAAGAAAAGCTTATTTTCGTTTCTGTTGCAAAACATTTTGCTACGGTGTGCACTTGTGAATACGGCCCTGTAGTTGTTTTGCTATGAAATCAATGGGAGGGTGCTGCTGCCCACCTTCACACATGCAGGCCGGCTTTAGGATGTAACCACAGTTGCCGTTGCTGTTGAACTTGGCTCGGTTCAGCTGGAGCACTCTCCCCTCCGACTGGTAGTTCAACGCCACTGAAAATCACACAAACCAAAACCTTTTTGATTAAACTTAGAAACTCAGAAAATCTGGGGGCAAATGGAACCATATTCTGTCCGCATGAGCAGCCTTTGGAGAATTCAACTAAAACAAATCAAACTTTATTAGTCACAAGCACCGAATACAAGTGTAGACTTGACCGTGAAATGCTTACCTACAAGCCCTTAACCAACAGTGCAGTTCAAGAAGAAGAAAATATTTACCAAGTATGCTAAAATAAAAAGTAATGATAAAAAGTAACAAAAGTAATAAGAATAACGAGGCTATATACAGGGGGCACCGGTACCGAGGCACTGTGCAGGGGTACAGGCTAGTTGAGGTAATCTGTACATGTAGGGGGGCAAAGTCCAACTCTACATTATCAAACAAGGTTTTTATATGGAAATGGACCCCCCCCCCATACCCAGATGGCATCCAGCATTCCAGAAGGGCTGTGGGTTGAAGTTGGAAGAGTCCACACGGTAGGAGGAGGGGTAGATGCGTGATAGCTGCCGCTGGTTGAAGTGGATGAAGGTGGCAGCTTTCTGCTGCATGATCTGGTGGGCCTTGGTCTCGCTCAGAGAAGACACCTGCCAACTGGAGCTGGCGGCTGGAAGACACACACACACACGCGTGCATACAAACAGACAACTAAATCCTTTATGTTGGCTTGGTGATAAAACAAACACACACAAAGAAAGACTCCTTTGTCTGAAATGGACTGTGAAGCAGTTTCCGGGTGTGTAATCCCTGCTCACCTTGTGTCTCTATGTCGGAGACGCCCACTGACTTGGTGTATTTGACCAGGTCTGACAGAGCCCTGGACAGCTTCATGGTCTTCTTCTTCCTGCAGGAAAACAACCAGTGAGCCAGTGGGACAGTGCTATGTTACGTCTAGGCTTACGGTATGGTTGTACAGAGCGTTTCAATGGTAACCTGCTATGTAGTACATGCTGCCATGTACCTGCTGTGGTGCAGGTGTAACATGTCACAATGGTAACAGCCCATGTCTCTGCGGTAACAGCCCATGTCTCTGCGGTAACAGCCCATGTCTCTGCGGTAACAGCCCATGTCTCTGCGGTAACAGCCCATGTCTCTGTGGTAACAGCCCATGTCTCTGTGGTAACAGCCCATGTCTCTGTGGTAACAGCCCATGTCTCGGTGGTCTTCATATGGTTGCACTCAAAAGGCATTCATTTACTCAATAAATGTTTGTTTTGTTCGATAAAGTCTCTCTTTATATCCAAAAACCTCAGTTTGTTCGAGCGTTTTCTTCAGTAATCCACAGGCTCAAACGCAGTCACAACAGGCAGACGAAAAATCCAAATAGTATCCGTACAGTTCGTAGACCTTACAATGAAATGCTGCTTACTTACTACAAGCCTTTAACCAACAATGCTTTAATAAGTTAAGGAAAAAATAGAAAAATAAAAGTAACAAATAACTACACAGCAGCAGTAAAATAAACAATAGCAAGGCTATATACAGGGGGTACCGGTACAGAGTCAATGTGCGGTTAGTCAAGGTAATTGAGGTAATAGGTACATGTCGGTAGAATTAAAGTGACTTTGCATAGATAATAAACAGAGAGTAGCAGCAGCATAAAAGAGGGGTCTGGGTAGCCATTTGATTAGCTGTTCAGAAGTATTATGGCTTGGGGGTAGAAGCTGTCTAGAAGCTTCTTGGATCTATACTTGGCGCCGGTACCTCTTGCTATGCGGTAGCAGAGAGAACAGTCTATGACTAGGGTGGTTAGAGTTTTTGACAATTGTTAGGGCCTTCCTCTGACACCACCTGGTACAGAGGTTCTGGATGGCAGGAAGCTTGGCCCCAGGGATGTACTGGCAGGAAGCTTGGCCCCAGGGATGTACTGGGCCGTACACACTACCCTCTGTAGTGCCTTGCGGTCTGAAGCCGAGCAGTTGCCATACCAGGCGGTGATGCAACCAGTCAAGATGCTCTTGATGGTGCAGCTGTAGAACGATTTGAGGATCTGAGGACCCATGCCAAATCTTTTCAGTGTCCTGAGGGGGAATAGACTTTGTCGTGCCCTCTTCACAACTGTCTTGGTGTGTTTGGGCCATGATAGTTTGTTGGTGATGGGGACACCAAGGAACTTGAAGCTCTCAATCTGCTCCACTACAGCCCCGTCGACGGGAATGGGGGCGTGCTCAGTGCTCATTTTCCTGTAGTCCACAATCATCTCCTTTGTCTTGATCACGTTGAGGGAGAGGTTGTTGTCCGGGCACCACATGACCTGGTCTCTGACCTCCTCCCTATAGGCTGTCTCGTCGTCGTTGGTGATCAGGCCTACCACTGTTGTGTCATCAGCAAACTTGATGATGGTGTTGGAGTCGTGCCTGGCTGTGCAGTCATGAGTGAACAGGGAGTACAGGAGGGGACTGAGCACGCACCCCTGAGCACGCACCCCTGAGTGTTGAGGATCAGCGTGGTGGGTGTGTTGTTACCTACCCTTACCACCTGGGTGTGGCCCGTCAGGAAGTCCTTAGCTTAGTGATGAGCTTTTTGAGGGCACTATGGTGTTGAACACAAGCCCTGCCACACGGTGGCAGAAACATTATGTACAAAATAAGTTACAAATAACGCAAAAAAAACATACACAATAGCACAATTGGTTACGAGATCGTAAAACAGCAGCCATCTCCTTCGGCACCACTCTCTCATAAGTCTCTATGGTAACAGTCCATGCCTCTACGGTAACAGTACCTGCTGTGGTGTAAGGGGGCGCGGGAGGCCATGCTGGTGCTCTCCTGGTCCGTGTCAGTGTCCTCAAGGCTGTTGGTCTTCTTCAGCTTGGCCGCCTTTTTCTGGAGGGGAGAAGGTCACAATACAGTTACAACAGCACCGATGCACTAAAGTTTCTCGAGATGAGCTTAAGTGGTGGGCCGAAGCAAGCTATCTGCTTTAGTTTTCAAGATGATTGATCTCTGTCGAGGGAGGAGCTGGTTTTTACATATTGTGTATATTTATTTATTCTGAACACATTTCCGTTAGTTGGTAATGTCAATTCTTGATTTTTTAAAAATGTTTACGTTCGCTAGCTGGACAGGCTAATGCCGCCCCAATTCCCCGGAGTGCCTGGCTAGGGTAAAGGAGTATGTAGTGGCAAGGGTCAGGGATATAGAGCAGGTCTCCTACACAGAGGCACGTGAAATAGTTTAAGGAGCGAGGGGAGCTGAAGATATGGTGGTGGATGCTCAGCAGACTGTGGAGATTCAGAGTGTTGTTCAACAGTTGAGGGAAACTGATGTGAAGAAGGTGGATTTTGTGGTGTCCAAGAAACTGGACATAATAGTATTTACGGCTGAAAGGTTTTTTGGGTTTCCAGGACTTCACTGCCAAAACATTGCAAAGAATACTTTCCAAAGATGGTCTTCCCTCTCAGGCCCCAGAGCCTGTAGGGATGGGTGTTGGCAGTTGAATCTGAATAAAGGTGTACACTGAGTTTTATTCCGTTTAGATTGATTTCGTTAATTATTTGGGCTGATTTACAGCCAAAACAGTAGGCGCTGGCATGCACCTATTGCATTTGTTTGTGGACTGCAATCATATCAAAGAAGAACACACTGCACAGTAGGTGGTGGCAATACACCAATAGGTGTAGTCTGCCATAAAACGTTAAAGAATAAGAAGAAAAAAGGCCAATGCCGGCGAGTACTAAACTGTAAACCCATCAAAAAATGGTGTAATATCCATGGTACTATCTCTGCTGATCACGTCTGTCAATCAAGTAATCCTTACCTAAAGTAGTAGACAGCTGGTGACATCTTGAGAAAGATCTCCGTCCGACAAACTGTTAAGGGATTTTTATCAATAATGACTAAATTATGTATACATTTCAATCAGGACTGACTAATCAGAATACTATTATGTTACTGTATAGATATATTAATTGTATTTTAATCCTAGTACTGAATATAATGTGTGTAATTATAATCAAGAATTAGAACAATGACTGTCTGTTCCTTGGTAGAAACGAATTAACTTATCGTCAGACTGGCTAGAATGCTTATCTATCTACACAGGGAAACCTTGGCCTGGTCGTAAATGATCTAAACCGGTGGGAGACGATGTAGGAAGGCTTGTGAACTATACTGCCATTGTATCGGAGTGGAGGAGGGACGGGACAGTTTAAAACCTATGACGTCATTTTCAGTTTATAACCTGTTGAAAATTGTATCATGTTCAGTACTCTCGAGAATAAACGCTATTGCTGGATTTTGAGACTGGTCTCTGCCCATTTTATGCAAATAAGTATCTTACAAATCCTTAGAAATGGGCTGAGTGTATTAAACATATAGATGGTTAATAAACATATAGGAATTTCATTCCTCTAACAATTGGTCCTTCGAACGCCGGAACTAAATATCCGTCTCTGTCATCTGAAGGTAGTACGCCGAAAACCGTGCACGGGCGGGTCTAAATCTTTTTTATTTATAATCTGACTACTTAGTTATAGAAATGTGATACCATCAAAATGACTCAACATTGAATCAAATAAACTTAACAAGTAATGTAGTTAGTTATCTTGCTAGTTGGCTAGCTAGTTACAACAAGTAGATATGTTGCTAGCTAGCAGGAGCAGATAGCTTTATCACTAGCTAGCATGTCATTTAGCTAATAGTTTATTCCAAGTAATAATTTAAGACGACATAAATCTGTAGGACAAGTAGTGTAACTCTAATACAGTCATCAAGGCAGGACCCACTCATTTCATTAATACTGACAAATAAGAAATGCCACATATCCCTGTCAATAGTTGGAGTAGGACGATCGCAGAGCACCCTGCCTCAGACGATCAGATGTGCATATCTATTCATATTATGGCTCGCAAACTCCATTCCTTTGCTGTGATGATTTATTTGTTTGTCTTTCACTTTTGTCTCACATAATCTATTCAGCTCTCCTGTGTCCAGCTCCCAGAGATCAACCAAGTGCTTTTGACCAAGCATGGGCTGATTCTCTCACTTGTGAGGAGAACCATACTACTGCAGTTTGAACTAGCCCTGCCATCACCATTTAGACATTGGGACCAGGTATGCATCTGCCTGTTGTCTTTTAGTTGGGGGTTTTGTCTTGCACAGTGTAGTGCATTATAGAGTTGAAGATACACATGCTTGTTTGAGCATCTCGAAGACTAATGTAGAATCAGTTTAACCTCTACAGGATTGGCGACCCCGTCCCCCACGCGAGACGGTTGAGCTAATGCAAGCTAATGTGATTAGCATGAGGTTGTAAGTAACAAGAACATTTCCCAGGACATAGACATATCTGATATGGGCAGAAATCTTAAATTGTTGTTAATATAACTGCACTGTCCAATTTACAGTAGGTATTAAAATGAAAGAATACCATGCTATTGTTTGAGGAGAGTGCACAGTTATGAACTTAAAAATGTATTCATAAACCAATTAAGCACATTTGGACAGTCTTGATACAACATTTTGGACAGAAATGCAATGATTCCTTGGATTTAAAAAAAAAAAAATCGGCAAAAATTAAAGCAGGAAGCACCAGTGACTCGGTCTAAAAAAAAAGTGGTCAGATGAAGCAGATGCTAAACTTAAGGACTGTTTGGCTATCACAAGCTGGAACATGTTCCGGGATTCTTCTGATGGCATTGAGGAGTACACCACATCAGTCACTAGCTTCATCAAAAAGTGCATCAATGATGTCATCCCCACAGTGACTGTACACACATACCCCAACCAGAAGACATGGATTACAGGCAATATTCGCACTGAGCTAAAGGGTAGAGCTGCCGCTTTCAAAGAGCAGGACTCTATAACCTGGAAGCTTATAAGAAATCACGCTATGTCCTCCGACAAACCATCAAACAGGCAAAGTGTCAATACAGGACTAAGATTGAATCGTACTACACTGGCTCTGACGCTTGCAAACTATTACAGACTACGAAGGGAAACACAGCCGAGAGCTGCCCAGTGACACGAGTCTACCAGAGTCTACCAGATTGTGTGATCACGCTCTCCACAGCCGATGTGAGCAACACCTTTAGACAGGTCAACATTCACAAGGCCGCAGGGTCAGACAGATTACCAGGACGTGTACTCCGAGCATGCGCTGACCAACTGGCAAGTGTCTTCACTGATATTTTCAACCTCTCTCTGTCAGAGTCTGTAATACCAACATGTTTCAAGTAGACCACCATAGTCCCTGTGCCCAAGAACACCAAGGTAACCTGCCTAAATGACTACCGACCCGTAGCACTCACATCTGTAGCCATGAAATGCTTTGAAAGGCGGGGATGTGATGGCTCACATCACCGTCATTATCCTGGAAACCCTAGACCCACTCCAATTTGCATATCGCCCCAACAGATCCACAGATGATGCAAACTCTATTGCACTACACACTGCCCTTTCACACCTGGACAAAAGGAACACCTATGTGAGAATACTATTCATTGACTACAGCTCAGCGTTCAACACCATAGTGCCCTAAAGGCTCATCAATAAGCTAAGGACCCTGGGACTAAACACCTCCCTGTGTAACTGGATCCTGGACATCCTGATGGGCCGCCCCCAGGTGGTAAGGGTAGGTAACAACACATCTGCTATGCTGATCCTCAACACGGGGGCCCCTCAGGGGTGCGTGCTCAGTCCCCTCCTGTACTCCCTGTTCACTCACGACTGCATGGCCAGGCACGACTCCAAAGTCATCATTAAGTTTGTCAATGACCCAACAGTGGTAGGCCTGATCACAGACAACGATGAGACAGCCTATAGGGAGGAGGTCAGAGACCTGGACCATGTGGTGCAAGAACAACAACTTCTCCCTCAACGTGATCAAGACAAAGGAGATGATTGTGGACTACAGGAAAAGGAAGATTCCCCCATTCTCATCGACGGAGCTGTAGTGGAGCAGGTTGAGAGCTTCAAGTTCCTTGGTATCCACATCACCAACAAACGAACATGGTCCAAGCACACCAAGACAGTCGTGAAGAGGGCACAGAAAAACCTATTCCCCCTCAGGAGACTTGATTTGGCATGGGTCCTCAGATCCTCAAAAGGTTTTACAGCTGCGCCATCAAGGGCATCCTGACGGGCTGCATCACCGCTTGGTATGGCAATTGCTCGGCTTCAGACCGCAAAGCACAACAGAGAGTAGTGCATACGGCTCAGTACATCACTGGGGCCAAGCTTCCTGCCATCCAGAACCTAAATACCAGGTTGTGTCAGAGGAAGGCCCTAGGTCTAAGAGGCTTCTAAACAGATTCTACCCCCAAGCTATAAGACCCTTGAACATCTAATCAAATGGCTACCCAGACTATTTGCATTGCCCCACCCCCTCTTCTACGCTGCTGCTACTCTCTGTTATTATCTATGCATAGTCACTTTAATAACTCTACCTACATGTATATATTGCCTCCATTACCTCAACACCGGTGCCCCCGCACATTGACTCTGTACCGGTACCCCCTGTATATAGCTTAACTATTGTTATTTTACTGTTGCTCTTTAATCATTTGTTATTCTTATTGCTTACTATTTTAGGTATTTTCTAAAAACAGCATTGTTGGTTAAGGGCTTGTTAGTAAGCATTTCACAGAAAGGTCTACCTACACCTGTTGTATTCGGCGCATGTGACAAATAACATGTCATTTGATTTGATCCGTCTGAAACGTTCACATACACCGCTGCCATCTAGTGGCCAAAACCTAAATTGCGCCTATATTCCTAAATCATACATTGACCATTCTCTTGTATTTCAAAGACTATAAAAAAAATGTAAAACAATTATTACAAACTCATGTTTTTTTCTTTGTATTATCTTTTACCAGATTTAATGTGTTATATTCTCCTACATTAATTTCACATTTCCACAAACTTCAAAGTGTTTCCTTTCAAATGGTATCAAGAATATGCATATCCTTGCTTCAGGACCTGAGCTACAGGCAGTTAGATTTGAGTATGTCATTTTAGGCAAAATATATATTTTTTTAAAAGGGTCCGATCCTCAGGTGACAGATTATTTTCCTATTGTAACATGCAGTGGGGAGAATTATATTGCCCCCGTCAGGAGCCCAGGATTTTGCCATAGATGGTAGAGCTCTCGTCTCTGGAATACACAGGTATTATGTGAGGACTGGAGTTGGGAAACACTGTGCTAAAGCACTGGTCTCCATCTACATCGGTTGGCTACATTGGTGACCAGGGTGGGATTCTTTCCATGGCCCTGGGCGGCAAACAAAGGCTCCTGGAAAGAATTCTGAAGTATCTGTTGATGACAGTTCTATAGTCACCATCAGAGGCTCAGGCTCATAGATGGTAAAGCTCTCATTCCTGGACTGCAGCGTTGTAAGATTGTGCCCTCCACAGTACTTGATATACATTGATTGGTACTGCAGCTTACACTATATTTAGATACTTCAAATACTGCCTGAGACACCTTTGCGATTTGTCTCCGTACTCAATAAATGGTGAAACACTATTTGTGATGGTGTTCTTTGATCTAAAGTATATATATGAGATGTACATTTGGAAAACATGTCTGACGCTCAGACTCATAGTTTGTAGAATAATGAATGGCTTGGTAAGGTTTTGGCACTGTCAGCCTTTAGGATCGTAGAAAAGTGAATCATTTAAACCAACATGTGGTATTTGAAACTCAAATGTGAATTTCCCAACTGCTTTTTGTATAATCCTATAGCCTCCATCATACCTTATTTTCCAATATTATGCATTCCTGCCATGGTATTGGGTAGCTGCCATTTGAGAGCTCATCTGGTTTACAACTCTGGTTATCTTATTGCAGAGCACACTGAACAACTGTTTGTAGAGAACATTGTATTGCAAGGTAAGCTATATGTGTAGGCTATGTCCCATGTATTGGCTAATATGCAGATGCAGGTGTGGTTTTTAAACCTCTATTCTAGTATACATGACACACATCTTTCTATCTACATGATTTAATGTTTATTTAAGCCTGCGGCTAGTTACATGAAATGAGACATACAGTGAGTGTACCAAACATTAGGAACGCCTTGCTAATATTGAGTTGCACCCCCTTTTGCACTCAGAACAGCCTCAATTCATCGGGGCATGGGCTCTACAAGGAGTCGAAAGCGTTCCACAGGGACGCTGGTCCACGTTGACTCCAATGCTTCCCACAGTTGTCTCAAGTTGGCTGGATGTCCTTTGGGTGGTGGACCATTCTTGATACAGACAGGAAACTGTTGAGCGTGAAAACCCCAGAACTGTTGCAGTTCTTGACACACTCAAACCGGTGCAACTTGCACTGACTACCATACCCTGTTCAAAGCAACTTAAATATTTTGTCTTGCCCATTCACCCTATGAATGGCACACATACACAGTCCATGAATCCTGCATTTCCTCAAGGCTTAAAAATCCTTATTTAACCTCAAACCTGTCTCCCCTTTTCATCTACATTGATTTAATAAGTGACATCAATAAGGGATCATAGCTTTCTGCTGGATTCACCTGGTCAGTCTATGTCATGGAAAGAGCAGGTGTTCCTAATGTTTTGTCCACTCAGTGTATAATCACGCCAAAACATGATTGTGAATTCACTGACAGAGAGATGGCTAATGATACACAAATGTACATTTACAGTAGCTGGCTAGGCTAGTCAAACTAACATAGGCTAGATTTCAATAAATTGGCTAAATGGTCAACGGAGTTACCTATTCATACGATCAAGACAATTCATATTGCATGTTGCATATTTCAAGTGCACTCGAAAACAGTTATCTTATTTCAGTTTTTGGGAGCTAGGTATATTATCTCTTTCTTAGTAGACAACAGCTCGCATTTTCACAAGAGGCTGTGTTTACATCTAGTTCCAAGTTTAGCAGTTCAGCAAATTTACCTGAGCAGACAGTGTTGAAATATAGTTTTTCTGAGAAGATTTGCAAGAATTTACAGTGCCAACAAATATTATAGTTATCAAAATAATGTTTTACTGTCATATACAAAAAAAATCTAACTCCTCCCTCAGCGGGGATCGATCAACTTCAAGTTTTTCGGCTTTGGCCCACCACCTAGTTGTGTCTGAAATTGCATCCTATCCCTACTACAAAAGTATTGTACTTCCACAAAAAATCTGGACTACAAAGAGCAGGGGTAGATTTAGCCCGTGGGCTGATTTTTGTCAGAGCGGAGGGTCGGAACATAATTATAATAATTTGTACACAGAAAATTGACCCCAACTAAGCCCCCCCAAAAATGGTATTTGAAAATAAAGATTTCATACCTAGATTACATTGACACACAAACAAATATTTTTTTTTATTCAAGGGAACGTATTTCCTAAATAAAAAAAATCTGAATTCCTTATGATTTTACAGTATTTTTTTTAACCCAAACTAATATACACACTGAGTATGCAAAACATTTGGAACACCTGTTCTTTCCATGACATAGACTGACCATTTCAATCAGTGTAGATGAAGGGGAGGAGACAAGGTAAAGAAGGATTTTTAAGCCTTGAGACAATTCAGACATGGATTGTATATGTGTGCCATTCAGAGGGTGAATGGGCAAGACAAAAGGTTTAAGTGCCTTTGAATGGGGTGTGGTAGTAGGTACCAGGCTCTCCGGTTTGGATGTGTCAAGAACTGCAACACTGCTGGGTTTTTCACGCTCAACAGTTTCCTGTGTGTACCAAGAATGGCCCACAACCCAAAGGACATGCAGCCAACAGGGAAGCATTGGAGTCAACATAGGCCAGCATACCTATGGAACGCTTTCAACACCTTGTAGTCCATGCCCCGACAAATTGAGGCTTTTCTGAAGGGAAAAGGGGGTGCAACTCAAAATTAGGAAGCTGTTTCTAATGTTTTGTACACTCAGTGTAAATCTTTTTTTTACTATAAACTTTGGGGGGCTCCAAAAAAAAATCACTTCTGTTCCGGTTTTGACCGGCCTGTTGCCGACCCGTGATATAGGGTGTGATTTCAAACAGCCATGGATCTAAATGGACATGTTTTAAATGGAACATGATACTGACCTGACATTCCTCAAAAGACTAATGAAATGGAATGAGAAGTGGTAAATTCAATCATGTTGAGATAACAACAGGAATTAAGGACAGGAGTGGAGACCAGGGTCGTGCTTAGCAGGTACAAAACAGAAACGTTTCAAAATGCTTCTAAACGGAAGAAACAAAAATTTGCATTCTTATAAGACAAGTTCAGTTGGTACGGTAGCACCTCTGCTCCAAAGTGTTTTCCATCAGTACTGTAACACTATGTTGAATCAAATCATTTCACTACGTTATAGCCTACTGAACATGACCCAAGAAAGATGACCTGGGAAGGTGGACAGGAGAGGAAAGAGTGAGGAAGAGGAGGTGGGGTGGCGAATGAAGCCCACCTTGCGTTTGGAGAAACTTCCCATGAAGCTCCTGCCTAGACGCTTGTTGGTGCTGGGGTTGGCTTCGTCCCCTGTGTCAGCATCATCATCACCTTTGCTCTGGAAGAGAAGGAGCACACAAACAAACACAATTCAAGACCTCCTTTAAACATATTTTGTTCCCACAAAGACACCTGTTCAGTTCCAAAGTGATATGTTTTTGGTCCCACTTTCAAATGGATAATAAACTTGTAGAGGCTTTCAAAAACATTTATGAAGACAAACACAAACACACCTATTTTCTTCACCATGTTTATTGTCTTCACATAAGCAATGCCTCGAGACCAATTTGAATGCTAATGTCCTCCTTATTGAAATTGATTCGCGCTTGGCCTGTGTGTGTGTGTTGTGTGTGTGTGTGTGTGTGTGTGTGTATATGTGTGTGTGGTTGCTTGCATGCATGCGAGTATATGTGTGTACTGTTGCTTGCATTAGGCACCCTGGGCAGGAGGCATTGCCTCCTCAATCAGCCATAGCCCTCCGCTGCTGCTAGGCCACACTACTTAATGTTTATCATGATTAGGAGAGCAAGAGAGAGAGAGAGAGAAAGGGCTCAATTACAATGCTAATGAAACATTCTACTAATAATGGGCATCTCTGCGATAAGAGAAAGGGGAGGAAAAGAACGATTGTCTCAGCGAAAACCAAAACGTTCGCCCAGAATACTTATATAAGTGTTCTATAAGTGTTGCTTCTCCGGCTTGCAGTGGTACTTAACGAAATGTCCCTTCATATTACTTACAGAGGTAGTATAACCCTGACAGAATAAGTGTGCAGAGGCTCTCTTCTTCACTCCACTCACACCCCCGTTGGGTGTGCGTGCGGTAGCCTACATTTCTTCACAGACCTGGGGGTTCAAATACTATTTGAAATCATTTTAAATTCTGGATCTGTGCTTGATTGAGCATGCCTGTTGCAATGGAACCAATAGAAAAGTCCAGGCAGGTTAAAGCAAACACTCAAAGTATAGAATATGAACCCAGTTCTAGTCTACAGAGCCGTGGTTGTTACCTTGGAGGCTGACTGATCGGTGGGCTTCCCCGTGGGGGACAAGGTGGCGATGGTGAAGCTGTCTGGGTCCTCCCGGTCACGGATCTTAGACTCCTTCAGCAGGTTGTCCAGCTTCTTCTTAGCCACGTTCTCTACCTGCTTCCTGGTCATGGATGTCTGGGAGGGGGAGGGATGGGGGAGAGAGAGTGAGGGTAAAGGAAGGAGAGAGAGAGAGGGGGGGGGGGGGGAAGTGAAGAAAGGGGGGGGCGAGAGAGAATTACAGGGTCTAAGTACAACCATATATTGCAACAAAGAAAGATCGTCATTTTGTTTTGATTTACAAAATAAATGGTTGGTCAATGGTCATGCAATATGTCAGAGAAAAGACAATATGGACACTACTGTAGAAAAGCATTTTTTGTAGATACTTTTATGTGGAAAAAAACCCTGATGTTATGCCTAAAGACGCAAAATTAGAGCACTATAGGAAACAGGGTGCCATTTAAAACCACTGAATATTTCAGCATATAACATTACTATTTCATTGGTTGAGAATGAGATTAGTTTTATATGACAATCTGCAATATTGTAATGTACTGATGTGTACTATTTGATAAAGAGTAAAGAAACAATTCTATGAGCACTGACAACATTCATATTGGATTCAAACTATTTTGTGTGCAATCCTTAGGCATTGTGTAATATTGTTCATTGTAATTTAATGTACACTTAGTATACAAAACATTAGGAACACCTTCCTAATATTGAGTCCCATCCCCCCTCACATTTGCCCTCAGAACAGACTCAATTCGTCGGGGGATAGACTCTACAAGGAGTTGAAAGCGTTCCACAGGGATGCTAGCCCATGTTGACTCCAATGCTTCCCACAGTTGTGTCAAGTTGGCTGGATGTCCTTTGGGTGATGGACCATTCTTGATACACACGGGAAACTGTTGAGCGTGAAAAACCCAGCAGCGTTGCAGTTCTTGACACAAACCGGTGCACAAAACTGTTGTCTTGCCCATTCACCATCTGAACGGCACACATACACAATCCATGTCTCAAGGCTTAAAATCCTTCTTTAATCTGTGTCCTCTCCTTCATCCAGTGGTTCCCAAATGTTTTATAGTCCTGTACCCCTTCAAACATTCAACCTCCAGCTGCGTACCCCATCTAGCACTAGGATCAGCTCACTCACAAATGTTGTTTTTTATCATCATTGTAAGCCTGTCACAAAAGGGTGTGCTTGAAAGGATGCACATAACTCTGCAATGTTGGGTTGTATTGGAGAGAGTCTCAGTCTTAAATCGTTTTCCACACAAAGTCTGTGCCTGTATTAGTCATCATGCTAGTGAGGGCTGAGAATCAATCCACTCTCACATAGGTACGTGGTTGCAAAGGGTATCAGTGTCTTAACAGCGCGATTTTCCAAGGCAAGAAACTCTGAGCGTAGTCCAATCCAGAAATCTGGTAGTGGCTTCTGATTTAATTCAATTTTCACGGAACAGCTTATTGCAATTTCGATGAGGCTCTCTTGTTCAGATATCGGTAAGTGGACTGGAGGCAGGGCATGAAAAGAATAAGGAATCCAGTTGTTTGTGTCATCCGCCTTGGGAAAGTACCTGCGTAATTGCGCACTCAGCTCACTCAGGTGCTTCGCTATATCACATTTGACATTGTTCATAAGCTTGAGTTAGTTTGCACACAAAATAATAATACAAGGATGGAAAGACCTGCGTGTTGTCCTTGTTAATCCAGACAGAAAAGAGCTCCAACTTCTTAATCATAGCCTCCATTTTGTCCCACACATTGAATATAGTTGCGGAGAGTCTTTGTAATCCTAGATTCAGATCATTCAGGCGAGAAAATACATCACCCAGATAGGCCAGTCGTGTGAAAAACTCTTCATCATGCAAGCAGTCAGACAAGTGAAAATTATGGTCAGTAAAGAAAACTTTAAGCTGATCTCTCAATTCCAAAAAATGTGTAAATACTTTGCCTCTTAATAACCAGCGCACTTCTGTATGTTGTAAAAGCGTTACATGGTTGCTGCCCATATCATTGCATAGTGCAGAAATATACCAGAGTTCAGGGGCTTTGCTTTAACAAAGTTAACCATTTTCATTGTGGTGTCCAAAACATCTTTCAAGCTGTCAGGCATTCCCTTGGCAGCAAGAGCCTCTCGGTGGACGCTGCAGTGTACCCAAGTGGCGTCGGGAGTAACTGCTTGCAATCACGTTACCACTCCACTATACCTCGCTGTCATGGCTTTTGCGGCCACAGGACAAATACCAACATATCTTGAACACCAAAGTCCATATGATGTCACAAAGCTGTCCAGTACTTTTCCAGTGGTTTACAGAAGAGGATGTCTTTCTTAATTGACCCCCCATAAACGTAAGGGACAAACACCAGGAGCTGTGCCACGTCTGTTGACTCATCCAGCTTGTATGCGAAGCAGTAGTTGTTTCAAAACATCTCCTGCCATGTCACTGATGCGTCGTGAAACAGTGTTGCTTGATGAAGGCATTGTTTGTATAGTTTTTTGGGGCTTTTTCCCCCAGCATTTTCCAAGCCATATCCGCAGCAGCAGGAACAATTAAGTCCTCCACAATAGTATAGGGCTTGCCTGTTCTAGCCACTCGGTAGCTCATCATATAAGACGCTTCTAGCCCCTTCTGATTAATGGTATCTGTTGCTTTTATATGTCTTACTACTCGAAAGTCGTCTATATTGTCGCTCAAAAAACTCCTGTGGCTTGCTTTTCAAAGTGTCATGTTTTGTTTCTAAATGTCTGCACAAGAGTGAACCCGCGAGAGAGTAACGGTTAATGTGATTGGATGTTAATTAGGTGGCTACCTGTAGTTGACATTGTGTTGTTATTTCGCTGAACACTAGATGGTTGAATTTTAATTTTTGGCAGTGTAATGAGGCTACTCAGGTGAGAAAAAAACCTCACCCAAACGTATAGCCCCGTTGGAAAATATAAATGGACTGTTTGAAAATGTGAGTAAAAAAATAAATGTCAATCACATTTTTATTTGTCCGTACTCCCTACGGCATTACGCGTACCCCAGTTTGGGATTACCCGGTCTACACTAATTTAAGTGACATCAATAAGGGATCATAGCTTTCACCTGGTCAGTCTATGTCATGGAAATCTTCTGTATCCTGTATAGTGTCAAAAGAGAGCACTATGGAAGTTGGACCTGAAACCACTTGCATGCTTCTACCACTAGATGGGAGAGTTACACCACAAACAAACTCCTGTCATCGGTCTCAACATGTACATAGACAATGTCCTGAGATACAAATCAAAACAGATGTACATAGCTAATAGCTACATTATCCAAGCAGTCTTCAATTGTTTCCTTCCACATAATATACATACTATTTATCACACCTTCAGGACCACTAACTGTAATGGGCTTAACGACAACTATCTTGTCATATCAGTGAGGAGGGAAAGGAGACAAGGAGAAGCAACCACTGAGAGAAATTGGGACGTATCCTAAAAATTACACCATTGGTCATGGTAAAGCTTCTCACTTTGACTAAGGTTTCATACAAAAATAGAATTCCCATGTCCCTTCTAACGATTCTATGGTTTATGGTTTCATAAATACCTCTGCACTGGCATTGGACAGCAGAGTCACAGGTGTAGTGTGCACATATGTGTGTTAAATAGGATATGATTGGGGCGGGGTGATGTTTAAAGAAGTCTGAGAAGGACCACGTTTTATAGTACCTTCCACTTCAGAATGCATGGACGACAATGAAAAGATAGAGCGAGAGATAGGTACACAGCGGGAACAACAGAGCTTTAAGACAGAGAAGACGAGACATGAGGAGGGGGCCACAACGGACACGGGCTAATGCTTAATTGGGACATCATTCATCAAGTACAAAACGGGAACGGAAATCTTATCCCTGACATAAACATGCATTCCCACAATCACGAATGCACATTTACCAGCACAGATAATGATACAATAATAACAACGACAAACATACTGGGGTTGTTTCTAGACTCCAATTAGGAACAAACAACATCCAGCACAATATACAATACAGTATATTTCGGTCTGTATTGTATATTGTATTATTTTCAATATAGAATAGATCGACCGCAGAGATGGAGGGATTCAAATGGGTAAATGGAGGGAGGAGGAGGAGAAGGGGCGGGGTCCTTACATCTCCGTTCATCAGTTTGCAGTCGTCCTCCATCTCGTCAGCGCTGTCTTCATCCGTCACGTCGCCCTCCTCGTTGTCCTCGTCGATGTTCGGCGGGAGCTTCTTGCCCTGGCGGACAAAAGTGCCGTTAATATGTGGGTCATATTTATTAGGCACCAAACAGAAGAAAAACATTCTGTATGAGGGATGGAATACCTGAATAGGATCAATAAGAATCGCACATGTTCATACTTCTTTGCAAATTGTTTTTCGATTGCATGCTCTAATGAAGTAGCACCAAGTAGCACCATTTCATGAGTTTCTGGGTAGATGTTACCCGTAGGCCAGGTGTAGAATCATGTAACCCTCCTCAATCCTCTACCTGAACCATTAGGGATGGGTAAACAAACTGACCTGTACTCCATTCTAGGACCTTTTCATCTGTATGCCAGTGTGTGGGTCAGTTCGGCTTTGAATTTGACATTTTAGGTTGGACTAGATATTCATAACATAATACTGTCTAATTCAGTGTAAACACCAAATGGGTTGTTATTGCTCAGAGGTGCTGAGTGCTATTAACATGGTGTGTAGTAAAGGGTGTAGCTTTTTGCACTATATTTCCCCAATCTGAACCATTAGGCTTTCCTCCTGAGTGCTAAAGGTGTACCAGCCGTAACAGCTACAGCAGCCACTAGGGACTGTTCCCATACCAGTATATCTGGGGTAGTGTTCAGAATGGTGTCATGTTGTAGATAGAAATATCATACATAAAAGCTGGCACAAATGCCTATTCTCCTTGACAAAGAAGAATGTCTATTCTACATGATGCATTTCTATTTTGTCCTGTAAAATGACACTTTCTAAACATGCTGTTAACCAGTAACGGTTTGATTAAATGACACAAGCGGCCCGGCTGAGTAGCAGCCTTATACTCTACGAGAGGGACAGTTGAAAAGACAACGCTGATGGATAGAGGGGTAAACATGTCAGGGATCGATGCAGCAGTGAAGGATTGGTCTCCATTTTGCCGGTCGCCGGTTTTCCAAGGTTCAACGAGGGGATGTTTGTTTGATTTTCTCAGCAGCAACCATGGTCAATAACGAGGTCCGAGGCTGTGATATTATATTATTCAATGGAGAGCCGCGTGGATTCTGTTCTGGCTCCAGGATTGATCGAAAATGGCTGCATTTAGTGTCATCGGACAGTTTCGCAAGCAGTGTGCACGTTGTGAGTGGAGTGGAATGAGTTAAAGGCCAATTCCACCCAAATACTTTTGGTATTTGTTTCTTTAGTCCATTGTTGATATAGTTCCAAAATGTTTTGCATGTCAGCAATCAAGTTTTCCAGACATTTACCTTTCAATATACAGAAGTCCAGCCGATATGATAAAATCATTCGGGGGGAGTTTTCCTTTAAGTGCTGTGTTAAACATCCTAGTGTGCTTCTGGTATGCAATGTTTTAGAACCATCATAAGAAGCGGTCTCTTTCGGGGCCACACACACGCGCACACACACACACACACACTATTGACAGTTAATTGAAACACAGACAAAACTATAATGATCCACAATCAAATGAGAAAATCCATCCCCCTCAGCCAGTTCCAAATGATCATGTAGGAGTGATGTTATAGTACAATCACACGCAGCTCTACTGGACAGCTGCCACATGGCAGTGTGATGTGAATGCCAACCAGGCCTTGGTACTGGGCCTTCTTCCACTAAAGCACCTGGCATCAATAAACCCTCCTTAACTTCAAAACTGGCTGTTCTGTCTTGTCTGCTAATGTGGAGTTGATGGAGGCAACTCAGTTCGTTGCAGACATGCATGTGTCTTAGCACTCTTAAAAGGTTTCCTCTCGTTGTCTCCTTTCTTTAGTGATAATGAAAAGAAAAAAGCTGGATAGCTGTCAGCCATATTGATTTGGCCAGTCACGTCCTTTCAAGGTCAGAGGGCATGAAGGAGAGGACTACTTCCGAAGACCCACTAGGGCCAAATCAGAGTGATTCTTAAGCTGTCTGTCCGGGGAAGACGTGTGGAGTTGAGGCTGTATTTAGAACAGTGTGGTAACTTGCGCTAGAAGTGCCCATTGACCCATAGCAGTCTGATGTGCCTGAAGTCAGCTACAGGTTGAACAATTTCCACAATTTCCACAACACCATTTATGTAGCGAGAAGGAAGGAACTCAGGCGCCTCACCTTTTTTTAGAAATGAATTTGCTTGTTTCTAATATGATGTATTGCTTTTGGCAATATTCCTCCCTTTCTGTAATGTGACAAGGGTTAGTGTCCAAGCCTGCAGGCTTTTGTTCCAACCAAGAATTCTATTTCAATAGTCCGCAGATCCACAATTCGCTGTATCAAGTGTATAACTGCTGGGAAGAAACACAAGCCTGAACACCCAGTAGATCTCCTCTCTGGGACGGATGGTGGAAAGACCCCTGGTCTATGGCTAGCTGCTAAGAATAATACTTCTGTGTGTGTGTGTCTGGGCGTGTGTGAATATGCGAATGCAAAGTATTTACCTTGACGAGGATCTTCCCTTTGAGGGTGTCTGGGGAGGGCAGGTGGCCCTGTTCGTCTGCCTTGACGGCCGAGAGGTCCAGCTTGTCGCCCATCACCTCCACCAGGTACTGGGCCATCTTCTTCTGCTGGGGGACGCTGCAGTGGTTCTCTATGGACAGGATCACTGGGTAGCTGACAGGGACAGACATGGGTTATCACAACGTCTGAGACTGGAGGACAAAGACTCAGGTACAGCCAGAGATAAAGCCATCAATCTATATCGTGTCAGACATCTATGGTACAGCCTTGGCACTGGGTTATCACTACTCAGACAGTCGATGACTAAGACATGGGTTTTCAATTTGTCACTAGAGTTTCAGTCCAATGTCATCACCTTCAACCCTCTGAAATGTGATTTTGAAGTGCCTCAGAAATGTACAACATTCTCTGAAGTTGAATACGTTCCTTGCTGTTCAAACAATTATGTACAAATAGTCTTGCACTAAAGATCACCCAAATATGCATGCAGACTCACGTGCATCTTGATTGGATTATCACCTACAGTAGCACTGCATCTCTGATGGTATGTGTGTGTGTGTGTGTGTGTGTGTGTGTGTGTGTGTGTGTGTGTGTGTGTAAGCAGGTCATGTAGAAACACTTGCTTGTTCCAGTAAGCCTGTAGGAGTGTCAAGCCTGCATTTCTCTGTCTACTAAGGCACACAACACAGCCCATCATAACCCAAGACATGATGGTCGCCGACGTTCCCTGTTCTGTCCTCAAAAACATGTGTGTGGGTTAGACTGCAATTGCTATGGGTCCTACTCAAAACACTACATTGTCTGGCAATGCTTTTCAACTATGATCCCAGGGATTCGTTGTGTAGTCTGATAGATTTCATTCTAGTGGAGCATCAATTTGTATGCTTGCTTTGTTCAAGAAAAACAATTCAATGAAAGAGACTGAGTCACTGAGAACCACCTATTTGTTTTAAGGAATATTAGGAGATAATTATCTTTAATAGTTTGTGATTTATAAATGACTATAATAATTCAATAAAAATAAATGTTTTTACCATGAGCCTTGTTCATTGATGTATCTAATGCATTTACATACCCTACGGTAAAGTAGACTACATCTGAATGTCATACTGCAAGCATTAGCATAAACGCACAATGTTGTTAGGCTCGCTATTGCGTGCATGACAAAAAAAAACTCTCATCAGACCCCTATCTCATGAAACACCATACTGGCGGCAATTGAATTCAACGTCTCATTCCCACGCATTCTCCTATATAGGCTCAGGATGAAGACACGGCATAAGGGAGAGTTGTGAATTGAGATTATGTGCGAGCGAATGTCTCAGGACCTCATTTTCCATGTGCCATAAAAGCCCCACTTTCTGTCAGGTGGTTGAAACCTGGGAAACTAGCTGAAGTATCTACGGACAAAAGGAGAAGAAAGAGATGAAAATCAAAGCAGCGACACACTTACTCGTTTTTCAAAAAGGCGTACTTGTTGATGGTCTCGATGACGTCTTTGAAGAGGATCTTGGAGGTGAGCGTGTAGCCGTGGTGCACGATGGGCTCTCCGTCCTGCCCGTCCCAGCAGTCCACTTCAGTGGAGGGGAATAAGAAGAAAGGGGCGAATGAGAGGAGCGACCATGAGAAGGGAAGGGCACTCAGACAGTTAATAGCCCTGTGTTATTACTTTAAACATGCTCTTTTACTTACTAGGGACCCATTACAGTCACTGACTGTGATGATAGACATAGTGAATATTTGTAACACTGTATAACTTACTAGGGACCCATTACAGTCACTGACTGTGAGGATAGACATAGTGAATATTTGTAACACTGTAGGTAACCTGCGTGTGTATATGTGCACGGGTACATGCTTCCTTGCAAACATGTATTTGCATGTGTTTGCTTGCATGTGTTTCTTCACACACAAATCTTTGGGTGTCTGTGTGTGTGCTCATGAGGGAGAGAACGGCTTCTTCCACCGACCCTCCACGCAGCGGCAGCCAGCCTGCAGCACCCAGGCGTACATGTCAACGCGGGACTGGGACATGAGCTGGTCGCCCATCAGGTAGGTGTTGTGGGACGAGGCGATGAAGTAGTTGCAGAGCGGCTGCGACATGTCTTGGGTCACCTCGTAGTGCTCCGGGTTGAAGATGTCCCCTGCCGGGCTGCGCATGTAGCTGGTGAAACCTGGGTCACACACAAACAGAACATTTTTTTACAACATTTTGCAACTGAAAATGAAGATGAACGATCCTTATTGGACAAGTCCAGGTAGTCCCCTCCCTGTTTCAGTCAATTTTCGTTCCTTTGGTGCCTAGTGAATGCAACCCTGAAGAGGACCACATGGGAGCCATCAATCATGATGTGTTGGAGACATGTTGGAGACAGGGGTGGGATTGAGGGGAATGGGGCAGATGTGTTGAACATGAAAGTGGATCTCAGGGTGATTTGACCATGGTTGAGTTCCTAGAGGGATTTCCTTTGGGCATATAAAGTATCAATATTGTAGATGTATTCTGAAAAGAGAATATGATAGAGAAACAGATACATGAATGTGGTCTGTAGATGTTGTATTTAAACTGACAGTACACAAATGTTAAGTATTCGCTCACTAAAATGACAAGTTCAGACAATGCGAAGAGTATGTCTGTGAGTTTAGGGACAGATCAACAACAAAAAATCAATGATTACAAGCCAACATTTCATGCATCCATTTTTTTATACAAATACTTCTAAACTATTTGGATTTTCTAGAGATGAACAATAAACACATGTTTTTTTGTATAATCACTGGAGGGGAGTTCAGGGAGTCTATATGAATAGGCTGTTGGAAAAGCTGAATTTCAGAGCATGGTGAGACATTCAACATCTGACTGATAAAAGGACAATCGAAAAGGGGACCAATAAGAGAGCTCTTACCATCAATACCCAGAACTCCCTGCTTCTGGTTCTCGGAGCAGGGCTCAAATTTGTTCACGATCTCAAGGCAATGGTCTTTGGTCACCTTGGTCATCTACAAAACGGACAAAAAGACAAACAAAAACACATAAGCAAACAGTAAGAAACGCAGATTGACGACAGTACCCATAATTAACTACGTCTCCTCAAATCCCCCCTCCATAACAGTAAACATAGGGAGGGTTGGGGAAGTCCTGTTAATCCAATTAGGAGATGTCCTCACATGCGGCTTCTGTCCCCCATCCCTGTGCTGGAATCCGATTGTCCGCCCAACAGCTGGCCCTTTTAAACCGGCTGACTGGTCGATCAGATTCCCATCCATGTTGATCATCGTCAGGCCGTTGCAAAATGGGTGGGGGAAGTTGTTGAAGAAACAGACTGTCTCGGTGCCAGGTTTTTTCCCAGTACAGGGCTGCACACTACTAGGCCAATATGTTTGTGGTTACCGCTTAGCACTGGGAGAGAGAGGCTTTGGCTAAGTGGCTTGGTCTACTTGTTGAAGGGGTAAACAGGATTTCGACCACAGAATGAGCAACTAGCCAGCAAAATAGCTAATTCTCCCTTCTGTTGTGACACTTACAACTGCTCACTCTCAAACATGAGGGATTTGACATCAAACTGCTTACTGACTGTGGTTTTGCTCCAATTCCCAATGCCTCATCATGAGAGGTTCAGGGCATTTTTAAGAAGTGGGTAAATGTGGATAAATGGGTTTGGCTTACGAGGGTGTAGAGTGGACACATTTTGGGCAATGGTATTGAGGCAGAGATGGGAGAGTTAATATACACCACACACACAAAATGGTGCCTGATTAAGGCCCGCAGCATCATCAACGGACCCATACAATCCAGCTACAAGCTGTTCACTCCCTTACCGTCGGGCAGACCGTATCGGAACACGAGGTCTGATACCAACAGGTTCAGAGACAGTTTCAATCTACAAGCAATCAGATTGTATCAGAGCATGAGGTATGATACCAACAGGTTTAGAGACAGTTTCAATCTACAAGCAATCAGATTGTATCAGAGCATGAGGTCTGATACCAACAGGTTTAGAGACAGTTTCTATCTACAAGCAATCAGATTGTATCAGAGCATGAGGTCTGATACCAACAGGTTCAGAGACAGTTTCTATCTACAAGCCATCAGATTGTATCAGAGCATGAGGTCTGATACCAACAGGTTCAGAGACAGTTTCTATCTACAAGCAATCAGATTGTATCAGAGCATGAGGTCTGATACCAACAGGTTCAGAGACAGTTTCTATCTACAAGCCATCAGATTGTATCAGAGCATGAGGTCTGATACCAACAGTCTCAGAGACAGTTTCTATCTACAAGCCATCAGACTGCTTAAAACTTGAACAGGACAGACCACCTGCACTGACTCGCCGCACATTAGCACACATGCACTCACACATGCACCCACCCACACAGATATACACTCATTCACACACACACACACACACACACACACACACACACTCTTATTATGATTGCTAAATACTGCACAATTTAAACTTTCCCCCAATCCCCCCCCCCCCCCCCCCCTTCCTCAAAACACATATTGGACTATAAATTGTGCCTTGCTATATTATACTTATGCAAAAAATTATTCAATTTTATTAAGCCATTTACTTTATATTCGTATAATTTTCTTATTTCTTATGGTTGTTGCATTGTGGAGAAGGACAAACAAAAAAGTGTAACGGGTCGCAATAAAGAAGATGCCGCATAAAGGCTTCCTTCCTTTCCCCCCCACTGCATCGAGGATAGCGTACACAGATGTTTCGGCTTTACAGGCTTCTTCAGGCACACATGTAGCCATCTTTCATTCATAGGCTAGGTTGTAGCAACCTCATGATGGTTGTAGGGAAAATGAGAGTATCATGTAGTAGCCAAAACCTATCGATGTTACATAGAATACGAATGACAGTCATCAAATTAAAATATCCATGCTCCAGTCATCCAATATCCATGCTCCAGTCATCCAATATCCATGCTCCAGTCATCCAATATCCATGCTCCAGTCATCCAATATCCATGCTCCAGTCATCCAATATCCATGCTCCAGTCATCCAATATCCATGCTCCAGTCATCCAATATCCATGCTCCAGTCATCCAATATCCATGCTCCAGTCATCCAATATCCATGCTAAATAAAGTAAAAATGGCCTCCCTCACCTTAAACGGCACTGACCACCATTGATACCATGTGTATCCATTGATACCATGTGTATCCAGTGTATCCAGTACACACGACTAATGACACACACACACACACCAAGAGAGAGCTAGTAAACACAGTTAAAATGAGAAACTGAGGGGAGGCTGTAGCTAATGATGCCAGCAGAGAGAGGAGAGAAGAGCTAGAGACAGCCCAGCTGCATCCTGGCCCCATTTCAAATAAATCACCTCGCAAAACCGCCTCAATGCTTCCCAACAAAGTAGGGAGTAGTGGAACATCCAATTCCGTGCCCAAAAATACGACAGATTGGATACAATTTCCTAATTACAGCTCCTTTTCTGTCTCTTTTTCACAGCAGAACCATATTACATTTTATCCCCTGAAGCCTTTAGAAGTTCATTTGAAGTGATACTGCTAATTCTAATAGCCTTGTAGGGGCCTGTGTCTGCGCTTAAGCACTATTAAGCATTTGCTTCAGAACCCAATGGCAAATCCATTAAACGACTGTCTGTCACCTAGCGCAGGCTCTACGGGGTGACTCACGGGGGAAGATACAGTACATCCCCATTTAGTTAGCTAGTGGGCTTTGGGGAGGGTTTTGTGGGTTTTATTGCGCACAGGGGAGGGTAGTGTGTTTTTTCCCTGGTTTACATTTGCTCTTCTTTTTTTTTTTTTCTTTCTTTTTTGTTGTTGAATTTTACCCCTTTTTCTCCCCAATTTCGTGGTATCCAATTGTTAGTAGCTACTATCTTGTCTCATCGCTACAACTCTCTTTCGGGCTCGGGAGAGACGAAGGATGAAAGTCATGCGTCCTCCGATACACAAGCCAACATCCCTGGTTTATTGATGGCGCTGACTGCGCCAGGTCGGACCTGAATGTCCGATACATTTCCCAAATGTCCGGTACATTAAATTCTTCCTTTTCCTAAAGAAAACGCTGAAATTGTATATTGTTTTTATGAAGATTTTAGAATATTTGCATGAAAATCTGTCACCAATTGGATGGAAACCTAGCTAGTGTGCGTTGGTCCAGTGTCACTTTGATGATGCCTGCACATCATGGTTCACCAGCAGCCCCAAACATCGAAGGAATAAGCTACCAGCCAAACAAGCTCGGAAGAATTGTACTTAAACACCCCCTCATACTCATCTCTGTAATGTGTCTGTATCTATGTAATTGTATATGTATGTATGTAAAAAAAAATAAGAACCACAATGGAAATAAGTCTCTGACTTTATAGTGCAATCCAGGTCACTTTTACAAATATTTGTATATATATATATATAGTTGAAGTCAGAAATTTACATACACTTAGGTCGGGAGTCATTAAAACTCGTTTATCAACCATTCCACAAATTTCTTGTTAACGAACTATAGTTTTGGCAAGTCGGTTAGGACATCTACTGGTTGCATGACACAAGTCATTTTTCCAACAATTGTTTACAGACAGATTATTTCACTTATAATTCACTGTATCACAATTCCAGTGAGTCAGAAGTTTACACCACTAAGTTGACTGTGCCTTTAAACAGCTTGGAAAATTCCAGAAAATGATGCCATGGCTTTATAAGATTCTGTTAGGCTAATTGACATCATTTGAGTCAATTGGAGGTGTACCTGTGGATGTATTTCAAGGCCTACCTTCAAACTCAGTGCCTCTTTGCTAGTCATCATGGGATCATCAAAATAAATCAGCCAAGACCTCAGAAAAACAATTGTAGACCTCCACAAGTCTGGCTCATCCTTGGGAGCAATTTCTAAACTCCTGAAGGTACCACGTTCATCTGTACAAAATATAGTACACAAGTATAAACACCATGGGACCACGCAGCCGTCATACCGCTCAGGAAGGAGACGCGTTCTGTCTCCTAGAGATGAATGTACTTTGGTGCGAAAAGTACAAATCCCAGAACAACAGCAAAGAACCTTGTGATGATGCTGGAGGAAACAGGTACAAAAGTATCTATATCCACAGTAAAACGAGTCCTATATCGACATAACCTGAAAGGCGACTCAGCAAGGAAGAAGCCACTGCTCCAAACCCGCCATAAAAAAGCCAGACTACGGTTTGCCACTGCACATGGGGACAAAGATCGTACTATTTGGAGAAATGTCCTCTGGTCTAATGAAACAAAAATAGAACTGTTTGGCCATAATGACCATCGTTATGTTTGGAGGAAAAAGAGGGAGTCTCGCAACACCATCCCAACCGTGAAGCACGGGGGTGGCAGCATCATGTTGTGGGTGTGCTTTGCTGCAGGAGGGACTACAAACCTGACTCAGCTACACCAGGTCTGTCAGGAGGAATGGGCCCAAATTCAACCAATTTATTGTGGGAAGCTTGTGGAAGGCTATCCGAAACGTTTGACCCAAGTTAAACACTTTAAAGGCAATGCTTCCAAATACTAATTGAGTGTAAGTCAACTTCTGACCCATTGAGAATGTGATGAAAGAAATGAAAGCTGAAATAAATAATTCTCTATACTCTTAGTCTGACATTTCACATTCTTAAAATAAAGTGGTGATCCTAACTGACCTAAAAACAAGGAAATTGTACTAGGATTAAATGTCAGGAAACAACAAACAATTTTATTGACATTGTCAAGTTATCCCTTCTATACTGGGTAAGCCTACAAGATAGGGAGGGATGCATTTTATTTTTGTCGACACAAAACCATGATATTGTATTGCTCGAAGTCGGTATGCTTTGTTGATTGGTTGTGTGGTACATTGACACAGAAACCTGGAAGTGGAAAATTAATTGCATATATTTTGTCATTATAAATATGCCATCAAAATGTTGAAAATCTGATTTCACCCTAGCTGATCATTGTCTGCAGCCAGCTCTGATCATAGTGTAATGAATCAGGCAGAGAGAGTGAGCTCATCTGTGTTGGTCGGCGAACCCACAACCTTCTAGCTTATAGCTCTGGGTGGCACCGACCGAGTCGCTATAGTTATTGTTATTTGTGGTCGTAAACATTATTTTGAGTTAATTAGTTAATTCTATGAGGGGGGAGGGTGTTACATTTATTTTACTGTACAAGGGGAGGGTCATGTGAAAATATTTGTAACATTGGATGCATTTCTTTTTTATAACACCTTGAGTTGAACCTGCCCCTCCCCCCAGTACATTTCGATCTGTCCCTTAACGGTTGAAACCTCTTTGTCAAAGCTTGGAGCGTCAGAATGTCAAAATTAGATTTTCACTGCAATTAAACAGTAATATCCCTTGCTTTTCCCCCTAATCTGTTGACCAACATATTTTTGACACATGGAAGCAGGCAGGAGGGGGGGGGGGACTATACAATTTTCCAACAAGTAGATCATGTCGCTAACCATTATTGAGAGTCAAATCTTCAGATGTTTGCCTCAGTCAAGCCATTACAAAAAAGGGCTGTCACAGAAACGCCTTAAAGGCCCAATGCAGCCGTTTTATATCAATATCAAATCATTTCTGGGTAACATATTAATTACCTTACTGTAATAGATTTTTATTCAAATTGGCAAAAATGGCTTTTTACCAACAACCAATTTTTTGGGGGAGTGGTCTGAGTGGGGAGGGGAAAACTGAAAACTAGATGTTTTTGGCAGAGGTTTGGAAATGTCTTTGTTATTGGTCTATTAACCAATTTACCGCATGGTGATGTCACCATGGTAAGCTGAAACTCCAGCCTGTGCAAACCTGCTGATTAGAAGGTCCTGTGAAGATTGTATTTCCAACCAGCAACTATCAGGAAATAACCCTGATCAAAAATGTTTACACTGTTAGTTACATCAGCTGTTGTACAATAAGATACGAAACACAGGGAAAACAGAGTTTTGACTGCACTGGCCTTTAAAGGGGACCAACAAAATAAAAGTTAACCCAAACCATGTCCCCATAGATAGACCATGTCCCCATAGATCAATCTAGGGATGTGCGTGTGTGTGTGTATGTGTGAATACCTCCGTGTGAGTACCTCCGTGTGAGTACCTCCGTGTGAGTACCTCCGTGTGAGTACCTCCGTGTGAGTACCTCCGTGTGAGTACATGCCAGCGTGCCTGCATGCTTGCACCTGTGTGTGCGTCCGTGTACGGATGTGTGTGCCAGCATGCATGTGTGCGTCTATGTGCCTCTCTGCCTAACAGCCTGCCTGCATACGCTTCAACTCTGCTCCTGTATACCTTCTGCTCCACCTCCAGGAAGCGGGTAAGGTCGATGCTGTCCAGGTGGTCCTTGTGGTTGCTGTAGGTGAGCATGAGCAAGTACAGATCGCGGCGCGTCGACATCATCTTGTAGAAGGAGCAGAACTCCTCGAAGTCCAGGGTGCCCTGGTTGTCATCTGTGTCTGCCTCCTGGGGAGAAGAGAAGTCACAATGCCATGTCAGGTCATTTAGACATAAATAATGGAATCCTAACTTCCACTGTATCGCAGTAGTTATTCAGTTGAGGGATGATTGTTATTGCATCCATCATGTGGCTAGCCTATAGATCCTAGACCAAATGATGTGTTGTTGTGAATGGAACGGTGTTGTGTATAGGATCACATTATTAAAAGTTTGCTTGAATAATATGCACAGCAATTAACAGCCACCAACACTCAGATAACTAGTCAGATAGAATATCGAGTTGTGTTTTGGTGATGTAGTGTGAATATGCGCATGCATATTGTAGTTCGGTATCTGCATGCCTGCCAACACTCATGGCTGAAATGGTTTTCTTGTGTATGGCCAGCTCCATATGTCTCGCATTGCTAGAGATGGACCTGACTGCAGAGTGATGACGTGGGTGCTGGTGGGAGGTTGGCCTCCATGCACAACACACACACTTGCCAGTTCTGATACCCAGCCAGCTCCCAGCTCTTCAAAAACACACACAAACTTTCAAACTTCCAGGTCTCATAACTTTCAATCAGCCAGATCCCTGCTCTACACTGACACACACACACACACACACACACACACACACACACACACACACACACACACACACACACACACACACACACACACACACACACACACACACACACACACACACACACACACACACACACACACAGTGAATATGGGTTTTGGCACAAGTGAGGAACTGACACTTATTTCTCATTAAGACTAGGCAGAAACAACTGACACACACATCCACCAGGAGAGCTCCTGTTCTTCTAAATCAACAGAAAATATCAATCTAGTCTCATTCCCACACATTCATTATGTAAAAGGGGGCCTGAGCACTTAAGCAGGTTACTACGAGGTGGCGCTTTAGCCATGTGGCTAATATGAACTAATTCATCAGTGTGTGGTGATTCTCGCTTCTCTTCCTCATCTCCGGTGCTTTCAGCAGCAATAAATCATTGAGCAGCTTGCCTGAGTGGTGGTGCCTCCGGCCCGGGATAAAGAGTGCCTCACTGAAACAACGTACCTCTGTGTCTCAACACCAAACGGGCTCTCTGAATCTTTCCAGGGTGAGAGGAGGAGAGAGACTATTGATGCACTAGGCTAAGCTAGGCTACAGTACATCACCTCACCCCAGTTGGTGCTGGAAGTCCTTTTGTAATAAAACGGGCAACACCATTTCCTCAGCTTACTGCTTCTTGGGCAGGCAGGGGGTCAGACTGAGTGTGCGTCACAAATGCCACGCTGTTTTCTGTAAAGTGCATTACTTTGACCAGAACCCCTATATAGTGCCCTACTTTTGACCAGGGCCCATGGGGGTTCCATTTGGGACTCACCCTAAGGATTGTTCTGAAAGCAACAGAGCGGCCTCTGCTCATAGGCCCAGTGAATCGGAACCAATGAATGAGATGATAGTGAGTCAGAATGGAGGAGATGCTATCGGTGTGTGGAGCTCAAGGGACTTATAGAGGGGAGTGTGGAAGTAAGATAAGCCAGTGCTACGATCAGATTGACTGAATCAATAGGATCTACATTTACTGGAAAATTGCAAACATGGTCAGGCAAGGTGTTTTGTCTTTCTCTTTTTCCCGTTCCATTTAACGTTGCCAGTGATGGTGAACTCAGAATATGAGTAACGATTTGCACCCAAACGGTAGCTGAGACATGAGAGCTAGTCTACAGTGCCTTGCGAAAGTATTCGGCCCCCTTGAACTTTGCGACCTTTTGCCACATTTCAGGCTTCAAACATAAAGATATAAAACTGTATTTTTTTGTGAAGAATCAACAACAAGTGGGACACAATCATGAAGTGGAACGACATTTATTGGATATTTCAAACTTTTTTAACAAATCAAAAACTGAAAAATTGGGCGTGCAAAATTATTCAGCCCCCTTAAGTTAATACTTTGTAGCGCCACCTTTTGCTGCGATTACAGCTGTAAGTCGTTTGGGGTATGTCTCTATCAGTTTTGCACATCGAGAGACTGAACTTTTTTCCCATTCCTCCTTGCAAAACAGCTCGAGCTCAGTGAGGTTGGATGGAGAGTATTTGTGAACAGCAGTTTTCACACCTGGATATGTTTATTTTTGAACCATTCCATTGTAGATTTTGCTTTATGTTTTGGATCATTGTCTTGTTGGAAGACAAATCTCCGAGATACTGTTGTGAAGAAGTTTAAAGCCGGATTTGGATACAAAAAGATTTCCCAAGCTTTAAACATCCCAAGGAGCACTGTGCAAGCGATAATATTGAAATGGAAGGAGTATCAGACCACTGCAAATCTACCAAGACCTGGCCGTCCCTCTAAACTTTCAGCTCATACAAGGAGAAGACTGATCAGAGATGCAGCCAAGAGGCCCATGATCACTCTGGATGAACTGCAGAGATCTACAGCTGAGGTGGGAGACTCTGTCCATAGGACAACAATCAGTCGTATATTGCACAAATCTGGCCTTTATGGAAGAGTGGCAAGAAGAAAGCCATTTCGTAAAGATATCCATAAAAAGTGTCGTTTAAAGTTTGCCACAAGCCACCTGGGAGACACACCAAACATGTGGAAGAAGGTGCTCTGGTCAGATGAAACCAAAATTGAACTTTTTGGCAACAATGCAAAACGTTATGTTTGGCGTAAAAGCAACACAGCTGAACACACCATCCCCACTGTCAAACATGGTGGTGGCAGCATCATGGTTTGGGCCTGCTTTTCTTCAGCAGGGACAGGGAAGATGGTTAAAATTGATGGGAAGATGGATGGAGCCAAATACAGGACCATTCTGGAAGAAAACCTGATGCAGTCTGCAAAAGACCTCAGACTGGGACGGAGATTTGTCTTCCAACAAGACAATGATCCAAAACATAAAGCAAAATCTACAATGGAATGGTTCAAAAATAAACATATCCAGGTGTTAGAATGGCCAAGTCAAAGTCCAGACCTGAATCCAATCAAGAATCTGTGGAAAGAACTGAAAACTGCTGTTCACAAATGCTCTCCATCCAACCTCACTGAGCTCGAGCTGTTTTGCAAGGAGGAATGGGAAAACATTTCAGTCTCTCGATGTGCAAAACTGATAGAGACATACCCCAAGCGACTTACAGCTGTAATCGCAGCAAAAGGTGGCGCTACAAAGTATTAACTTAAGGGGGCTGAATAATTTTGCACGCCCAATTTTTCAGTTTTTGATTTGTTAAAAAAGTTTGAAATATCCAATAAATGTCGTTCCACTTCATGATTGTGTCCCACTTGTTGTTGATTCTTCACAAAAAAATACAGTTTTATATCTTTATGTTTGAAGCCTGAAATGTGGCAAAAGGTCGCAAAGTTCAAGGGGGCCGAATACTTTCGCAAGGCACTGTATGAGAGTTTCAAAGCTAACTGGAAAATTACAGCAATGCGACATTTATCCTGAGTGGCGCAGCGGTCTAAGGCACTGCATCGCAGTGCTAGAGGCGTCCTCACAGACGCGGGTTCGATCCCGGGCTGTATCAACACCGGCCGTGATCGGGAGTCCCATTGTGCGGCGCCCAATTGACTCAGCGTCGTCCGGTTTAAGGGAGGGTTTGGCCGGGGTAGGCCGTCATTGTAAATAAGGATTTGTTCTTAACTGACTTGCCTAGTTAAATAAATACATTTAAAAAACATAACGCAGACTCTCTGGCATGACCGCCTATGACTTTGCACACAATGTTGTGATTTGACAAATGTACCAAAAATCATGTGCTAACAAGCCAAGAACTCTGTATACTGTAATATATATTGAAAGAGGGTCACTAATGCTTATTGCAATTGATGCATGTGCGCTGGTTATTATCCTCCTACAGGGTCAAGTCAACAGAGAAAAGCACACACAGGTTCCTCCCAGGAGTAAATAGGTTAAGCCAGCAGACAAGTCCACTATCTCGTAAACACACTCCTGTCTGACACGCACGCACGTACTTACACACACACGTCCAGACTGGTCCCTGGTGTGTTTACCGTGTGTTACCATGTATTACACCAGAAGCCATCTGCGTTCCTGAGCACCATATGGGTGACCCCTCGGTGGGGCGCGAGGCTTAGGGCGCTTAGCTACGCCACAGGCTGGGGTAAAAGAACAGCCACGGCCACCAGGGCTAACAACACGTTAACACGATAACACAACGCTAACTTGCTAATCCCCGCAGGGTCATGCTGTCATGCTGCCCTCTGGCTTTACTAGGCTATGTCATGGCTGGGAGTTTGCAGCTAATAGCTTAACCCTCAGTAAAAAGTCATGTATCAAGGGTTATATCTGGTCTTTCCATGATCTTCTCACCACCACTTTTTAGGATTTTAGATTTTTATTAGGATCCCCATTAGCCAACGTCAATAGAGACAGCTAAGTCTTCCTGCGATCTGACACATACCTGAAAATACGTTACAGACAACTTCACAATTTGCATACATTTAAAACATTGTCAAAGACATTACAAGCTAGGTTTCCATCCAATTGGCGACATATTTTCATGTTAATATCTAAAATCAGCACAACAAAAAAAAATGCATGTTTTCCAACAAATTGCTTTGTTGCAGATACACTATATATACAAAGGTATGTGGACACCTCTTCAAATTAGTGGATTTAACTATTTCAACCACACCCGTAGATGACAGGTGTATAAAAATCGAGGACACATTGGTAGTAGAATGGCCTTACTGAAGAGCTCGGTGACTTTCAATGTGGCACCGTCATAGGATGCCACCCTTCCAACAAATCAGTTCGTCAAATTTCTGCCCTATTAGAGCTGCCCCGGTCAACTGTAAGTGCTGTTATTGTGAATTGTACAACGGTTGGGTCTAATCCTGAATGCTGATTGGTTAAAACTGCATTCCAGCCGGTGTCTATTCCACAAGTTCCCATCTGCTAAATATATGACGTTAAAATGGGTATTTACTCTGTTCCATCTGACTGAGCAATCCACTGTCTCATTAGCCCAGCTGGGCAATTTATAAACTTGATCTCCACTGTAAAGGGCACGTAGACATTATCTCACATTTCTTTTAGACTAACATTTAGTTGTTTTCAACAGCGGAGATTTAAACCTTGCTGTCTGTCTCTCTGACATTTGCAACATTGTTACAATATTCAAATTCAATCTCCAGCTGTCTCATAGTAATGAATGTGTCGAGACTCAGGATGAGACCGACAAGCAGGCAGCTTTTTCTCAGCCATTCGAAATCATGAATCAACATCATTTTTATACAAAGAATATACAAAAAAATATCAATAGCAAACTGTTAAAATTAAATGTATCTAGTTTGCAGTCTTTCCAGCTTCAGTTTGAAGGGATTGTGTTGGCTAGCTCCTCTGAACAACAGTGTCCTGACAGGAGAGCACATTTTCTATGCCAGCTGAAATCGAGCATCATTAGCGCATTGTTATGGATGTATCCAACTAAATGTCACTAGAAAACAGTTTAAACAAATGCAGCTACTTTTGTTATTCTGTCTGCACTGTTTGAAGTGACTGCAAGTCTGATGTAGTTTGCTAGCTAGCAACAAGGGATAAGAACGTTGCCAGCCAGTATGGCAATAGAACATTTAGAACAAACAACTCGGTCGCGTCCATAGATACAGAACAAAAAGACTTAACTGGGTCGTGTCTCTGGCAACCGAACCGATAGAACGAACAACCAGCTGGCTTGGGTAGCAACCCTAGATTTGTGTCGGGACTGTATCTTGTGGAAGGATGAAATAGTATGAATAAATTCATCAAAATAAAGTTGAATGAAAATATGTAAATCATTATTTTAATGTATTGGTAACCCCCGTTGTATGAAAGTGATAATGCCCTCGAAGCCGGTGTTTGGAGGATATATTGGCCAATATATTCTCCTAACACCAGCTTCTCTGGCATTATCACTTAAGTGGAAAAGTCTAGGAGCAACAACTGTTCAGCCGCAAAGTGGTAGGCCACACAAGCTCACAGAACAGGACCGCCCGAGTGCTGAAGCACGTAGCCAGTAAAAATCATCTGTCCTCGGTTGCAACACTCAGTACCAAGTGCCAAACTGCCTCTGAATGTAACGTCAGCACAATAACTGTTAGTTGGGAGATTCATGAAATGGGTTTCCATGGCTGAGCAGCCGCACTGAAGCCTAAGTTCACCATGCGCAATGCCAAGCGTCAGCTAGAGTGGTGCTAGAGTAGAGCTCGCCACCATTGGACTCATCACGCTTCACCATCTGGCAGTCCGACGGACAAAATGCAACAAAGCTCCTATGCAAAGCCCTCACTCTGTCACTCAGAAACTTCCAGTGTCTGCCTGCAAGCTGAAAATCTTTGCCTGTGCGTGTTTAGGCTACCTGCCCCTCCATAGCACAGGCTACTGTACTGACATTACAAGCTTGATTCAGAAGATAGAGAGAGTTTTTAATTAGCTAGAGAAGAATGGATGAACTTTTTCAATGCTACACTGAACAAAAATATAAACACAACATGTAAAGTGTTGGTCCAATGTTTCATGAGATTAAAACAAATACATACGCACAAAAATCCTATTTCTCTAAAATGTTTTGTAAAAATATGTTTCAATCCCTGTTTGTGAGAATTTATCCTTTGCCAAGATAATCTATCCACCTTACAGGTGTGGCATATCAAGAAGCTAATTAAACAGCATGATCATTACACAGGTACACATTGTGCTGGGGACAATAAAAGGCCACTCCAAAATTAGCCGTTTTGACACACAACAAGTGTGTTTTGAGGGAGTGTAAAATTGTCATGTTGACTGAAAGAATGTCAACCAGAGCAATTGCCAGACAATTTAATGCTAATTTCTCTACCATAAGCTGACTCCAACATCGTTTTAGAGAATATGGCACTACATCCAAACCGGCCTCGCAACCGGAGACCACGTGTATGGCGATGTGTGGGCGAGCAGTTTGCTGATGTCAATGTTGTAAACAGAGTGCCCCATGGTGGCGGTGGGGTTATGGTATGGGCAGGCATAAGCTACAGACATAGAACAATTGCATTTTATCGATGGCCATTTGAATGCACAGAGATACCATGACGAGATCCTGAGGCCCATTAACGTGCCATTCATCTGCCGCCATCACCTCATGTTTCAGTATGATAATGCATGGCCCCATGTCACAAGGATCTGTACACAATTCCTGGGAGCTGAAAATGTCCCAGTTCTTCCATGGCCTGCATACTCACCAGACATGTCACCAAATGAGCACGTTTGGGATGCTCTGGGCCAACGTGTATGACAAAGTGTACCAGTTCCTGCCAATATTCAGCAACTTTGCACAGCCATTGAATGGGACAACATTCCACAGGCCACAATCAACAGCCTGATTAACTCTATGCGAAGGAGATGTGTTGGGCTGCATGAGGCAAATTGTGGTCACACCAGATTTTTAAGGTATCTGTGACCAACAGATGCATATCTGTAGTACAAGTCATGTGGAATCCATAGATTATGGCCTAATTTATTTATTTAAATTGACTGATTTCCTTAGATGAACTGTAACTCAGTAAAATCTTTGAAATTGTTGCATGTTGCGTTTATAATACTATAAGCATAGTTATCATGTTTCACGTTGGATTTATTAACTACAAAAAGGTAAGACGTGTTTTTAATTCCGGTGCCACTCTGCACACACAAGCTTGTTCGCTAGCTAGCTCAAGCTTGTTCGCTAGCTAGCTCAAGCTTGTTCGCTAGCTAGCTCAAGCTTGTTCGCTAGCTAGCTCAAGCTTGTTCGCTAGCTAGCTCAAGCTTGTTCGCTAGCTAGCTCAAAGGATATTTAAACGTTCCTCCATAGAAGCCACTCCTCCTAGGTATAATTCTGTGGAACTAATTCATATAATGCATGTCATAACAAGATGCCCAGTGCTTCAAGCCTCTCTCACTCTTTCCCTAGCTGCAAATTTTCACTTGTGCCATAGGCTACACTTGTCTGTCCACCACGCATGTAAACAAATAGCTTGCCTGCTCTATCCGCACTGATTGGTGAAGTAATTGACTTAGCCAAATCTAAAAAACTTGACTTCACTGGTTAAAAAAAGGAACAGAAAGGAACGATATATACCAGTACTTTTGGGGGGTTGGAACCGGTTCAGGACTTTACTATGTCATTGTAAATAATAATGTGTTCTTAACTGATTGCCTAGTTAAATAAAGGTTAAATAGAGAAAAAAAAATTCACCCACCTACACCTAGGTGCCCTTTTTGTGTTGTATTGGAAAACCTGTGTTTGAAATTCACTGCTCGACTGGGGGACCTTAGAGATAATTGTATGGATGGGGTACAGAGATGAGGTAGTCATTCAAAAATCATGTTAAACACTATTATTTACTACTGAACTTATTTAGAGACTTGCCATAAGAAAGGGGTTGAATTCTTGACTCAAGACATGCCAGCTTTTCATTTTTTGTAAAAAAAAAATCCACTTTGATATTATAGAGTATTGTGTGTAGGCCAGTGACAACATCTCAATTTAAAATTCAGCCGGCCACGACCTGGGAACCCACGGGCACAGCTTTGTCCGGGTTAGGGGAGGGTTTGGCCTTGTCCCATCGTGCTCTAGCGACTCCTGTGGTGGACCGGGCGCATGCACGCTGACACGGTCGCCAGGTGTACGGTGTTTCCTCCAACACCTGGCGGAGGAAACGGCTGGCTTCCGGGTTAAGTGGGGACTGTGTCAAGAAGCAGTGCAGCTTGGCTGGATCGTGTCTCGAAGGACCTACAGCTCTCGACCTTAGCCTCTAGCGAGTCCGTACGGGGGTTGCAGCAATGGGACAAGACTGTAACTACCAATTGAATACCATGAAATTGGGGAGAAAAAGGGAGAAAAATTAAATAATAAAACAAATTTAAAAAGTGACTGAAATTGTGACTGGAACAACACAATTGCCTTTCCTGTAATACAGTTTCCTGTGACAAATCTGTCTGAAATGTCACAACCATCATGATGACACATCCCCATTACCACTGAGTGAGTAATTCGAAATGGGTTTGGAAAAGGTCAAGTGTGAATGCGTACTTTTGCGACATTCTTGACTGAAGTTGGTGAATGAACTCAATTTAAAGTTGTGAAGTAATCAAGACGTGAAAGCCGTGAAAGCCACAGCCCTTTCTATTCACCATGACTGGGTCATTTAGAAAAAGCGCCTCGTCATTTCTAAACCATACAGGGAGAATAGGCATTCACACACAAACTGAGCCGAGATATCTAAAAAATCAAAGGTAATTGTCGTTTGCTTAGGCGTTATGGTTTCAATTAATGAAGCATATTGGAAACAAAGGGGCCGTCTTCTTTCATAAGATAAAGACTCACTAAATATTATCTCAGAAATGAAAGTGCATCTCTGGTTTTGTACTTACTGTTTCAAAATATCCACAAAATCAAGTCAAATTGTATTTGTCACATGCGCCGAATACAACAGCTGTAGACCTTACAGTGAAATGCTTACTTACAAGCCCTCAATTGTTTTGATTGAATCTACGTGTGTAGAATCAATTGCTTTGATCGGGGCGGCACACAATTGGCCCTGCGTCATCCGGGTTTGGCCGGGGTAGGCCGTCATTGTAAATAAGAATTTGTTCTTAACTGACTTGCCTAGTTAAATAAAATAAAAAAATCTGTTGACATTGTTCGCGTCCTGATTGGCACCCTATTCCCTATGTAGTGCTTAGGGCTCTGGTGAAAAGTAGTGCACTATATATTTTTTAAAATGTTTCATTTCACCTTTATTTAACCAGGTAGGCCAGTTGAGAACAATTTCTCATTTACAACTGCAACCTGGCCAAGATAAAGCAAAGCAGTGCGGCAAAAACAACAACACAGAGTTACACATAAACAAACATACAGTCAATAACACAAAAGAAAATAGAATGTACAGTGTGTGCAAATGTAGAAGAGTAGGGAGGTAGGCAATAAATAGGCCATAGAGGCAAAATAATTACAATTTAGCATTAATACTGGAGTGATAGATGAGCAGATGATGATGTGCAAGTAGAGATACTGGGGTGAAAAAGAGCAAGAGGGAAAGTAATAATATGGGGATGAGGTAGTTGGGTGTGCTATTTACAGATTGGCTGTGTACAGGTACAGTGGTCAGTAATCTGCTCAGACAGCTGATGCTTAAAACTAGTGAGGGAGATATAAGACTCCAGCTTTTGCAGTTCGTTCCAGTCATTGGCAGCAGAGAACTGGAAGGAAAGGCTGCCAAAGGAAGTATTGGCTTTGGGTATGACCAGTGCAATATACCCACTGGAGCGTGTGCCAGGGGCGCGTGTTGCTAGGGTGACCAGTGAGCTGAGATAAGGCAGGGCTTTACCTAGCAAAGACTTATAGATGAAATAGGGTGCCATTTGGGACCAACTCCATTGACAGACTTGTCTGTAAGATTGTTTGACTGCTCATTATTTAGAGAGTAGTGCATCCCTACCACAACAAACCAATGAGACACACACAAATTGGTAAAAAAAAAAGGCCACTAAGCAGCCCTGTTGTCACTGATAACACTTCTCTCCCTCTCATTTTGAGATGATCTTTGTAATTCAGTGCTATTAAAGCTCCATTATTATTATTAACATAAAACTACGACTGTAGTGTACCTTGAACATCTGCTTGACTTTCTGGCGGGGTAGGTTGACGTTGAGTTTGTGGAGGAGCTGCAGGACCTCGCTGATGCTCAGGCTGCCATCGCCGTTCTTATCCGCCTCCGCAAATGTCTGCTTCAGCCACGTACCAATCAAGCAGGTGTTGAGGATGGATAACACACATGTAAGCACAAACACAGACACGGGTACTTGCCTGTTTAAACGCAGTCTTGGTGTTCTATTAACTATCCACAGGTGTTCACATTGATTGATTGATTTATTGATTGATAAATCAATTAATAAAGTATAATCTGCAACAAATAGTTGACAGCTAGGGTGGTTCAGAATATTTAGAGAAGGTAGCCCTAAGCTGAATTGCGGTTCAGACCCCAAACCGTTCTGAAACAAGCAAAACCTTTTGATCTCTCACACAGCTCTCACTCTCAGCAGCCGAGTCTAATTTTAGCGCAAACCGTCTGTGTGCGTCTCTGATCGAGAGGATGTGATAGGTGCCTCCGGCAGCCTTCACCTGCCCTTCTTTTATCAGCACATCAGCCTTGCTGACATGCCAGCACGGAAGACTGTGTGTGTGTCAGTATGTGTGTGGGGAGAGAGAAGGAACTTCAGTGTGTGTGTCAGTCTGCATGTGGGGAGAGAGAAGGAACGTCAGTGTGCGTGTCAGTCTGCGTGTGGGGAGAGAGAAGGAACTTCAGTGTGTGTGTCAGTCTGCATGTGGGGAGAGAGAAGGAACGTCAGTGTGCGTGTCAGTCTGCGTGTGGGGAGAGAGAAGGAACTTCAGTGTGTGTGTCAGTCTGCATGTGGGGAGAGAGAAGGAACGTCAGTGTGCGTGTCAGTCTGCGTGTGGGGAGAGAGAAGGAACTTCAGTGTGTGTGTCAGTCTGCATGTGGGGAGAGAGAAGGAACGTCAGTGTGCGTGTCAGTCTGCGTGTGGGGAGAGAGAAGGAACTTCAGTGTGCGTGTCAGTCTGCGTGTGGGGAGAGAGAAGGAACGTCAGTGTGCGTGTCAGTCTGCGTGTGGGGAGAGAGAAGGAACGTCAGTGTGCGTGTCAGTCTGCGTGTGTGTGAGTGTGTGTGTCAGTCTGCGTTATTACTTATCCACACTCAGAATCATCTTAACCAAGTATTGAAAAGTCCTCACCAAAAATGGTATTTCAATTCTTCTCCTGACCTGCACTGACTGAATAGAAATGTCATTGACCTGTGGGTCCTATTTATTAGGCAACGGAAGAAAACTAGCTAAACCTGTCCAATTACAAATGCTAATGCAAAACATTTTGCTAGTGTGCACTAATGAATGAGACCCGGCTGTCCAGTTACTAAACCCATTCCCAGAGACAGCCTAACATGCCCATTGCCCCGGTAAGGATATTGATCACGGGTGCGTTGCCTCTTGGCCAGGCTGTCCTCGTCGCTGATGCCCGCCACCAGGTACTTGAGGCCGGTGATCCAGGTACGCGCCTCCTCGCCTGTGCTGGACACTAGATCCAGGGACTCCAAGCGCTCGCCATAATACAGGCTGAAACAGCAGTTGGGGTCGAAGCTGCCCTCAGAGTAGCGCTGGAAGATCTCAGACTGCTTACCCTCGCACACCTCTCGGATGGAGTCGATGGAGACTGGATAGAGCGAGGGCGAGAGGGAGGGAGAGAGATAGGAAATAAAGGTTAGTTCACCATCACTCTGAAAAGCTGAGTGTTGACGGTGAATTTGGGACCTTACATGACCCTTTTCACACCATCATGCCAACCCGAACCATACTGTTTTGGCTTAGTTATTTCCCTTCCAAAAATGGCCCTTTTCATCACCTAAAAAATGCATAACCAGGTCCATTTCATTTAGCCCAGCTCAGTAGCGTGAAAAATCCACATGTTAAAAGAGGAACTATTCAAGGGAAACCTGAGGCACTTCCAATGTAGACCATTAAAACTTAATAAAGAATCAGGAAAAGTCACTCGATGAAGCAAATCCATTTATAACCCTCATATTCATATTGAGTTTATTCCATTGGGCGGGATGGGATTTATTTCCCCCCCGTCTGACGTATAACGAGGCTGAAACGACAGCGGCGGCTAAATTGTTGAGGCACAGGGAGAGATGGAAACTTAACTTCGAAGTCTGAATTACGAAGCCTAGGCAATATGATACAGAAAAAACACACACAAAAAAACTCTACCGGGCACAGAATTAGCATGCTGTTCACAATTCCTGACATTTAATCCTAGTAAAAATTCCCTGTCTTAGGTCAGTTAGGATCACCACTTTATTTTAAGAATGTGAAATGTCAGAATAATAGAAGAGAGAATTATTTATTTCAGCTTTTATTTCTTTCATCACATTCCCAGTGGGTCAGAAGTTCACATACACTCAATTAGTATTTGGTAGTATTGCCTTTAAATTGTTTAACTTGGGTCAAACGTTTTTGCCCGCACATGCTTTTTCAGTTCTGCCCACAAATTTTCTATTGAATTGAGGTCAGGACTTATGATGGCCACTCCAAGACATTTGTGGAGTGGTTGAAAAACGAGTTTTAATGACTCTAACCTAAGCGTATGTAAACTTCCGAATTCAACTGTATGTGGTGGCCATTTTGAGTTTACCTGAAGCCCACTCAATGTTCTGAGACAGAAAAGGTCAGAAGTGTATGCTATCATGTTGGCCTGTTTTCGGGAAGATTGACTCAGTAACCTTTTGGGATGATCACCTAATTTGGGAGCTAATAAAATATATTCTGGCTGGTTTTGAGGTTGAGCTCTTTCTATGTCATTATTTTATATACCAGCCCCTTGGGTCGTGGAGCTGTTGAACGTGCATAATTCCCATGAAAATAACAACTTGATAACCTAGAGGCCATCCAACCTGAGCAAAACAATCCATTCCCATACAGTTAGTTCAAAAGCCTTTGTGCCTTTGATTAATGCTTGGAGGAGGTCCAGCCAATACGCTTTGATGGTTTATGTGTTTATTTGGATCCCCATTAGCTTTTGCAGCTATTCATCCTGGAGTCCACAAAAAAACATTTTGCTTGAGTACTTGGAGATGGAAGGGAGTGAGCTTCTTCAATAACAATGTATGATCAATAACATCAAGGGCTGCACTGAAATCTAATACAGCCCCAACTATCATCTTTTATCAATTTATTTTAACAAATCATCTGTCATCTGAGGCAGTGCAGTACAAGTTGAGTGCCCTTCTCTATATGCATGTTGAAAGTCCGTAGTTAATTTGTTCTCAGAAAAATAGTATTGTATTTGGTCAATTCTCTCCATCAGTTTACTAAGAGCAGGCAGCAAAACGGATTGGGCGGCTGTTAGAGCCAGCAAAGGGTGTTTTAGGATTTTTAGGGTGTGAAATTACTTTGGCTTCCTTCCATGCCTGTGGACACCCACACTCCTTTGGGGGGGGGGGGGCATGTTTATATAAATGAAACTCACCAACAAAAACAATAAACAGCAAACGAGACGTAACGACTGGAGTGCTCACAGGCACTACACAAAAACAAGATCCCACAAACTAAAGGTGGGGAAAAGGCTGTCTAAGTATGATCCCCTATCAGAGACAACGATAGACAGCTGCCTCTGATTGGGAACTATACCATGCCAACAAAGAAATAGAAAAACTAGAATGCCCACCCAAATCACACCCCGAACTAACCAAATAGAGACATCAAGGTTGTCTGTACCTGGTGGCTTATCATTCTTATCATTTATTGATTAAAAGTTTTTCAACCTCTCCCACACTAACTTGACCAAATTCAAAACAGCAGTCCTTCTCTTTCATTATGCTTTATACAAAAATATGATGATTCACTCCCTGTTCAATGTTGTCATTTCACTTCCTAGTTTTTCCACTACTAGTGAAATAGTCATTGAAATAAATTGGCAATATCGAAAGGTTTTGTTATAAATGACCCATCATCTTCAATGAACGATGGAGATGAATTGGGTTTTCTGCCCATTAAATAATTGAAGGTACTCAAAACTATTTTCCCACTGTGTTTTATGTCATTTATCTTGGTTTGATAATATAGTTTCTTATTTTTCTTAAGTTTAGTCAAAACATTTCTCAATTTACAGTATGCCAACCAATCAGCTGAGCAGCCTGACTTGTTTGTCACCTCTTTTGCATAATTTCTTTGAACCATAAAATGTTTTCATTCATCATCAATCCAAAAGGGCTTTAACACTTCTCACAGTTAATTTCTTAACAAATACTTCCTGTTGGCATTCTCTCAACCAGCTTCATGAGGTAGTCACCTGGAATGCATTTCCATCCATGTGCCATGTTAAAAGTAAATTTGTGGAATTTCTTTCTTTCTTAATGTGTTTGAGCCAATCAGTTGTGTTGTGACAAGGTAAGGGTGGTATACAGAGGATAGCCATATTTGGTAAAATACCAAGTTCATATCATGGAAAGAACAGCTAAAATGAGCAATGAGAAATGACAGTACATCATTACTTGAAGACATGAAGGTCAGTCAATCTGGAACATTTCAAGAACTTCTAAAGTTTTGTCAGGTGCAATTGCAAAAATAATCAAGCGCTATGATGAAACTGGCTCTCATGAGGACCGCCACAGGAAAGAAAGACACAGAGTTACCTCTTCTGCAGAGGATAAGTTCATTAGTTACCAGCCTCAGAAATTGCAGCCCAAATAAATGCTTCACTTCACAGAGTTCAAGTAAGAGACACATCTCAACATGTGTGAATCTGGCCGTCATGGTCAAATTGCTGCAAAGAAACCACTACTAAAGGACACTAACAAGAAAAAGAGACTTGACTGGGCCAAGAAACACGGGCAATGGACATTAGACCGGTGGAAATCTGTCTTTTGGTCTGATGTGTCCAAATTTGAGATTTTTGGTTCCAAACGCTGTGTCCTTTTGAGATGCTGAGTAGGTGAATGGATGCTCTCCGCATGTGTGTTTCCCAATGTGAAGCATGAAGGAGGAGGTGTGATGGTGTAGGGGTGCTTTGCTGTTGGCACTGTCTGTGATTTATTTAGAATTCAAGGCGCACTTAACAGCATGGCTACCACAGCATTCTGCAGAGATACACCATCCCATCTGGTTTGCGCTTATTGGGGCTATAATTTGTTTTTCAACCGGACAATGACCCAACACACCTCCAGGCTGTGTAAGGGCTATTTGACGAAGAAGGAGAGTGATGGAATGCTGGATCAATCCCCCAATCTCAACCCAATTGAGATGGTTTGGAATGAGTTGGACCACAGTTGGAAAAGCAGCCAACAAGTGCTCAGCATATGTGGGAACTCCTTCAAGTCTGTTGGAAAAGCATTCCAGGTGAAGGGTGGAGCCTAAAATATAAAATATTTCTTGATTTGTTTAACACCTTTTTGGTTACTACATGATTCCATGTGTGTTATATCATAGTTTTGACGTCTTCACTATTATTCTACAATGTAGAAAATAGTAAAAAATAAAGGAAAACCCTTGAATGAGTAGGTGTGGCCAAACTATTGACTGGTACTGTATATCGTAACACTTCCATCATAAGCACTTCTGTCTTTTCTGTAGATGTTTTATCCTTGTATTGCTACTGCTGTATCAAAGGAATTGTCTAAGAAAGTTTCTCGATGAAACTCACTTAGATAATGGTAATTGATGAATCTATTAATATACTAATACAATTATGTTTGTGGATGCATTTCTGTTAAAAAACACAGAGCATCATTATAGGAGAGGAGTGATCTATACAATCTAAAAAACGTACAGTACCTCATATTTTCAAATAGAAAAATAAATACAGAAAAATTCTATACACATGCATGCACACAGGTACAGTATGCATCTCAGGTCACACAGAAGCCTCCCAGTTGAATGGAAACCTGAAACCAATTTGACTGGAGATTGTCAACACACACAAGACGACATGTCAAAGGTGAAGCCGGCACGCTGAATAACAACAGCGCATGGTGCTTGTGTGCTCCCGGGTGGAGAGGGGAAAAAAAGCACGAAGGGATCCCTGAATAAGGCCTGTTCATAAATAATGCAGAGGTGTACAGTTATCTGGGGCCGGGAATGTGATCGTGGGCCTCTCAAGAACCGTTTTTCAAAAAAAAAATATATATATGCTGCTGTAGGGTCAGTGTGCTGTCATGTGGCCTGCTGTCTTTTAGTTTAGTGTTGACATGATTGTTGTTGCTGCATGAAAACAACAACAACCTCTACCTTTCTCACCCAGCTGTCTCGACTCCCCACCACCAAAACTGCCCCGGCAAGGCAGGGTCGTATGCATCACAATAGACTTGTCCAATAAGAAATGCTGATTTTGCTTTCCGTCGCATAGCCTGAGACTGTGTTCATTAGGGTATCTCCCAATCCGATCCCATGTGACAAAATTGAAGATTCCGGGGTTCTTATTCTAATTTCCTTTCCTGCTCCATTCGTTTCTCTGGAGGTCCCTGCGTTCTGCCTTTCCTGGCTCAATGTGTTGAATCAAGCAACGCTGGTCTGGCAGATTAAAGCCGATGAATAATTGAGGCTACTTAAGAAGCTTATTAACTCCCATGGCGGTGGTGGAGCTGGGCTGGAGGCTACGAAGCGAGCATCAGGAAACTGAGCCTGGTGCCTCCTGTGAGACGGGGCCATTTTGTTTCTACACAAACAATTTTGAGGTGAATCCTCAATGATTCCTGTTTGGGACTACGGTAATAAGCTTAGTGGGAGAGATGGAAGTGCTGATTGTTGATGTAAGACAGACTAAAGGGACATTCACGCAAACATGTTATATGTACTAATATGTACTATGAATCTAATTGTGGAGCTATAGATACTATTCTAGATTCAATCAGTTCTGCCTTAACCCGCGATAACCGACAACCGCACATCAGTTTCATCATTTTTATTTAGGCGATGTCGGAGGTGTGTCAGAGTTGTAACTGCATTGGAGCTTCCAGCATTATACCTATCAACGACATTTCCATTGGATGTGCCAAGTTACATTAGGCCAATATAAATCCGTATGATGTTTTTATTGATTTTGAACGCGAGTGTCATTATGTTTATATAGCCTAAAGCGAGTGGGATGGGTGTGGCTTCGTGATAATGACCACACAAGCAGCCACTCACCGATTTGACAGCTCTAACACAGTTACACCTCCGGCTTAACGCTTGATCTGATTGGATCTGGGCCTTAACTCCTGTTACATCCAGGTTAATACAGAAGTAGGGAATCAAAACGTGAGACACTGGATGAGAGCCAGTCTTGATCTGATTGGATCTGGGCCTTAACTCCTGTTACATCCAGGTTAATACAGAAGTAGGGAATCAAAACGTGAGACACTGGATGAGGGCCAGTCTTGATCTGATTGGATCTGGGCCTTAACTCCTGTTACATCCAGGTTAATACAGAAGTAGGGAATCAAAATGTGAGACACTGGATGAGGGCCAGTCTTGATCTGATTGGATCTGGGCCTTAATTCCTGTTACATCCAGGTTAATACAGAAGTAGGGAATCAAAACGTGAGACACTGGATGAGGGCCAGTCACTCAGTCGTAAAGTTAAAGAGACTCACTCTTGGCTTTGTAATTCGACTATTAAACAGACTGTGTGGCTACAAAGACTTAACTCCTGTTAATTCCAGGTCTAAGCAGGTCAGCTAATCATTCAGTAATGAAGTAAAATAGTAAAACTACTCACTCTTGGCCTTCTCGTTCTTGCGAGAAGGCCGCCAGCGGATGCAAGACTTGTGTTGGTCCAGGTAGAAGTAGCGCACCAGTCCCTTGGAGCCGCCGCGCAGCTTCACCATCTGGGTCCCTGTCTGCATGGAGCTCATGCATTTCTCCACTGGAGAGGGAAACACAGAAAGCATGAAGTTAGTGTGAGTGTAAGAGTGAGAGAGTGTTTGTATTCAAGTGATTATGTCTGGGATAATGAGGGAGGCTGTGTGTATTGCATTGGAGTGAGAGTAGGTGTTGTTGTCAAGCACCAATTCATTCATTCATTTCAGTCTGGAGCTCAAGGCAGATAAACATTTATTTACCATTTACTCACACAAGGTCGCGCTCCCACATACTGCATTGGATATGGCTTTCATATCCAATGCAGTGTTTTACTTAGAGGGAGAGAGAGAGAGTGAGAGGAGAGGGGGTAGAGAGTGAGAGGGGGAGAGAGTGAGAGAGAGGAGAGGGGGTAGAGAGTGAGAGGGGGAGAGAGTGAGAGTGAGAGGAGAGGGGGTAGAGAGTGAGAGGGGGATAATGGGGAGAGAGGGGGGAATAAGGGGGAGAGACGGGTGGAGAGAGAGACAAAGAGGGGGGGTAGAGAGAGGGCGAAATGGGGGAGAAAGGGGGGAGAGGGAGAGGAGGAAAGGAAGGGAGAGAGGAAGGGAGAGGGAGAGAAGGGGACATGGAGAGAGGGAGGGGGCAAGAGAGAGGGGTAGGGAGAGAGAGAGAGAGTGGGAGGCAGAGAGAGGGAGGGAAGGGAAGATAAAGGGGGAGAAGGCAGAGCCCAGCAATTTCCATTCTTTTTTTTATTTTTATCCCCTGAACCAGACACCTATTTTACACTGTGTTAGTGTGGAAGAAGAAAAATGGTTAGCTATTGTTAGCTACCCGAATCCATTTGGTTTGTACAGAAGAGATTATTAAACACTGGTGCTGAGACGAGACCACTTCTCGCACAGCACCAAACATACCTCAAGAGGAAAATGGGTAAAACAGAGCGGCACCAAAATATCGCTACCACATTTAGGGCATAATTTCGGTCATTCAGGTTCATTATTTTGGTTTCAGTTTGACAGCTCTTCCACAGATAGCCCAGGTAATGGCATCCCTAATTTAGCTTGAACAGTGCCACTGTTTAGCCCTACACAACCCTGGGCTAAGGCTGAAGTCTCCAATGCCAGATTCTCAACTGTCAGGTGTCAATAACATCCTATGAATGAATCATGTTTGACTAATATATAATACCATTATGATTATTATCATAAACATCTCCTTAAACATTAAGTGTGGTGCATAGTACCACCCTTAGCGGAGTTACCAACAACCGGATGCATTCAGGAATACAGCCATCTTTGACCTAAGTTCCGGTGGGAACTCCGCTCAGGCATTTCTTTTACGGCTGCTATGTTAGGCTAAAGTAGTACAGACATCCCAGTGATAGATAGATTGCCATTGTTTTGGCTTCCCTGGGCTTTCATTGGTCAATAGTGAGAATTGGCCCAGAGGCCCTGGTTAATTCCATGCAGTCCCGAACCCCAAACGGCCTGTGTCAATTTCCTCCAGGCCAGTGGTTCCCAAACGTTTTATAGTCCCCTACCCCTTCAAACATTCAACCTCCAGCTCCATACCCCTTCAAACATTCAACCTCCAGCTGTACCCCCTAGTCCCGTACCCCTTCAAACATTCAACCTCCAGCTGTACCCCCTAGTCTCGTACCCCTTCAAACATTCAACCTCCAGCTGTACCCCCTAGTCCTGTACCCCTTCAAACATTCAACCTCCAGCTGTACCCCCTAGTCCCGTACCCCTTCAAATATTCAACCTCCAGCTGTACCCCCTAGTCCCGTACCCCTTCAAACATTCAGCCTCCAGCTGCTTACCCCTCTAGCACCAAGTTCAGCACACTCTCAAATGTTGTTTTTTGCAATCATTGTAAGCCTATTATGATACATTTATTAAACATAAGAATGAGTGTGAGTTTTTGTCACAACCCGGCTCGTATGAAGTGACAAAGAGCTCTTATAGGACCAGGGCACAAATAATAATATTATAATAATCAATCATTTTTGCTCTCAGTCTTACATCCTTTTCCACACAGTCTGTGCCTGTATTTAGTTTTCATGCTAGTGAGGGCCGAGAATCTAACACTCACATAGGTACGTGGTTGCAAAGGGCTTCAGTGTCTTAACAGCTCGATTTGCCAAGGCAGGATACTCTGAGCGCAGCCCTATTCAGAAATCTGACAGTGGTTTCTGATTAAATTAAATTTTCACAGATCCGCTTGTTGCAATTTCGATGAGGCTGGAGGCAGGGCATGAAAGGGATAACAAATCCAGTTGCTTGTGTCATCCATTTCGGGAAAGTACATGTGTAATTGTGCACCAAACTTACTCAGGTGCTTCACATTTGACATTGTCCGTAAGCTTGAGTTCATTTGCACACAAAAAAACATACAATGATGGAAAGACCTGTGTGTTGTCCTTGTTAATCCAGACAGAGAAGAGCTCCAACTACTTAATCATAGCCTCAAATTTGTCCCGCACAGAGAGTCCTAGATTCAGAACATTCAGGCGAGAAAATACATCACCCAGATAGGCCAGTGAGAAACTCGTCATCATGCAAGCGGTCAGACAAGTGAAAATCCTGGTCAGTAAAGAAAACTTTAAGCTTGTCTCTCAATTTAAAAAAATGTGTCAATACTTTTCCCCTTGATAACCAGCACACTTCTGTATGTTGTAAAAGCGTTACATGGTCGCTGCCCCATATTATTGCATAGTGCAGAAAATACACAAGTGTTCAGGGGCTTTGCTTTAACAAAGTTAACCATATTCACTGTAGTGTCCAAAACGTCTTTCAAGCTGTCAGGCATTCGGTTGGCAGCAAGAGCCTGTCGGTGGATGCTGCAGTGTACCCAAGTGGCATTGGGAGCAAGCATTACCACTACACTATGTCTCCCTGTCATGGCGTTTGCGCCAACAGTACAGATACCAACATGAGCAGCAGCTACGTTTAGCTACTTATGGACTGTTAGTGGAATTCCTGTGAGAGAGTAATGGTTAATGTGATTGGATGTTAATTATTTGACTGGGCTACCTGTATTTGACATTGTGTTGTTATTTCGCTGAACACTAGATAGTTTAATTTTGGGGGGGGGCAGTGAAACAAGGTTACTCAAGCGAGAAAAAAACCTGAAAAATATAAATGGACTATTTGAAAATGTGAAGGAAAAAAATAGAGTGCCTTGCGAAAGTATTCGGCCCCCTTGAACTTTGCGACCTTTTGCCACATTTCAGGCTTCAAACATAAAGATATAAAACTGTATTTTTTTGTGAAGAATCAACAACAAGTGGGAAACAATCATGAAGTGGAACGACATTTATTGGATATTTCAAACTTTTTTAACAAATCAAAAACTGAAAAATTGGGCGTGCAAAATTATTCAGCCCCTTTACTTTCAGTGCAGCAAACTCTCTCCAGAAGTTCAGTGAGGATCTCTGAATGATCCAATGTTGACCTAAATGACTAATGATGATAAATACAATCCACCTGTGTGTAATCAAGTCTCTGTATAAATGCACCTGCACTGTGATAGTCTCAGAGGTCCGTTAAAAGCGCAGAGAGCATCATGAAGAACAAGGAACACACCAGGCAGGTCCGAGATACTGTTGTGAAGAAGTTTAAAGCCGGATTTGGATACAAAAAGATTTCCCAAGCTTTAAACATCCCAAGGAGCACTGTGCAAGCGATAATATTGAAATGGAAAGAGTATCAGACCACTGCAAATCTACCAAGACCTGGCCGTCCCTCTAAACTTTCAGCTCATACAAGGAGAAGACTGATCAGAGATGCAGCCAAGAGGCCCATGATCACTCTGGATGAACTGCAGAGATCTACAGCTGAGGTGGGAGACTCTGTCCATAGGACAACAATCAGTCATATATTGCACAAATCTGGCCTTTATGGAAGAGTGGCAAGAAGAAAGCCATTTCTTAAAGATATCCATAAAAAGTGTTGTTTAAAGTTTGCCACAAGCCACCTGGGAGACACACCAAACATGTGGAAGAAGGTGCTCTGGTCAGATGAAACCAAAATTGAACTTTTTGGCAACAATGCAAAACGTTATGTTTGGCGTAAAAGCAACACAGCTGAACACACCATCCCCACTGTCAAACATGGTGGTGGCAGCATCATGGTTTGGGCCTGCTTTTCTTCAGCAGGGACAGGGAAGATGGTTAAAATTGATGGGAAGATGAATGGAGCCAAATACAGGACCATTCTGGAAGAAAACCTGATGGAGTCTGCAAAAGACCTGAGACTGGGACGGAGATTTGTCTTCCTACAAGACAATGATCCAAAACATAAAGCAAAATCTACAATGGAATGGTTCAAATATAAACATATCCAGGTGTTAGAATGGCCAAGTCAAAGTCCAGACCTGAATCCAATCGAGAATCTGTGGAAAGAACCGAAAACTGCTGTTCACAAATGCTCTCCATCCAACCTCACTGAGCTCGAGCTGTTTTGCAAGGAGGAATGGGAAAAAAATTCAGTCTCTCGATGTGCAAAACTGATAGAGACATACCCCAAGCGACTTACAGCTGTAATCGCAGCAAAAGGTGGCGCTACAAAGTATTAACTTAAGGGGGCTGAATAATTTTGCACGCCCAATTTTTCAGTTTTTGATTTGTTAAAAAAGTTTGAAATATCCAATAAATGTCGTTCCACTTCATGATTGTGTCCCACTTGTTGTTGATTCTTCACAAAAAAATACAGTTTTATATCTTTATGTTTGAAGCCTGAAATGTGGCAAAAGGTCGCAACGTTCAAGGGGGCCGAATACTTTTGCAAGGCACTGTATATAAAAAAGGATTCTATAGTTATATATATATATATTTTTAAATGTTAATCAAATTTTTATTTGCCGTACCCTCGATGGCATTGCCACAGTTTGGGAATACCTGCTCCAGGGGATAATGCAGAATGTCAGTCCAATCCAGACCACTACTTACTTAAATTGCAATTCTACCAGCTACTGCTACAGCTACTGCTACAGCTACTGCTACAGCTACTGCTACAGCAACTGTTACAGCTACTGTTACAGCTACTGCTACAGCTACTGTTACAGCTACTGCTACAGCTACAGCTACTGTTACAGCTACAGCTACTGTTACAGCTACTGTTACAGCTACAGCTACTGCTACAGCTACTGCTACTGCTACTGCTACAGCTACAATTATGCTAATAATATAGGCTACAGTATGTGGCACAATAATGTTAGCCTTACATGCCAGCAATAGGCTGAACAAGAGAATAGACTACTTGAAATATGCCCAATTATTTCTCTACTGCCGTAGGCGGGGGCAATTGGGGTCAATAGATTGGACTGTAAAGTAGACTTGGGCGATATACCGTTTGTACAGTATACCGGCGTATGTATATATATACATGTATTTGTCATTTTTGGGTTGGGGGCACCTCCGCTCAAAGATGCTGCGTGCCATGCCCTTTCTTATAAGTACAAGTTAAGTATAACTATAAGAAATCAAAGATGTCAAATAAATGATATCCTGGTCATGGCTCCAGCTATGCATTTGGTTTGATAACTTCCTAGCTAAGTGGCAAGATGTCAAGATCAAGCTTCTTGGTTAGAGCAGAGACATTCAATCCCACCTGGATCAACATCCCTGTTGCCTAAATTGTTTTGTGCATTTATTTAATCATTTTTGAAATAGCACTCCTTGTGTGCATTTCTGGTAATACCGTATACCCCGGTATGGTACACAAACGGTATGACGGTGTGAAAATCTGGATACCACCCAACCCTACTGTAAAGTGTTTTAAGATATCATATGACAACATTGAGAAGCATTTCTATCTGGCACAAAAATCCACATCACAAAAAATTTACTTAATTATCACAATAATGATAAATTGAACAATGTGTTTATATTATGACATCAATTGTGCTGTTTTATATTACCCTTAATAACCTGCTATAACCCAGCCAGTTGGACATTTCATCTTAGTGTAATACTCACCCTTTTTAACAGCTATTAAATCAAGAAATGTACATAGCACACTTATGGTTCTTATATCATTTGAAAGAGCATAAATGTAAGATTAAATATATGCCTTCACAACTTTCCTAGGTCCACCCTACACACAAAATAATGTACAATTTTAACTTAAAAATAACGGAAATATACAACTGAATGTCCAAATTCATTTAACTCTTTTAAACACTATTCTTTGTCTTTAGCCACTAGATCAATAAAGTGTCATGCATAACCCCACCAAATGTTTTCATGATTGGATGAATAATTCACATTTTACAACAATTTAGGTGGATAGTGTGCATGTCGAAATTCTGGGTGTTGTTGGCTAGCTTTTTTTTTTAGTAGCGAAGCTAGCTAGCATTGAAATTCAAGACAACATGTGTATATGATAACAGGGATGTTTTATACTGTTAAAGAGCTTGAATCAGTGTGATTTCAAATGATGTAAAGAGGATATGGCTACGATGTTAAATACATTGTGGAAGTTGATTTTACTTTCAGTTTCATTTTTTATTAGAGCCTTGAATGTGTACAGTGTAACTGCCAACAACAACAAGCTACTGTACATGGAGTCTGACTGCAGTGCCAACAACAACAAGCTACTGAACATGGAGTCTGACAGTAGTGCCAACAACAACAAGCTACTGAACATGGAGTCTGACAGTAGTGCCAACAACAACAAGCTACTGTACATGGAGTCTGACTGCAGTGCCAACAACAACAAGCTACTGTACATGGAGTCTGACTGCAGTGCCAACAACAACAAGCTACTGTACATGGAGTCTGACTGCAGTGCCAACAACAACAAGCTACTGTACATGGAGTCTGACTGCAGTGCCAACAACAACAAGCTACTGTACATGCGTAAAACCTGTCTAGGCAATACACTGTCCTTTTTCTGTCAGAAAATCTACATTCAAAAGTTTGTTTTATTTCAGTAAGAATGCCAAATATCCTGGTATATCATTGTGTGTTGTGTAATGTTCTTAAAATGTGTGCATGCTTTTCCTCTCTGACAAAACAACAGGGGGAGTGACACATATCAAAACTCAAATACACATGACTATGCTCGATGAAAGGTGGGTATTGAAGAAGGACGGACACTCTTCCATTCGCCTAATAACGACTTGACACTTTCCTCGATCACTCTACCACTTATCGGTTTCCAGGTCACGGAGGAGGACAGAAAAGGAGAATCTCCATAGGTGTTCTGACGCATGCTGGTGTGTCTGTATTGTCCCAGTCTGTCTGCTGCCAGTAAAAAACCCAGTCTCTCCCTCTAGGGATCAATAATGTTTTTTTATTTAATTCCCTTGGAAATGGGTGTTGAGTGAGTCGCTATGCATGGAATAAACATTGTGAATATTGTCCACCAGAGACAATAGAGCTGATGCATACTGTAACTGTACTCATTCCAAATAGGCCTGGACATACTGTCGCAATGCTCAGCCCAACAACAACATCAGTAAAATACGCCGGGCTTTGCACAGTCCAGCTCATTTGTGTTCATTTTATTCTCAGGCTGTTTAATAAGCAATATAAATAGACCACCCATCACCCACTCATTGACTTGAATGGGAATGCCTATTCAAGTAATTATATTTCTATGGCTTGGGCATAGATGTTGAAGCCTTACATTATTGTGGCATAGAGACGCAGTACTTTATTTATACAGTATATTTACAATAGGGTCCGAAAATATTGACAGCCTTTATAAAGATGAGCAAAAATGACTGTATCAAATAAATCAATTTAAACACAGAGCTATATTGTATGCAAAAAATGGAAAATGATATTATTTTATACAATTGCTCAGAGAAATACATTTTGTTTAACAAGTAATACTTGTTTTCCTCAAAAAATGTACACTCTTAGAAAAACTTTTGCAATCTAGAACCTAAAGGGTTCTTCGTCTGTCCCCATAGGAAAACCCTTTGAAGAACAATTTTTAGTTCCAAGTAGAACCCTTTCCACAGTACCAAAAAGGGTTCTCCTATGGGGACAGCCGAATAACCATTTTGGAACCCTTTTTTTTCTAAGAAACACATATCAACATCTACAAAGAAATTATTAATTGACCACAAAATCAACATATCGCAATGGCCATCTCAGTATCCGGACATTGAAAACCTGTGGTTTGAATGGAAGAGGGCAGTCCATAAGTGCATACTAAGGATATCAAGGATCTGGAAGGGTTCTGTATGGAGGAATGGTCTAAGATCTCACCCAATCTCATGAATCATTTAAGAAAACGGCTCAGTGTCCTTATCCTCGCAGCGGGAGGGTGCTGGAGTCGATGTCTATGAGCAATTGTATTAGTATAAAATAATATATTCCCCCTAAATGTTTTGGCATACAATGTAGCTCAGTATTTGTATTATATATTTTGTGTTCCCCCGTCCCTGAACTGTGCCAACAACTAAACTGTCCGCCTGCCTCTTCAGCTCCGAATCTGTGAAGAGCCATCCCAGATATAATAAGGTAGGTGGTGAAGACCAACATCTGCTACAGAACCATCACAACCCCCTACAAACGCAACACTATCATTGACTGCATCTATCCCTTATACCCAGCCTTCACCTTAACTCTTCATAGTCCATGATACAGACAGAGAGCTCCTCCAGGAATCTACTCAACTGTGAGTGTGTGTGTGTGTGTGTGTGTGTGTGTGTGTGTGTGTGTGTGTGTGTGTGTGTGTGTGTGTGTGTGTGTGTGTGTGTGTGTGTGTGTGTGTTGGGGGTGGGGTAGACTAATGGATTTCACTACAGCGACAAGGGGCAAAATCGAATCAAATCTAGTCTAACGAAACTCTGTTTAAAGTGGGCCGAGTGCTGATTGCACGGTGCGTACAGCAGACAAAAAGTGAAGAGGTGAAAAGGAGAGGGAAGCAAGGGGAGACAAAGATAGATGGGAGAGGATTGCGTCAAAGAGTTACGATATGAAATGATGAATATCTGCAGTCTAAACTGGGGGAGATGGAATGTGCACTAATGGGTTGTTGGGTCATCTACAGTCTACTGTGAAGTGTACAGAACACCACTTCCTCTTTAACTTGGACATGGAATGTCTCCATGGGAATGCAACTCAATTGTATTCAACACATAATAAATACGGCATATTTTCCAACGTATTTTGTCAATACGTTGGAAGCTTCAAGGCTATTCACAGCCCATGGAAGCCCGACTAATCAAAGGACAATCAATTAGGCACCAGTCTAGTGCATGTTGGACTTTCCCTCTCTCAGAGATAAACTGCTGCTCTCGGAAGTTGCAGCTGTTTGAATTGCTGCTAATGGAGCAATTAGGGACCAACTGGTCAAACTGGGGCAGATACACATTGTAAAGAAGACTCAACTTCAAGGACTCTGTAGGAAACTCTTCGTAATATAACTACACTGCACAAAAGTGTGCAGTGTGCAGTGTTCTAAGAAGAAATTAGAGAAGGAAATTTTTTTTTAAAGTGTTCCAGCCGTGTGTGTGTGTAGTGCAGTGTTTCTCGATCAATTCCCCTTGGGATCACACAAGCGGGTCTACGTTTTTGTTTTAGCCCAGCAGCACCAACAAAACCTGATTCCACTGATCAAGGGCTCAATGATTCAGGTGGGTAGAGAAAAAATGTGCACCCCCTAAAAAAAAAATTGTCCCTCGGGAAAGGACTGAGAATTGTATCATGAATAAAGGTTTGGCATGACGTGAGACACTCGTTTTTAGTGATAACAAGCAGACACAGCATGGCAAAGACATGCTGCAGTAGTACTGTAGCAAAGACTTCTACTAACAGCTGGAGGGAAATCTCAATGTTTGCCCAGAGACTGGCCACTTCAAACTAACTCTTTATTATTGGGTCCAGAGCCGTTGCCATGGAAACATGCTCAGGGTTACACAGTATGGGGAGATGTAAAAGAACATGTAGACAATAAGACAGTCCAGCAGGATAAAATAGTTATAAAAAATACAGTTTTGTGTGTCATTACTGTGCTTGACTAGCCTGCTGTATACAGATGCCAGTCATGGGAGATATGACCAACAACCAAATTACATTTGGGAGCTACTGAAAATAAATACATCAATTATAATGGTATTATTCTCGGCATGTCTACAAGGTCAACCTAAATTCACACTTATTTTACTTTTCCTGTAATTGATTGTAATTACGAGAGAACGTCAGAATCACTTGTGTGTAACAACGTGTCAGCTAATAAGGGAAACAATTACATCTCTGAATGAGAGAAATCACTTCGCCCCAAAAGGTCTGATTGAAACACACTAAAGTGGTTTGCTTGTTTGTTTGAGAACAAGCTACTGGAATTCAACAAACGCAATTAATGACAAGAATCAGACCAAAAACAAATGCTTGCTTGAAAACGAATCAAAGTAATTACCCTGACCGTCAACAACAATAAAACAATTACCCAGGCAAAATTCCCAACGTAGTCCATCTCCTAACTTTTGGTGTTGACTCTCAACATGATTTTAGTAAAACACATTACCCTATGACCTTGATTCATAACTACACTCTTCCGACTTCTACCCATCGTGTGAGGGCTTTACAACTGGTTAACATGGTTAAAATAGAAGCCAGACGACAGGTGATGGACACATAATCTGCCAGGAGGTAGCTGAGGATGAGGTAAATTGGTGTCAACCTTAATGCTGCTAAACAAGCAGCGGCAGAAGTGCCGGGTGCAACCACAGTGATGGCATGACCTGGTCGTCCAGCGCATCAGTGGGAGTACAGTCTGGGTAGAAGAACTGGGCCAGGAGAGCCAACGGGGCGGAGTCACGTTGTCCTTCACTCACTCGGTCAGAGCACTAGGCTAAGCTTTAGGGGATTGTCTGGAGTCCATATGTCACACACCCACACACACAAGCGTGCACACACATACAGCAAACACACATACACACCTATAGACAGATGTTTCTGTAGTGAAGGTGTCTGTGTCACTGATGTAAAAAGCAGCAGACCAATAGGTCATTGGACACACAGTCCCACAGGCACACTCCAGTCATCCGGTAGAACAGTACCTAGTACCATGTCTCACCAGAGATACATAAACAAATGTACTGTTCCTACAACACATCCGCAATCCAGACACACACACACACACACACACACACACACACACGACCAAGTTCCCATTCCGTTTCAACAACAAATGTACTCCAGAACACTAGTTATTGTAATGGTAAATTTTTAACCTAGTCCAAATGCCATCCATCCATCCATCCATCCTTACCCATGTCTCCCAGCCTCCACATGGAGGAGGACACAATTCTGCTGCCAATACAGAAGAACTCCTCCACCAGGCAGGATAGGGAGGCCTGCTGCTGGCTCTTACACACAACACTCTCTCCCTCTTTCTTCTTCTCTTTCACCTTCTCGTCCCTGTGGATGGGGGCCTGGTCCGTGGTAGGGCATGGCTCCTGGGCAGCCTCCGCGTACCGCATCAGCGCAGAGGACACGGGAAAGGACATGGGGAAAAGGCCACTGGTCATCACTGAGGCGCTCATGTCTGAAGGATTGTGGGTGAACGCCGCCGGTTCCCTGTCTGCTTCTCTCAATTGCGAAAAGGAGATTGAATGCCCCGGCTACGTTTGCTCAGGTAGAGTTAGGTCTGTTTTCCCTCTGGCTGGCAAAGCCAATGCAAATGCGACATGGACATCTTAACGTATGACTGAGGTCAAAGAGGGATATTTTTTGGATTCGATTTGGAAGGATGCTTCTTCTGTCTTTGTTAGAGCTGATTAGTGTACAAAGTCCTTGGTAGACTGCTGAGAGTTAGTAATCACAATATCTGCTGATGGCTCCTTTCCAAAGCATTCTTTCAGATCTAGCCTTTTCAGTAGGCAGTTCTCTCGGTGGGAGAGCGAGAAGAAAATCCTCCTCTCCAAATGCTGTCAACAGTTAGTCAATAATCTGGCGCTGCTCACCACAGCAAACGACCTTCTCTTCTTCTCTTCTCTCAGCTCGCCTTCTCTTCAATATCCCTCCATCTCAGTTGACAACGAGGTGCGCCTGTATCATATATCCTTTCTCTTCTTTCTTCAGCTAGAATTCAAAAGGCTGCCTCTCAGTGTCAGTCGGGAGCGTAAATCCTTCGGAATCTCTAATCCAGGTCGGGGGGATTTACTTAACGTGTGGCGAGAAAGAGAGAGAGACACAGAGAGAGAGAAACGCACTGAGAATGTGCCAGGCACCCTAATAGAGATGTAACAAGTCTTGTTTTTCCTTCTCACCAATTAAAACTCTTTTTTTTTTCATGCCTGAAGGTGTCTCCTGTGGGGCTACCAGAGGGTATCAAAATGACGACACACACAAGTCTGTGCACACAAACTCGCTTTCCCCGGCTGAGGGGAAAGTTTGAGAGACCTCAATCTCCAGTTACGTTCCATAGAGAGGAAAAATGATCTCCCTCTCTATTCTGACCACCTGTATAATCTGGGTCCGGTTTGAATACATTCAAACACTCAATTTTGGCTAATTAAATGGCCTGCTATAGGTGTACGAAGATATGATTAGCTACTAGTGTGTCTTTGGCAGAGGTGCATATAAAACGACTTAAGCGCTGCAAAATCAAGTGGGAGGGTGAAAGAGGGGGTGCAAAGCCTTAAATCTGACAAAACAAACACTGCAATAATGTCACACCTTCACTGTAAAAATAGAGACAGAGTTGGAATCCTCTTCCATTGTTATATAAGAAATCCCACAGTCCTTCGTAGTTAGAATTAAGAAACAGAAGACAAGTTGAATATTGAAGTGTTGTTTTGTAATCAAAATGCCTCCGTTAAATCCTCAGCTAGCAGTCCAATGCAATTTTAATTTGGGTGGTTACAAAGGGGGGGGGGGGAATGTGGTTTCTGCTGGCAGAGATCCTTGGTTCATGCCAGTCAGTGACAGAGCCATTTTAAGATTATGAAATGTAATAGCTTATAACGCACACACATTAACATCTCATCCTACAAGGGGAATTGAGGACATGTTCTCATGAATTCGCTCTAGATATAGCAGCAGTATCGTCCTATGTGGCTAAGTCATTCCCTTGCCATATATTAGTCAAAATATAATTTATCTGAAATATCACTTTCACAAATCTCGACAATGTAAAGAAAAATAAAAAACTACGAATCCGATAGGACAAGAGTCCTCTCACAGTCCCATCACAAGTCAGACTGTTGAATAAACTTCATTTGAATGTACTTTCCCTGTTGTCTGCTGATTGTGACCTTATGTAGGAGGTAATATCCACAAAATATCCACAGAGTAGTGTCATTAACCAGACTTTCAGTACGCTGGTCTGTATGTCTGTTTGTATTTCCAGTTTGTATTTTCAGTGCGGATGCACTTTGCAAACGACTTGCACAATGTGTCAACAATGGCCAAGCTTAAATGAAGCACAGACCAAACATTGTCCCATGCAATCAGCTGGAAAATTTCACAAGAATTTCCAGCTGATTGCGAGGGAAAACGCTTTGGTCGACAACGTTCGGTTACATTCGGCTATTGTTTACAGATTGTACATCACGTGAAATGCATCAGGAGATGGAAAAAACAGGCAACAGAACTTACTGGCAACAGAACTTAACACTTTCCTGTGGTTACCCTATCTGCACTTCCTCCCACTAAAAGGACCAACGGCACAGACAACCGGTAAAGTACATTTAAATATGTGACTCATTTCAAGAAACTAGGCGTATGTCACACGTCACTACTTCACAGGAGAAGTAGTCTGTTGAAACCAAGATTGAACTCTTTGGCCTGAATGCCAAGCATCACATCTGGAGGAAACCTGGCGCCATCCCTACTGTGAAGCATGGTGGTGGCAGCATCATGCTCTGGGGATGTTTTTCAGCAGCAGGGACTGGGAGACTAGTTAGGATCGTGGGAAAGATGAACGGAGCAAAGTACAGAGAGAGATCCTTGACGAAAACCTGCTCCAGAGCGCTCAGGACCTCAGACTGGGGCGAAGGTTCACCTTTCAACAGGACAATGACCCTAAGCACACAGCCAAGACAATGCAGGGTTGGCTTTGGGACAAGTCTCTGAAAGTCCTTAAGTGGCCCAGCCAGAGCCCAGACTTGAACCCAATCGAACATCTCTGGAGAGTGCTGAAAATAGCTCCCCATTCAACCTGACAGAGCTTGAGAGGATCTGCAGAGAAAAATGGGAGAAACTCCCCAAATATATGTGTCAAGCTTGTAGCGTCTTTCCCAAGAAGACTCGAGACTGCAATTTCTGCCAAAGGTGCTTCAACAAAGTACTGAGTAAAGGGTCTGAAAACTTATGTAAATGTGATATATTTCCGGGTTTTTATATATTTATACATTTGCAAAAATGCATACAAATCTGTTTTTGCTTTTTATTATGGGGTATTGTGTGTAAATTGATTAGGGAAAAAAGCTATTTAATCAATTTTAGAATAAGGCTGTAATGTAACAAAATGTGGGAAAAGACAAGGGATCTGAATGCACTTTCTGAATGCACTGTAGGCCAAGGACTAGATATGTGTATTTTTGCTACTACTTTCACCACTTTTACTCTTGAAAGTCTTGGTTGTTTGCTACTACCTTACTCACTCTGTTTAGAGTGTGAATCCTGTGAATCCTTAAAGTGATGGGTGGGGCTAAGGCTTAAGAGTGTGTAAACGATGTTGAATGAGTGTAAACAAAGAAGAGCTCTCCAAAAGGTGTACCAAAACATTCAAGGGCCATTTTCTCAAAAGTGGGGTTACAAATTTATCAACCTTTGAAGCAGAATTACTTTCCCATTGTTCCTCAACTGTAGTGTATGATGTACCATTTTCTATACTTTTATCCAATGTAAATAACACAAGTTACAATTGATCCCCACAAAAAAGGCAGCTCACCAGACAACTTGAAACTAGCTTATTGGCTTGAGAACGAGATTTGAAGGGAAATTCTGTTTGACCTGTTTTATTAGCTTCGACCGCAACTGGATTCTGGGGGTAATTTGGGCTGATATAGAGATCCAATCTCTGCTGTAGTATTGTATAGGCACACTCACAGCCTGGATTGACTATAGTAGGCCTGACCTAACGGGGCATTTCAGCACCAAGGCTAGCACAACAGCAGTATCCAGCTTGTTCACACAGTACTAGCTTCAGCTTGTGTTCCAAGATCCTCAGAACAGCTTCCTTTCCATGCTTCCTTTTCTACAGACAGATCGTCGTCTGTAACCAGATCTTAAAATGACTTTATGGGTTACATCATTTTAGTTTTTTAGCCCAGCACGACCAGATCTGATTCAACGTGTCAGATCACCATCAACCTTGATTCAGTGGATCAGGCGTGTTATTGTTGGGCTACATCAAAACGTGCATTCCCAGGAGGGCTTCTGTGATTGAGAAACACTGTTCCAGAAGAGGCTCATGATGCTCCAACTAAAGACTCCCTGTGTGACCTCAACACACGCTCGCCGTTATACTGTGTCTTTCGATGAAACAAGTTCGCGAGTGCCGCCCAAAACAAACAAAAGAGGTGAAAAAAGAAACTCAAATATATTTTAAGACAGAGGAGTTTAAACTGCCGCAATACACATGTGTACCCCCCCCCCCCCCCCCCCCCGATATCGAGTCGGCTGGACTTGGCAAGGCGGTGTGGAGAATGACAGTGAGATATCAATGAGTCGTATAGAACCCAGCCTGTCAATGGAATTATTGTGATGTTGAATTTTTTCAATTAAGACAGTGGTGTTATAGCTGTGGGCTGCATTCTTACATTTGTGGAGATGGAGTACTGGGCTGTATTTACTATTGCAAAGCACATAGCAAAACATAGTGATTTGTTGCAACGGAAAACAAAAATGTGAGTTTCTTATTGGACAAGTTCAGGTAGTCCCTCCCTGTTTCAGTCCGTTGTATTCCGTTTGGTGCCTAATGAATATGACCCTGGTTAGGATGCAACATGTCTTTAAAAACAGACAGTGGTTTATTGTACTGTACTTGAATAGGCTACACTATGCAAAAAATAAATGTTACTCAGTGGGATCATACATTTAATGTGTTAAACTATGTGGACAGATTGATAGGCTGAGTTGTGAATGGATCTCTCTGTCTCTCTCTCTCTCACCCTCTCTCGCCCTCTCTTTCTCTCTCTCTCTCTCTCGCTCGCCCTCTCCATCGCTCGCCCTCTCCCTCTCTCTCGCTCACCCTCTCCCTCTCTCGCCCTCTCTCTCTCTCTCTCGCTCGCCCTCTCTCTCTCTCGCTCGCCCTCTCTCTCTCTCTCGCCCTCTCTCTCTCTCTCTCGCCCTCTCTCTCTCTCTCTCGCCCTCTCTCTCTCTCTCGCCCTCTCTCTCTCTCGCCCGCCCTCTCTCTCTCGCTCGCCCTCTCTCTCTCGCTCGCCCTCTCTCTCTCGCTCGCCCGCCCTCTCTCTCTCTCTCGCTCGCCCTCTCTCTCTCTCTCGCTCGCCCTCTCTCTCTCTCTCTCTCTCTCTCTCGCCCTCTCTCTCTCGCGCTCGCCCTCTCTCTCTCTCGCTCGCCCTCTCTCTCTCTCTCTCTCTCGCTCGCTCGCCCTCTCTCTCTCTCTCTCTCGCCCTCTCTCTCTCTCTCGCCCTCTCTCTCTCGCCCTCTCTCTCTCTCGCCCTCTCTCGCTCGCCCTCTCTCTCGCTCGCCCTCTCTCTCTCGCTCGCCCTCTCGCTCGCCCTCTCCCTCTCTCGCTCGCCCTCCCTCTCTCGCCCTCCCTCTCTCGCCCTCTCTCTCTTGCCCTCTCTCTCTTGCCCTCTCTCTCTTGCCCTCTCTCTCTTGCCCTCTCTCTCTTGCCCTCTCTCTATACTATAGCGTAATCTAAAGCATGATGTTGCAATGCCTGGTGACAATTCAATCTATCAATGTTTTAATTGTATCTGGTCCCGCCTCACAAATAAATATGGTACATTATTACTATATTTATACCGCCTCCCTCTCTGTCTCCCTTTTTCTGTCTCTATTAGGAATTCTGTCAGGAGATAGGATGTCATTTTATATACAATTTTACCACAAATTTCCCACAAGTTTGTCAGCTTTGGTTCAGCTAATGCCGTGGGTTCACCCTACAATTCAAAATAGCAATGTAGGATTTGAAACGGTTTTGGTGGGAGCTAGATAGGAACCACCCCGTCCTCTCCCTCCATCCACACTCCCGGCTGCAGATTAGAACTTGGGCTGGCGGAGAAGTCCACTGGGCCAAATTGCATTATGTAAAGACTTGTCAAAAACGAGAAGGGACGCTCTTACCCACAGAGTGGAAGAAAATACATATCAGAATCTTGTCTGATTATTGTATGAATGAATCATTATCAGACTTTATCGTCCTGACACACACGTAAAGAAATGCCTGCCAGGCGTTTTTAACACCCATGGGAGATCATTGAGCCCCCCCTTATCCTTATCCTCCTCCTTCCCTTTCTATTATCCCTCCTCCCTCTAAGCCACCCTCCTCCTGAAGATACCAGGGAGAAGAATATTGCCACTCAGCCAGCCTGCCTGGGAGAGCCGAGGTCAATCTCATATCATGCAGCGTAACAAGAAGTGGTGCAGTTATGGAATGAAACACTACCGTAAAACACTTTAAAAGACTCTGGACGAACAGGAAAATCATGTGATGTGAAATCACATTATTTTAACTCCAGTCGTGTTGACTCCGCACATGCCAAATGAAAAGGACTGGGTATAATAGATTGCTATCTGAGAGTGCAAAAACAGCACAGATTGTTTCTCAACCTCTATGTTGAGATATGTTGGGATATTTTAATGGAAGCGCTCGTCCAACTGTGTCGGTTTTAGCGGTTGTTCAAGGAAGAGAACCATTACATATGCTGTTCAAAAGTACAAAGAAGTTGAGAAACTGCACTAATCATCCTCTCTTTGAAAAAAATCTCCATCCTGTATTGGCAGTATCCTATTGGTCATGGTTTGTAAGTGAGAATGATGTGTCAATTAACTTGCTAACCAGGGTTGTATTCATTCGGCACCAAACGGAAGAAAACAGACTGAAACAGGGAGGAACTACAACTTGTCCAATAAGAAATGGTTGTTTTTGTTTTACGTTGCAAAATATTTGAGTACATCTTGCTGAATTGTGCTCAAATGAATATGGTAGATTGGTCATTTAAGTGTAAAAAATTACAAATATTCCCACCGGATGGATCAAAGATCAGAGGCCCAGAGCAGCAAGGGCACCGTGAACCCTGACGTAGGGTTACCATGCCAACGGAGAGCAGAGTTTCTGTCTGCCAGATGGCATGGTGGCATAGAGTATATGGAACCCTGCTGCTTAGCTTTCCGGGGGGATGAGCTTGGTGTGTGTGTGCGTGTTTGGGGAATCAGGGGTCCAGAGGATTCTGTCAAGCCTAATCTGAGGTGTTGACTGCCCAAACACCGCACCACACAATTTCACCTCAAAACCTGGCTCCAATCCTGTGGCCCCTGTCAATCTAGTTCAACTGGACCTGGTTGAACTGTGGTTAGACCTATGCAGAGGATATAGAACAGCTCAGTACCATGAACAGTTTCTAAAGGACCTGAACCACAAAGTCTTTAAGCACTAACAAAAAGCCATGTCGGCACTCTTCTGCAGTGGATTTGAATTCAAACGTGCTGTGCACGCACTTGCACTTTTTGGAAACTGGGGTGTGGGAGATTTTAGTAGCTATACATTGTTCACTTAATGCACATTCTCAGCTTCCATGCCATGGTCTTGAAGGCGTACCAGCTTGTAAAAGGTTAACTGGACTATCATCAGCAAAGAGAGGGCGGGCAGCGAGGATGTGTGGTACTGAGAAATTAGACAAAGAGAACACTGGGTACACTATGAGAGGTAAGTTGACCAGTCCCTCAAGTCATCCACTGGGTTAGCAATCATTAAAATAGGGTCTATTTGCTGGGGGAAATACTGGACCGGAATTATGATGTGCCAATCTTGTTATGTGGTACTGCTGGGCATCAAAATACAGACCAATCACAATGCATGTTTGAAATGCTAAAGCTTACATTTGGAGATAACCCCTTGCCTGCTGTCTGGCTGCGACAATTAGCATGGAAAATGGGATGACGACAATGATTTCTTTCTACAGTGCAGACACTGTCATTCAAAGGAGGTCAATACCCTCGTTAGTGAGACTGAATGACTAAAGAGAAATATCCATTCAAGAAAGGATCTTTAGTGTAAACCAGACTTTCCAAAGCAAACAAATGCTGAATAATGCATTTGCTGATCCAATGGTTTACTCAACTTTGATCTAGAGAAGGGACATGAACCCACAGACACCTGTGCTGGTCTAACAGGGTATAGGTCCTGTCCCTCTACCTCACTGGGTGCGAACTTGCAACCTTCTGTTCCCAACAACACTTCCCACTCACAAAGCAGTGTTGTTTATCGCTGAGCCATGGCTGTTGTAGGGCAAGGGAAGCAACTACTTCTAGGTCTCAGAGAGGGTGACGTCACTTGCAAAATGGACGCTACTAGCGCATACATAGCTAACTAGTTAGTGAATACGCATTGGCTATATTTACCCTCTTTTCACCTCCTCCTCTCTGCAGAAACCCCAGCAGTCAGGCAGAGCCCAACTGGGTTATCTGAGTCAAGTAGCACCACTGTAACGGACTAGGTCGGTCCCTTACTGGGCGTGAATAGTTCTTCTGTTCCCAACAACAACAAAAAGCTCCAGTATTCCCCAGTCCCGTGTCCATTTTCCAGTACATTTCCTCTTACATGTCCTCATGGCAGCCTCTCTCTATTTTCTCAGTCTCTGTCTCTCGCTCTCTCCGTCTTTGACTGTCTGTGTGTCTTTCTGTCTCTCTATTTCTCTCCCTCTTAGTTCCCAGAGTACTCAGCTCACGGGGGGCATTTATCAGGCGTCACACGCCATAAAAGCAGCGGGCGGCCGAATGATAAACAGCTTCCATCACTCGATGCGACACGGCACAATAACAGGCCCCGCGTCAGAGACAAACATAGAGCCGTCCACAACAGCCATGTTAGCATCAAACTTAATCTCTCTGCAACTATAACTCACTCGGAAAACTTGTCAGAAGAAGAAAAATGTGAAAGTGTATATTATTGTTGCCATCCTATAGAAGCTCCCGAGAGAGCATTACGCGAAGCAGTTCAGCGACAGCGGACTAGTTCCTGTTACTGTACACCGTGCTGTGCTAGAGGTTGGGAATGAAGAGTCCATTGTCTGTGATCTGTTTACGTGCCGTCTCAACCTCCTCATTCAGCCAGGAGCTACAGTAATGGCTTGCTTTGTCAATTCCAATTTGCTGAACCCTTGATCAACTTGCTGTTCTTTATGAGCAGGAGCTGCCATGGAAGATGCCGTTCCCTAATGGAGAAACAACCGTTTCCATAGAACTGGCTCAAAGTGATTCATGACTTCATCTCTAGAGGAACTACATCCAGTGACGTCAGGGAGGTGGTTGAATGGGAAGTAAAGATGAACAAGTAAAGATGTGCATTCTCCATGATCTTCATTCTTCATCAGGCACAGACAAGTAGGTTGTCTGATGCATCTTTGGCTCAACCAACAGAATGTCGGCGCTCTGTCAGGGGCTTTTTGAAACAGACATAAACCCAGGCATTCTGGGATATAGGCTCCAATTCAATCATTAGGTGTACAGGATAACTACAGTACGGGTTCCCTCAGAATGTTTACACTGTATAGTAACTACCAACACGTGTGGTTTGTGTATCCAATGACAATGACCATGACAGGAACAGTTTGCGGAGAGTGTCCATTTTGCATGTTGCGATTTTTAACTCCTCCGATAGTGTAATCATTCAGAATGAACCTGCACAGCTCTTCTTCATTTATGTGTAACTGATTGGTCCTGGTGCTGTTGTTTACCAACCTCATTCAGTGTACGATGACACTATTCTGGGCGCCGTGCTGGGGATGTAAGTGTATGTTTGTGTGAGCTGAAAGTAAAAATGTTTTTGTAAACATTTCTGTGGAAATTGTTAAAAGTAGTTTTTGGGCAGAGATTTGTCTGGTTTGTTTAACTTTTGCCATCATTAAAGTGACAAATCTGTTTCTCCGGATCACTCTGTTATCGTGGAATTGCCCTTTACCAGCCTCCTACAGTACAGTCCTTCAGCAACGTTCAATGAGACTATTCGGGGCGCCGTGCTGGGGATTCACAGCTGGCTATAGATTTTTATACTAACAGATTTAATGGTGGTGGTGATGTGTAGGTGTACCTTATCTCGCTAATAACCAGGGGTTCTTACAGGCCGCCCACACACGCTCAATCAGGACCTCTGGTTCCAGCCACTAGTGGTCAATACCCGCACAAGTACAAGTGGTGTAGGTGTGTGTGTTTGTTTGAGTGAACTCAATAGAGGTTATAGGAAACCACAGGAGAGTGTATTTGTGCAGCCTTGTATGGATGTTTGAACGGGACTGTGGGCTTTCTTAATCGCCTCCATGGATTTCTTGTAGTGTTGAGCGCCCTGGTCAGTCCACCTTGCTAAACCTCTGGTGGGACGCCAAGCAAAGCTAATGTTTCCCGGTTTGGAAACACTGTGCTCTGAAGCATCAGAAAGCAGAGTATTTAGTCTAATCATTTCAGAGAGCAGAATATTTCAATAAGTAGATTATTTCAAAAATAAGTATTTCGTTGGACACGGTATATTCCAGCACAATGTTATCCCTTGGTGTTCACGTTTCGAGATACACTACATAGACACCTGCTCGTTGAACATCTCATTCCAAAATCATGGGCATTAATATGGAGTTGGCCTCCCCTTTGCTGCTATAACAGCCTCCTCCACTCTTCTGGGAAGGCTTTCCACTAGATGTTGGGCGATTAGGCCTGGCTCACAGTCGGCGTTCCAATTCATCCCAAAGGTGTTCAATGGGGTTGAGGTCAGGGCTCTGTGCAGGCCAGTCAGGTTCTTCCACACCAATCTCGATAAACCATTTCTGTAAGAATCTCACTTTTTGTACGAGGGCATTGTCATGCTGAAATAGGAAAGGGCCCTCCCCAAACTGTTGCCACAAAGTTGGAAGCAAAGAATCGTCTAGAATGTCATTGTACGCTGTAGCTTTAAGATTTTCCTTCACTGGAATGATGGGGCCTAGCCTGAACCATGAAAAACAGCCCCAGACCATTATCCCTCTTCCACCAAACTTTACAGTTGGCATTATGCATTCGGGTAAGTAGCGTTCTCCTGGCAAACCCAGATTTGTCCGTCGGACTGCCAGATGGTGAAGCATGATTCATCACTGCAGAGAACGCAGTTCCACTGCTCCAGAGTGGCGACGAGCTTTACACCACTCCAGACAATTTTACACAACAATCTTAGGCTTTTGTGCGGCTGCTCGGGCATTGAAACCCATTTCATGAAGTTCCCGATGAACAGTTCTTGTGCTGACGTGGTTTCCAAAGGTAGTTTGGAACTCGGTGGTGAGTGTTGCAACCGAGGACAGACGATTTACACGATACGCGCTTCAGCACTCGGCGGTCCCGTTCTGTGAGCTTGTGTGGCCCACCACTTTGCAGCTGAGCTGCTCCTAGATGTTTCCACTTCACAATAACACCTCTTACAGTTGACCGGGGCAGCTCTAGCAAGGCAGGAATGTGACAAACTGACTTGTTGGAAAGGTGACATCCTATGACAGTGCCACATTGAAAGTCACTGAGCGCTTCAGTAATGTCATTCTACTGCCAATGTTTTTATACACCTGTCAGCAACAGGTGACATACATAGCAACTGACATAGCCAAAAGCACTCATTTGAAGGGGTGTCCACATACGTTTGTATACCTATAGTGTGTATGTTGATCATTTGGATAAGCTCCGACAGAGCTCTCTACTGGGGTTATGTTAAGGGTAAGTTCTAAAGCCTGAGAAGGAGTCAAACCTATTCCTTAGAAACGTTCTCTGAACACAAGTCATTGGGTTCAACAAGCATCATCCCGCCTCTGAAAATGATCAAAGAACATTCCCGGAGGGAATTTTCTCCGGGCACTCTGTCGGACAGCTGGACTGAAAATACCAATTAAAATGTCCTACCTGAGAGAGATGTCTCCGCCATCTTGGTTTGCTCCTGACAAGGACACTTCAGACAAGACTAGAGCCCTTGCTGCATCGGTGGGTTCATATCAGTGGACGGATGGACAGTCAGACACAGTCTTCATTTTTCACCAGCCCTCCCTCGTACCTTTGTTACCTCTGTTCGCCCCTCTCTCCCTTGGGGTCTCGGCTAAGAAAGGTTCAATAATAGCTTGTTGCTTTTCTGTCATCCCTCTCACATCATCCATCTCCATCTCACATCATCCAGCCCCCAGTGCTCTTGTGACCTACCCAAAGTGTTACGTAAAGCTGCCGAGATGCCTGGTACTCCGCTGTGACATTCTTCTCACATAGCCTCTAATGAAACGCCAGGGGTGAGGGCTTAGTGAGCTATTTTACCCAGGAATCAACTTACAACCCAGGCTGCTTGCCGATGTGCAGCAGAAGTGTTGCTAGTACCATAGAATAGCCTCTTATCACTCATTTTTATACATTTGTAGAAATGTTCTGTGAATTGGATAGTGTTTTTCACCACACAATGCTGTAAAAAGTTTGTGTGTGTGTGCGAGCAAGTCTTCCAAGCACAAATCAATTGACCTCGTTCATTAACACATAAGGCTCCCTGAGCAAGTAGAATAGCTAACAAAAGACAAAACAAATGTCCTCAGAAACCACTCTATTCCTGGTAACCGACCACAAAATGCAGCTCAATGCAGCTCACACACACACACACACACACACACACACACACACACACACACACACACCTTCTCTGGGCTTCACATCTTAATGGTAATGCAAGAGTTGCATGTATGTCACACTAAGGTGTCTAACAACAAGGGCTTTTCATGATGATTCTAAGTAGATATGTGAACTGGGAGTCTTTCCAAACACAATGTCCTTTTTGCTTCTGGGATTTGAAGGTTTTGTTTTCAGCATTAGGACTTTGAATCCTACAGATGAAGAACCATATGTGTGTAAAAAAAAATATATATGGTAAAAAAAAAAGTATTCAATTAAAAAAAACTAGCTGAAACTAACTGAAAGAGCCACATTCCCCCCAAATATACATATTTGACAATATCCAAATTTTGCTAAACACACATATGGTTCTTCATTGAAAGGGCTCAAGTGTTCAATGAAGAATTTGATCTCATGCACACAACCGTTTTGTTGTCGTGTGTTATCGATAAAAAGTTGCTTGTTCGTTGTTGCCAGACATCACCATGATGTCACCGTTGGCAATGCCAGCAGCACGTTCCATGGATGATTTGAAACACAGTTGACTACCATCAGTCATCCCCTGTGTGAAACGTGGAGCGTCGGCACATAAAAAGAGGGTACATCTTCCAGGTTGCTAGTTATGACTATTGACTCCTCCTATATTTTTCTAAGTGATTTGACATGCATTACAGGAAAACCTACTGCAGCCTATATGTTAAAAACCATACAGTGGTATCTAGTATATCACTTGGTCCATTTTTTTTTATTTCACTCACTTGCTGAGAATCCATTCACCAATCTTGATCTGAAATGGTTTTGCTTTTTACTAGACATTATCCAATTAAATTATTCATTTTCATAGGCCAGCCTCATCGTATTGCTGTCTTAAAACGATCTACCTCAGTGTCTGTCCCTTGTATTCCATTTATATTCCATCACAGTCAAATTCACAATGGGTTCCTTTCGATAATTTGGAGCTTTGCGTTAGGATGGGTCTCAATGTGGTGATCCAGGATAAAAGTCTGCCCCACCTCAATGTCTGCGGCAAAGAGAGGACTGTGGAGGAAGAGAGAGCGAGAGAGTGGGAAGAAATGAACATAGAAAGCATTCTTTAGTGCTGTCGCTGCTTTGACTTTAAGGGAGGTTAAATGAGTTGCTCAGGCAAGAATTTCAGACAACCAGATGGCTGTTCAGTTAATTAACTAACAAATATTGAGACACAATATGCCACGAATGACAATCAGACAGACCAATTTGCTGTACCACGCCTGCAGCCTCTAGGTGCATCTAATACAGGTATCAAACCTAGAGTTGCCTAGAGACACATGCAGGTGTTTTGTGACTAACTTAAACCAAAAAGGCTTCGTACAATTCTAAAACTCAGAACTGTCAAAAATCAAATTTTCTGCCCTTCAGAATCGTTCTGACTGATAGCAATGGAAGTATGCATGTCAAACTCCATGTCACCATTGGCAATGCCAGCAGCACGTTCCATGGATGATTTGAAACACAGCTGACGACCATCAGTCTTCCCCTGTGTGAAACGTGGAGCTTGTGTTGCAACACATGTACGACAGGGAGTCTTGTAAAAGCCCAATAGCCAGCCAATAAGTCTTGAGGAAACGAGGTCGGATGTCAGAGTAAGTGGTCATAAAACGATCAATCGGTAAGAGGTTGTGTTCACAAGCAAGAGGTGACTAGCGAGATTACTTTTCATTGACATTTAAACACTTTCCAATAGACTTTCTTAACCTTTCAAATTGTCACACAAGCATTCCTTGGTGTTCTTTTAGATATAAGATAAGCGCTTACAATCACACTCTTTTGTATCAAAGCCTACTGTTTGTAGCACTTAGGCAAGCACGTTCACTCTGTTAGCACATTCCCGCTAGCTATTAACTCCATTGTGTGAACGCTGTACAGCTTGTCTCGCTGTGTGCAACTTCAAAACACATGCGTAGCATGAGCGCCACAGTTTCAAAGTCAGCTTAGGGAAAAATAAGCACTTGCACCCCGTTTTGACACTTCTTACATGTGGAGCGGGGAGCATTAGCATTAGCGCACCATTTTGCTGTAGTTTTGGAACGTTGACGAGCGCTCTGTGTTTGCGCCATGTGCCTTTGTTGGCCTGCAATGCTGCTGCTGTCGTCGCTATACTGCATACTCTGTGCCAGGGTGAGCTGGCACTAATTATGCCATGGTTACCTGGGCTTGGGGGAGTAGGGAAGAGAGCGGTGGGGGAGGATTGAGGGAAGAGCAAACCCCTGTTGGAGACAGAGTTGTCAAAAATAGAGTTGACCTCATTGCCCCTCCCTCTTTTTTCATTTTCCCTTTCATAATTCTCCTCCTACCATTGTGTATCCCTATTTCCTTCAATGCAAGTGAAAAAGTGACTTACGCGTACTTCCTTAACACACTTCCTCCCAGGTGATCACCTTTAAAGGGGATATAGTGTCCTAACAAACCGAGCAGAAAGATCTTCAAAACCGTATGAGATCAATAATGAACGACTTGAGCCCCACAACAGGACAACCAAAGGACACACATCTCAAAGAGCCATTGATCTGGGTCTGGAGACAATGAGGGCAACAACGCTCTTAAATCTGTCCCGAATCCCCAGTCCTCATCTCCCATTCCATCTCACATTCCTTCGGTACAGCAGCCCCCCAGAACACACCGCAAAGAAACTGTACTGTAGCCGAGAGAGATCACGGTACGGTCCTCTGAGGCATTCAAACCTACGATTTTCAGCGTGGAACCCTTTAAAAGATGTATTCAGTGGCTTCCCAAATGGAGGGCATGCACATAGATATTCATAGGAGGGCAGCCGTGCAAAAAAAAATTGTGGCTCGTTGTCTGCAAAAAAGGAAAGCAAGTGGGCATAAGCACATTATCAAATAATAACAGGAAAGTGGAATAACAGAAAATCTATGGATTCTTTCTGAATTGTCTTGAGAGAAAGAGAGAGCATTCAACAAACGATTGAACTCCTCTCTGCCTCGTTCGCCCACCCCTCCTCCGATCACAAGGAACTTCTTGCCGCACGTTGGCCTACTTTTGCCCGTGCGGAAGTATGAAATCGGAAAGGCTCCTCTTACCTTTCTCCGGGCTGAGGCTTCGGATATTGCCAGAATTATCCATGCTGTATTATCCCCTAAAGAACAGGCTCCAGGTGCTGCTAAAACCGAGATGGAAGGGCTGGGTTCTCCTGGCAGGAGGGCTGCTGATCTCAGGTCGGAGGAGGACAGGGGGAAGACATGTCCCACGGGTGTCATTGCAGAGGTGTAAAAGCTTATATCCCTTGATCTCTCTCTCTTTCACCCTCTCTTTCACTTCCCTGTATAGTTTCCCCTCCTCTTGTTCTCACAATCTGTCTCCGTATCCCATCACTCACTCCCTCTCTCCCTCCCTTTATCTCCCTCTCTCGGCCCTCAGAAGACTTGTGCAGGCAGTCAAGTAGGCAGGCAGGCTGCGGCTGAGATGCTGTGGTGTATTGTGTGCTATGATATAGTTATGTACTGTACTGGCCGGGGCAGCGAGGAACGCCCGGAGAGCCTGGGGAGCGTGCTCAGTGCAGTCAGCCTCTCACAGCTCTTGTGTGCCAGAGAGCCCTCGCCCGGCTCACAGATCACCTGGGAGAACAGGCGCTTTTAGAGAGAGAGAGAGTGGGGAGGGGGGCGAGAGAGAGAACAATAGCAAGAAAGAGAAACGGGAAGAAATTGAGGAGAGAAATAGAGGGGGAGGAGCAAGATAGGCGGGAACACGCGGGAAGAGAGAAAGGGAGACAGAGAGAGAGAGAGCGAAAGACACAAAGCGTCTGTGATTTGCGGAGCGAGTTCTCTTCTACACATGTATTATTCAGGGAAGAGCTGCTGAAAGAGAGAGAGAGAGAGAGAGAGAGAGAGAGAATGACATTTGAAATGTCTTTATTCTTTTGGAACTTGTGTGAGTGTAATATTTACTGTTCACTTTTGTTTATTTCACTTTGTTTATCCATTTCACTTGCTTTGTCAATGTAAACATATGTTTCCCATGCCAATAAAGCCCCTTGAATTGAGAGAGAGAGATAGAGAGAAATAGTGTGGATGGATGCCTCCCAGGGCTGTGGCGTGGGGTCGGCAGGGGGAGAGAAATGGAGAGAGGGGGCTGTCATGTAGGGAGGTGTGTTATCACTTAGTGACAACAAACTACAGCACATTAGCTAACTCATGAGAGAGTGTTGAAATGTGGCAGGATGTGGGCTGTATGTTTTGTCTCCAGATGTACTGTAATAGGAGTAGATTAAACTAGGTAAATTCTGATTATATATGTCACAGCCTGATCTGTTTCACCTGTCTTTGTGCTTGTCTCCACCCCCCTCCAGGTGTGGCAAATCTTCCGCATTATCCCTAGTGTATTTATACCCGTGTTGTCTGTTGCTAATTTGTTTTTCTTCGTGAAACCTACCAGCGTTTTCCCCCTTGCTCCTGTCTGTTCTAGTTCCTGTTTTCTAGTTGTTCCTGGCTTTGACCTTTCTGCCTGCCCTGACTCTGAGCCTGCCTGCCGTTCTGTACCTTGCCACACCACACTGGATTATTGACCTCTGCCTGCTCTGACCCTGAGACTTCCTGCTGTTCTGGACCTATCTGGATTACTGACCTCTGCCTGCTCTGACCCTGAGACTGCCTGCTGTTCTGGACCTATCTGGATTACTGACCTCTGCCTGCCCTTGACCTGTAGTTTTGCCTGCCTCTGTACTAGCAATAAACTTGTGTTACTTCGACACTGTCTGCATCTGGGTCTTACCTGAAACCTGATAATATCAAACTTATTGTAATGTAATGTGCAACCATGAATTATGTTTACTGTGTAGCTAGCTAGCTACTGTAGCTATATTATTCAAGTTCATTGTACATTACCCTGAAAAGTGAGACCAAATGTCGGGGTCATTTCCAGTTGAGCCTTGTTAAAAGCAATTCAGTAACACTTGCGAGATGACTGACACTTGTCAGAATTCAATTTGCCTCCAATTGCTGGCATGGCATATGAACGAGCTAAAGGATAGAGAGCGGACACATTTCTGCAGTGAAATCTACACAGAGAGACAGAAACCGCATCCCATAATAATAATAATAAAACACTTTCCGCTATGAATAGTGAATAATACACGGCCTGATTAGCCTTGATCCATCCATGTTTCACAACTGCAGAAACACGAAACAATCTGAAGATGTATTTTATTTGGACTTTTGGCCACAGTTTACCTCGACCTCAACTGAACTTGCAATAAACCACAAGCAATTATTCCTTAGCCAATGACTGTCTTCGCGTACAGTAGAGCCATAGGTTGTCGTGCTACACCTCTTGCTGCTTGAGTGAGCTTCACTACGGTGCAGTAACTGTCCATTGAGTCAGGTTGTTGGACAGAGACAGAGAGGAGAGGCGTGGCGAGGTTGAGTGAGTTAAGACCACTGTACAGTCCATAAAGGACAGGCTAATGGCCTATCAGAATGAGGCTAAGGGAGACAGACCACCATCCAGACTCACTAGTGAGGGCTGGAAACAGCATGGGGGGATGGGCGGAACATTGAGGGCTACTATGGAGCCTAAGACTGGGTCCTCAGGTGCTGTTATAGGGGGGCATAGAGATCGGGGGGGGGGGGGGGAACCTTTGTAAGTTGTAGTGCAGAGATGGCCGAAGTGGGGCTGGGAAAATAAGGTTGTCGGTTTTAACTTGGTATTTACTTCAAATCGTTGAAGAGATGGAGACAGACTTAGTCATTACTACCGTATTCAAATCATCATGACCTAATAGATACATTTGTATGGTGATTTATTGAATGACTGTAAGTATGACCAGTGCTGTGTTGGGATAAAACACGAAACCAAAGAAAACGTAACGAAATGGGGAGGGACTACCAGAACAATAAGAAATGCTCAATTTTGTTTTCTGTTGCGAAAGTGTTTTTTGTTACATGCCCTACAGGTAACTGAGCACTACGAAGGGTTGACTACCTGCTATGCGGATTAGACTTTAAACATCGGTAGGCGTATACTGTATGATTATTAAAGATTGGGCAGCACGCTCAGAATTGGTTGGCTGAAGGCCTGAGGAGTTTGTCACTCAGTCCACATTGATTATACTCTGAGGAGTCAAACTGGTGCCAACCAACTGTTATAGGATGTTTGTACGCAGCCTCGCAGTTTGATGTTGGTGTCTTTTGGACAAATGTCCAATATAGTCATTTGTGAGATGTTAACCGATTTGCGTTAAAGAAGGCATGCCTTCAAATACAGCATGTATTAAAATGATCTATGTGCATAATGTATAATGAAATATATGGATGTCTTTATTCGTAAGGATTTCAAACACACATCACAAACATAATCTAGATCTGTAAATACAAAACCACACTCCCTGTTCCCAATACACTGTCATTCCCTGAACCAAATGGTTTAGATTATTTCCCTCAAAAAGGTTGGAGCGCCTCAACACAGACCAGACGCTGATCACAGCTGTTAACTGACAATGGCCTCGGCTTGATAGCCAAGGCTCAGCTCAGGCAGCCACAGCCACATTTCTAACATTTGTATTCCACATCAAGAGAGATATCACACCCCTTTGAGGTCTCTGTTATTGATTAATCATTCATGGCTTTCGGCTCTGTTCTGGTCGGCTGTGGAGACGGAGAGTGATGGTCAGAAGAAGTGCGTTGCCATGATCTGACCTCTCCCACTCAGCCGACTTCAAAAGAAAATCTGGGTCAAGCTCAGCTCAGCCCCTTTTTGTTAAAGTCCTTAAGGAAGTACATTTGTCTTTATCTCTAGAGTGTTGTTCACATCGGCGAAGTTTGATGTTATCTGGACATAACGACAAGGTCGTTGGACACAGAGCGGTCGATACCTCCCGAGCACAGATACCAGCGATGTGATGTCACAAAAGCCGCAGTACCGGCCTATAGCTGATAAGAAACTATGGACGGAGTGGCACGGAAAGGGCAGATAACATGGCAGATCGACAAAAAAAAACGCTTTATACGCTCGATAGGCGCGGGTGTAAAAGTCGCAGTGGGGGTGATGTGTCGAAGCATCACAATGATTGAAGTCAGGTTTGCCTTTTGTGTGATGTGAAAACACCGAAAAACTCATTGGCAACCTGAAAAACATCTTAGTCTTTGGTTTACAAGAAAATGGCTGGAAATGGCTGCTTGTGAACTGTGAGGTGTTAACTGTTCTCAGAGTAGATGGGAGCCGGTGTTTCGTTTGGAAGCCCGTAGAAGAGGTTAATAACCTTTCTCTGTGGAGAGGAAGATCCAGCTGTGGTCATTGACTTTCTCATCATCAGACCTGTGTGTGTGTGTTTCTCATCAGACCCGTGGCCTTGTAGCCCTGGGGCAATGGAATAAGGAAGGGGCCCTTCCCTCACCCCTTTTCACGACACACCATGGTGAGAGAGGTTAGAGAATGGGTTGGACAAAGCATGGGCCTCTAATGTAAACATAAGGATTGATTTCACCCACTGGTGGACACATGCATGCACACGCATGCACGCACGGACACATATACACACACACACAAACACCGAAGCCATGAATAAAGCATTGTATTCATACCACTGGATTGATGTGGCTTTATCATTATGCTAGGCATTTCACAGTAAAATACCTGAAAAGGATTTTCCAGGGTCGGTCAAAAATAGGGTTGCGCATTTTGGGGAATATTCAGAGGTGGAAACTTTTCATGGGAATTGAAGGGAATACATGGGAATGAACGGGAATATATGGGAATTAACGGAAATATATGCAAATTAATATTAATACCATTTAAATGTAGATGTTTTTTTGAATTGGATATATTAACCATATCATATGGAGACAGAAACAAACATTTTACCTTATCATAAGTAGACATACTTGCAAATGATTAAATCCTTCCAATAGAAAAACAAAAATTGTAGTTGTCGAATTTAACTTTAATTAAATGAGTTGACTCTTCACATGCGATAATTTCATTGAACAACAAAATAAAGGGAGTATTGAATGATCCCCAATGATCCATCACATCTCCCAAAAACGTTCAACATACATCTGTAAAATGATAGAATAGAAACTAAAGCTTTGGTTGTCTTCCTCAATGTCCACCTCTTAAACATCCGACTTTGAGACCTCATCATCTCTGTCACTTTCCAACCTTGTTGAAGATGGCTCATTGTCAGGCTCAAAAAGCATCACATTTGCCCAGATGGCAACCAACTTGTATTGCTCACCCTGTAGCGTGCTTTGGTGTATGTGTTCCCAAAGAAGGACCAGTTGTGCTCTGAGGCGGCTGATGTTGGTGGGATTTGGAGGATGATGAAGGCAACAGGGGAAAGAGCTTCAGATCCACAAAGTCCCTTCCACCAGGTTGCTGATGAGATATGTTGGCACGACTGCCATATTGCATCTCCATCCCAAAGCCCTTGCCTGGAAGTGTACTTCGCCAGACTGCCAAGAACCTTGCCCTCATCCAGGCCAAGGTGGCGAGACAGGGTAGTGATGACACCATAGGACTTGTTGATCTCTGCACCAGACAGGATGCTCTTGCCAGCATACTTGGGGTCCAACATGTACGCTGCAGCATGTATGGGCTTCAGGCAGAAGTCTTCACGCTTTTTGATGTATTTCAGAACTGCAGATTCCTCTGCTTTGAGCAACAGTGAAGTGGGCAAGGCAGTACAGATTTCTTCTCTTACATCTGCAAGCAGAGTTTGAACATCAGACAGGATGGCATTGTCTCCCTCAATCCGCGCAATGCCTACTGCTATAGGTTTCAGGAGTTTCAGGCTGCTTACCACTCTCTCCCAAAATACATCATCCAGGAGGATTCTCTTGGTGGGGCTGTCCATATCGGCAGACTGTGAAATGGCCATTTCTTGGAGAGATTCCTTCCCCTCCAGGAGACTGTCAAACATGATGACAACACCACCCCAACGGATGTTGCTGGGCAGCTTCAATGTGGTGCTCTTATTCTTCTCACTTTGCTTGGTGAGGTAGATTGCTGCTATAACATGATGACCCTTCACATACCTAACCATTTCCTTGGCTCTCTTGTAGAGTGTATCCATTGTTTTCAGTGCCATGATGTCCTTGAGGAGCAGATTCAATGTATGAGCAGCAGCCAATGGTTGTGATGTGAGGGTAGGACTCCTCCACTTTAGACCAAGCAGCCTTCATGTTCGCAGCATTGTCTGTCACCAGTGCAAATACCTTCTGTGGTAAGGCCAAAGGTCATTGATGACTGCCTTCAGCTCATCTGCAATGTAGATACCGGTGTGTCTGTTGTCCCTTGTGTCTGTGCTCTTGAAGAATACTGGTTGAGGGGTGGAGAGGATGTAGTTAATTATTCCTAGCTGACGAACATTTGACCACTCATCAGCGATGATTGCAATACAGTCTGCTTTCTCTATGATTTGCTTGACCTTCACTTGAACCCTGTTGTACTCTGCATCCAGCAAATGAGTAGATAAAGCATGTTTGGTTGGAGGGGTGTATGCTGGGCAAAGAACATTCAGAAATCTCTTTCAATACACATTGCCTGTGAGCGTCAGAGGTGAACCAGTTGCATACACATCTCGAGCAAGACATTCATCAGCATTTCTCTGACTACGTTCCTCCATTGAGTCAAACGTCTGATTCCAGGAGGACATGAGCTGTTGCTATCGATAAGGTGTCTGATACATCATTTTCACCTCAAATAGAAGTAGAGGGACTTTTGTCAGAGGTTGATTGTTGTGAGCACTGAGGGAACTTTATGTACTTGGCCAGGTGATTCTGCATCTTTGTTGCATTCTTCACATATGATTTGGCACAGTATTTGCAAATGTACGTTAGCTGCAGTGAAATGTCTCCACACTTCAAATAGTGCCCGTGGCATTTTCCTGTAAAGATTAGAAAAAAATGAGTAAAAAAACAAACAAATACAATTCCATGTACTGATAAATAGTTAAGCAGTTAAATTAAACAACTCCTGCGTAAGATAAATGTGTTCAAATGAAACATGTATGGAAACAGGTGAATTAACACTCCTCAGTTAGTAGGCTCAAGCAAGCTAAAATCCACATGGTAGCAAAAACTAACTAGCAGAAATTGTTAACAAGTTAGAAATTATTTAAACACACTTTGCTGTAGGCTACTATTTAATAGTTAACAAAAAATCATGTATGTCAAATAAAATATATTCACCCCACCCAGTATTGTAATCAAAACGTACCAAAAAGCATGTAGTCCTTGGATCAGACAGTGTAGTAGTGTGGGCTCAATAGCATCTCATTAGTGTGCAAGATCTTGAGAATCAGCTGTACATGTGATGGAAGAGTACACTGCACATGTGATGAAAGAGTACACTGCACATGTGATGGAAGAATGCACTGTGCATGCAGAGGGTTGCAATTCCATTGAATTGGGGAAAGTTTAACCAAAATATGTCCAGATGACCTAGAATTGCCTTACGTGTATCCCACAAAAAAAGGTTCACTGTTACAAGCTAACTTTGTGATGAATTTAAGCAAAATTCCCCAAATTCCCGGGCTTAACTTCCCATGGAAAATTTCCGGAAAGTTACCAGAAAGTTTCCGACCCTTTGCAGCCCTGGTCAAAAACAGCATTGACGTTCTCAGCAAAACGTTCATGGGGTGAAACTCAACAGCATACCTTAACAAATATGCTTTCTTCATTGCGTTGGAGGAGGAAAGTTGTTTCGGTAACTTAGTTAGAATAGGTTAGCAGTCTGGATTGAACAAGGCCCCACGTCTTTCTCTGCTGGATTAGGACTGCGCCTCTTACTACTGGACCACTGTGGGTTATAGAATAAAGAGAACTGCTCATAAATCGAGCTGCCAGAAATATTTCATGCCTGACGTATCTTTGACAGTCCATTTTTTTTAACAGACAATACGTTATGACAGAAGACAGCAACTTACAGGTAGCATGCACAACCATCTGCTCTGCCGTGTAAAACAGACATAGCCATTTGGGAAATGTTTTACTTAGAAACGCATAAGATGCACAACCATGCTAATAGCATATGGTGGCTTAGCTATAGTTAGGAGTCATTTTTAAATACAGTGTTTGGTAAATGTGTTGCTTGTATACAGTTTAAGCATAATATACATAATTAATTATATAAAACAGATTTACCAATATTATTCAGTCAAAGTTATCACAATCAAAGGCTTCTCAGTTGATAAAAATGGTAGTAGTAAAATATACTGCTATTTCACCAGTGACTTTATATTCTGCAATCCCAAACAAAAATGTAATACGCTTTGGCGTTTTCAAACAATATATATTGTTTCCGAAGACCATTCACCAGCCCTGTATAACGCAATGATTTCTACCTGACACTTGAATGCAATTTGCATTTCTATACACATCAATGGAGGGAGTATTAATATCAGAGACGAGTGGAGATGAGGATTCTCAGTCCTATTACCATAGTCTATGTGCCCTTCTGTCGTTCTGTCTGCACAATGCCAAATGTGCTCTTAAACTCTATACGCAGCGCCCTCTAGTGAACTAACTCGCCTCTCACAAATTGTTTCGATGGAGAGGACCGTTCGTCAGTGGAGGCTGCTGAGGGGAGGACGGCTCATAAGAATGGCAATGAGCAAATGGAATGGCATCAAACACCTGGAAACCATGGAAACCATGTGCTTGATGTCATATTCCCATCCAGCTATTCCTATAAGCCCGTCCTCCCCACCAACCTCCTGTGTGTTTCGCATGTCACTTAATGTTTTGTAACTAAATTATGAGTAGTGTTGCCTTTATTGGCGTGTGTGTGTGTATTATGCCTGTATATGTAGCGGGTGTGTCAGCATCCACCTCGCAGAGACCGTAAAAGGAGAGGATTCTAGTCATGACAGGAACTCATTAAGAGAACTCTACTGGGTTCTCTCTATTCACCTAGTTGGTATCCCAACCCTGAGAGACCGTAAAAGGAGAGGATTCTAGTCATGACAGGAACTCACTAAGAGAACTCTACTGGGTTCTCTCTATTCACCTAGTTGTTATCCCAACCCTGAGCCACACACAGCGGTACCTACCCAGAAATATCTCCTTACAGCTGCTAAAATGAGGGAGAGAAAACTGGAGAGAAGGCAAGAATAATGGGGGGGGGGGGGGGGGGGGGGGGGTGTTAAATAATGATAAGCCACATATATAAAAGTGCTTTCGCTACATATTTCCTTTCGAGTGAGGTCATTTACGGTAAGCCATGCCTCGGTCTTTCTTTCTTTCTTTGTCTCTCTCTTTCACTCTCTCTCGCTCCCCTCATTTGGTCTTCCTCTCTCCCGTGAGTGAAGCAAGGGCAGCTAACCCCAGACCTCCAGCAGACCTCCATCACGTCAAGCTTGACCTTGGCTCACCACCAAGTGCATATAATCATCCGTCCCCATACCATTCCTCAAGAGGGATACGCCACTAAACATTCATGAGTTAATCCAACATACAGTTTCACCACATGGAAGAGATTCTGCTGTATGTATAATGGACCACATACACACACACGGTATATCAGCAAATGTAAAGGTAATGTAGAAGCAACAAATGCTCTCACATCGCCAGCTCTTAGTCCAATTGCACAGATGTGTTACATGGTTGTTGTTATGTAACGCTGGGGAAACGTTGAGTGAACTCACTCAAAATAACCCCTGCTTCCAGACCGGCTGGCTGCTCACGGACCGCAAATCCGATCATCTATGTGATTTAATCCAAACTTAATTCTAGGGGAAATAATGAATGTATTCTCTTTAGGGAAACGCTTACGTAACGTTCAAAACACAGCTAAAGGTAGTTCTGTACTTTCCTCTGTGAGGGATTGGTGGCCTTTGGTTGAAATTCTCTCTGGTATTGGACGTCAGGAAGGAAGGAGGACTTTGGGCATCCAGGTTTATGGGTCGGTGTGTAGCCAAAAGAAGACTGTGTGTATGTGTTTCTACACTGGGACTTACCTCCGCAGTCTCCCATAGAGACTGTAATAGCTTCAGTATGGATAGACCTTTTGTTCGGAAACTACTCAAACACTAATAACCAATGCCTTTGACCATTAGTCCGTTCTGATTATAAGTAAAACAATATTATACCGTGCCTTTCTCAGTTTGACAAACAAGTCAGGAATGACTAACAGCCCACCAGCAAAGGGTTTTCATATACACTGAGTGTACTAAACATTTGGAACACCTCCCCCCTTTAGCCCTCACAACAGCCTCAATTCGTCGGGGTATGCACTCTACAAGATGTCGAAAGTGTTCTGACCCAGATGCTGGATGCTGACCCATGTTGACTCCAATGCTTCCCACAGTTGTGTCAAGTTAGCTGGATGTCCTTTGAGTGGTGGACCATTCTTGACACAAAAAAAATGTTGATAAACTATTTCTTCACATTATAAACGCAGCTACACGCACACGGCAAAGCGCGAATGTTTCATTAGCGGAAAACACCATTATCAAAAGAGACCGCAAATGTGATTATGCAGGTAATGTTTTTATTATAAAGGTGCATTTTTATGGTGAAAGTGATCTTCCCCAAGCTTGAAACTGACACGCCGCTTATATATACACCAGTTAGGCTCTATACCTCTTGTAAAGCGGATGAATGTGCTTCATTTTAAGTTATTTGGCCACTTTAGTTGCGATACAAACCTTATCAAGCAGAAAGGCCTATGGGCATGAGTTATGAATGTTACCCATCAGACTATTATTGATTTAATCTCGTCTTTACATTTACTAAATAATGTATGTGTGAAATGTAGAATGGACCATTATCATCCACCTGTCTTAAAAACAGGGGCAGCGGGAAAAAATACATGTCATCTATGCACTTAAATAGCGAATGGAGGACGCTTTTCCTGTGGTTCATTTTCATGCCAGACAGGTGGTCTATACTCCTGTTGTAAAGCTCTTAATATTGTGTGGCGGTAATACAGTCACCATATCAGCCCTTCACCGGGCACCTACTACAACACCCCTACCACGGCACTTCAATCTTTTGTCATGCCCATACACCCTCTGAATGGCACACCATACACAATCCATGTCTCAATTGTCACAGGGCTTAAAAAACATTCTATAACCTGTCTCCTCCCCTTCATCTACAACTATTGAAGTGGATTTAATAGGTGGCATCAATAAGGGATCATAGCATTCACCTGTAATCACCTAATCACCTCACCTAGTCCCAAACAAACTGGACTGTGTCCCAAATGACAATTCCCTTTATAGTGCTCTACTGTTGACCAGGGCCCATAGGGAATAGGGTGCCATTTGGGACGCATCCCCGGTCTCACTGGCCTTATGTGGTCACTCAAGGAGACCATTAGGGCTGTAGCTGATCCTATGTCTCCCAGACACTAACCTAGCTTAGCAGTCATGGTCAAGATGAGAAAAAAAAAAGACTGTCGGGGGGAGGTTCTCTCCTGCACTGTTGAACCAATCCAGTAAATGTGGAGGAGGAGTTAAGATGGAGTGTCGCCTTCTTAACATCCAAGAGCGGAAGTCGCATCACTGGCTCCCTTTTCCATTTCCCCTGAAAACTGGATGCATTTGTGCTTTGAGGTAGTGCAGTGGGAAACTGGGTGACTCAGTGGGGAGACCAGGGGAAGTAGGATTGGGGTCAACGACACAGCGAGAGACCCTAATGAAATATATTGTAATTGGTAACCCAAACTGTCCCTTAATAACCCAATGGGCCAATCAGAAGGGTGCTGGATGGGACTTAGTCCCGTAAACGTTATGTTCAAGGTGAACCACAATTTGAGAATCGTGATTCAACTTACTTCCTGGATTGACTGAATTGAAAACTGAATTGACCCTATCCCTGGCTGATATGGAATAGAGTTAGGAGCGGGCTTGCGTCCTTCCACAGGATGCATTGTAAGTTATACCCATCACCAAAAAGATACTCTAATGTACTTACTAATGCAAAAGGACAGCACAGCAGTCAACCCACTCTTACATTCCCACAACTACTGCATACAGTGAAATGGAGATATGACATGTAAATGCATTCAACCATCATTACCATCTCCTAGAAGTGTGTGCGCTGTTAGGACATGAACCTAATAAGACCCCCAGATCGCATTTCAGACCTACTCACTCTGTAACTGTATGATTACGACATTAGTCCAAATGGCCATTCATTATCTATGTGGTGTGCATGTGTGCGTGCGTGCCTACGTGTGTATGCGTGTCTGTGTGTGTGTATATATATATATATATATATGTATTTGTTACTGTAAATGCCCCCTCCCTCCACTCAGTACCTGGACTTGGTTTTGAGGTGTGGTCAAATTGGGACCCAAGGGAAGAACATGAATAATTAGGCACGGATCGAAATTTACCTGGAGGAAAATGGGGGATGGTCATGCTTTTTCAATTTCAGTCAAGGGGAGAGTTTAGTAATTGTTTTAGTCATCTAGTCTAGGTTGAGGATCATGTCATTTGGAATTTCGATATTTCTCAGTGTTTTAAAATTAGTTGCTTATTAGACTGTATATCAATGTGTGCCTGATGCCGCCCCTCATCTCTGATGAGCGTGATATCAATTGAGCCTATAGGCCATTTAGTGTGGTCTCAAAGTGATCCATAGCCTATATGATATAGGCTACGAAGTGCATGCTGGGAGAAGCACAGAGCAAAGTTATATTTCCAAGACAGCTGCCGTGATGGAGTAAATAAAACTCGGCTGCATTAGACACTGCAGTGGTTATTCTAACCCTGAACCTCGGCCTGCAGTGAGCCTGCTCTGCTCTTGCTGATCAAAAACGTGTTGGTGTGCTGCTTAACCAATGGCTGCGCTGTGAAGGGCTATGGTGGTAGGTCAGGACTAGCCTATCCTCTATTCAGTTTGAGAAGGACCGTGTGAAGATGAGAAAGAGGACCATATAGCTTGCCACTACAATAATTGATTTTTATTAAAAACAACCTGTTTCTTGCTTATGATGTATCTATCGGAGTTATTGACCTCACAATAAGCCAGATTCAACTAACTTACATTGTGGTGCTGAAACTTGAAGCAGCAGCCGCGGCACAATCAATCAGAAATGGACAGCTCATGATGCTGAAAGTAGCCAAATTCCAATAGGCATTATTCATTTCAACAAAATGTTAATTTTATGAACAACAAGAGGGCTTTGTGTTGGAGCCTATTTCTTCCTATTTAAGAAATAAGAGGTTAGACAGATTAAATTAGGCTATAGGCTGCTATATCCAAAGATGTGTCATTTAATTTCATCATGCACTCTTTAAATAGCTCTGTGTCAGTGAAGGGCTGTTAAGTTAAAACCAAGACTCAAATTGTGGTGGTATGCCATAGGCCTACCTTTTATTAAAGAAAATGACTAAATGCACAGGCCCTTGTTGGTTTAAGATTTTGAAGAACATAACACAGATCAGATTATATAAAGCGATCTATTACAGAGATTTGGTCCGCAATGCTAGAAACAACCTGGAAAATACCTTGGAAAGACGTGACTCTGATGCATATGTGGATATCATTGTTTTGTTTATTTGACATTCAGAGGCTGACTTTGCTTGAGAGGTAATCTAATTCGGTCACTATCAATTGACTAAGCCGTTCACTTTCTGTACAATAGTAGATGTTCAAACCCAGACAGCCTTTAGGGAAACACTTGTGACCTTCTCCCGTTGAATTAAGCCACGGAAGAAGAGTAGCTAACAGCGTGTGTGTGTGTGTGTATGAGAGGGGGGGGGGGGGGGGTGCCAGTACGGAGTTATGCTGTGGGTGCCAGTACGGAGTTATGCTTTACAAACCTCAGTGCTGGCCGCGTTCTATTTTATGAATGAAACCCTTACTGTGCAGTGGCATATTGGTCTCATGCATATTGTACCTCAATCTCCTTCAGCTCATGGAAATCAATAGCACCACAGCCTCAGGGTATAGCTCCACATTTCAGGCCATCCTTTCCAGGGGAACCTGGAGGTCAAGGTCTCCCCATCTGCACTTCTCATTACTTTTAAAAGAGATTTACAGAGATCGAGTCAATCCACCCACCAGAGTCTAACAATGAAACCTAATCTGTATTGAGTTAGTTCAACTTGTGTCATCGGGTGTCTTCAGTGCATTCATATGTCTTCATAAAGTACTTGGGTAGTTCTGCATTGGTTTGTACACATGAGAATGATTTGCTCGTAGGGGATCTGCTCAGGGACCTCCTGAGCTGTTGTGGCCAGGGTGGGTGAAGATTGAATCTCACCATTGTGCATCAGGCCAAAATAACAGTGTGTAGATTTATGTGGACACTTGAGAATAATACACTCTTAGAAAAAATGATTCTTAGGTTGTCCCCATAGGAGAACCCTTTTTGGTTCCAGGTAGAACACTTTTCTGTTCCATGTGGAACCAAATAGGGTTTTACCTGGAACCAAAAGGTTTCTATCTGCAACCATAGTGTTCTTCAAAGGGTTCTCCTATGGGGACAGGCGAAGAACCCTTTAAGCTTCTAGATAGGACCTTTTTTTGCATATATATATGTCATATATATATATCATTCAGTATATATATATATATATATATATATATATATATATATATATATATATATATATATATATATATATACTGAATGATATCTTCTAACATTTAACCCACCACGTTGTTTTGGACCAGACCGAATTACGTTAAGGACACTAGTTTAGATGTATTTTAAAAGGCTAAATGACTTGGGTAAAACGTGTCAAATTAGTATTATTGGAAATGCCAAATAAAAAAGCTATTAAAATGCTACGCACGTCCTTTATGGAAGGTAGTTGACTTTAGTGACATTAGCATTTATATTGATGGCCACACATTCACAGTGCCTCTGGTCATGTCAGATACATGGACTGATGATGGCAGGGTATGCTGGAAATTATTCTGACGTAAATCTGAAACTAATTACTTTCAGATTTGAGAAACGAATGCTGAAAAACAGAAACGGTGGCTTGAGGGATGACTAACTCTCTCTTGCTTCCAACCTGACCAGGTGAACGTGCCGGCATCGAAGAGCTGGCGAAAAGTGATTGATTAGTGTCAATATACAGTGTTGACAATGTTCCGTGTCATTTTGATTTTGGCCACTGTTGGTTTCTTTTTTCTTACAGCGGTATGGATTGGCCTAGTCTTCTAGATCTGCCTATAGAGGGGTTGCCTGCAATGAAGTGTAATTCGTTAAATACCGGACACGGTTATAGAGTAATGAATTGGATTGACTCAATTTAAATGAACGGGCTATCAATCAAAGCCATTGTGCCACTGACTTCTGAAAGCTTGACTGCTTCACTTGAAATCATGTTAAGATGAATAAATACATTTTGTAGAATTGAATGGCAATTTCAATGGGAGAACTAGAGAATTAGAGAGTAACAGCTGTACCACAGAAACTGCCGCTTCAGTTCACATTGGATTCTTCCAAAGCTTTCTTTCTTAATGATTTTCTCTCAGTGGCTATCTGATAGGGGTGTAGCAGCCTTTAGCTGTTGTGCTGCAGACCGTGTCCCAGTGTCACTCTTCAAAAGAAGAGAACACCACTACAGCAGCTGCCACTGAACCACTTCATTATTGATGTTGGCTTCCAAACAGCGGTTGGCGTCTAATCTGAGGAATGTCAAACATCTGACATTGGCGTTGTATGGTCGATCCCCTGAGACGATAAAACATCGCCTTGGCATTTATTTCACAGACCTTAGTTCCTTTTTAACGTATCATAGCAGCGTGCGCTGTTAATTCTAACTTTCAAAGGTGCGAAGCTACATCATGTGGCGCTATACACAGTTCATCTCCCAAACTCTGCAGGCTATTACACCATGTTAATGACTTCATAGCTGACGCTACAAATCACTTATTTTTGTCATTGCCAGTATGTGGGAGCTGCCGACGGCCTTGGCAGAGAAGATAGCATTTGCATTGTGTGTGTGTTTCTGAATAGAGTGTTCAGAGATAATGTAAATAACATTTTCAAATTATTAATCCAATTATTTCATTTTGCCAGTATCCCCCTGCATTACTTTATAATGGACATTATTTTTCATACAAATACACCAAGGAAGCAGAAAAGTCTTATCATGTCACCATGTTTTCCATCTGTTGCAATGGCCCTTTGAGTCATTTGAATGGTTTTTCATAAGACTCTGCATCCCTGAGGAAGGAAACGGATGCTGTATGAATTAAACAAGAGTAGTTCCTCAACGGGCTTCAAAGACCTGTGTCAAAGTCAAATAGTGAAGACTTCCTAGAGGCTGACAACATCCAGGGTTGGCTGGTGTGCCCAAGAAAGTGAAAGCATGCACAGACCAGCTGGCTGGTGTGCTTACGGACATATTCAAGCAATCCCTATCCCAGTCTGCTGTTCCCACATGCTTCAAGAGGGCCACCACTGTTCCTGTTCCCAAGAAAGCTAAGGTAACTGAGCTAAACGACTATCGCCCCGTAGCACTCACTTTCGTCATCATGAAGTGCATTGAAAAACTAGTCAAGGATCAAATCACCTCCACCCTACCTGACACCCTAGACCCACTCCAATTTGCTTACCGCCCCAATAGGTCCACAGACGACGCAATCGCAATCACACTGCACACTGCCCTAATCCATCTGGACAAGATGAATACCTATGTAAGAATGCTGTTCATCGACTACAGCTCAGCATTTAACACCATAGTACCCTCCAAACTCGTCATTAAGCTCGAGACCCTGGGTCTCGACCCCGCCCTGTGCAACTGGGTCCTGGACTTTCTGTGTTGAGGGTAGGAAACAACATCTCCACCCCGCTGATCCTCAACACTGGGGCCCCACAAGGGTGCGCTCTCAGCCCTCTCCTGTACTCCCTGTTCACCCCTGCGTGGCCATGCACGCCTCCAACTCAATCGACACTACAGTGGTAGGCATGATTACCAACAATAACGAGACGGCCTACAGGGAGGAGGTGAGGGCCCTCAGAGTGCGGTGTCAAGAAAACAACCTCACACTCAACGTCAACAAATCAAAGGAGATGATCGTGGACTTCAGGAAACAGCAGAGGGAGCACCCCCCTCTCCACATCGATGGGACAGTAGTGGGGAAGGTGGAAAGTTTTAAGTTCCTCGGCGTACACCACAGACAAAGGTGCAACAGCGCCTCTTCAACCTCAGGAGGCTGAAGAAATTTGCCTCGTCACCAAAAACACTCAAACTTTTACAGATGCACAATCGAGAGCATCCTGTCGGGCTGTATCACCACCTAGTACGGCAACTGCTCCGCCCACAACCGCAAGGTTCTCCAGAGGGTAGTGAGGCCTGCACAATGCATCACTGGGGGCAAACTACCTACCCTCCAAGACACCTACACCACCCGATGTCACAGGAAGGCCAAAAAGATCATCAAGGATAACAACCATCCGAGCCACTGCCTATTCACCCCTCTATCATCCAGAAGGCAAGGTCAGTACAGGTGCATCAAAGCTGGGACCGAGAGACTGAAAAACAGCTTCTATCTCAAGGCCATCAGACTGTTAAACAGCCATCACTAACATTGAGTGGCTGCTGCCAACATACTGACTCAAATCTCTAGCCACTTTAATAATTAAAAATCGGATGTAATAAATGTATCGTTAGTTACTTTAAACAATGCCACTTTATATAATGTTTACATACATACATACATACATATGTATATACTGTACTCTATCCCATCTACTGCATCTTGCCTATGCCGTTCGGCCATCGCTCATCCATATATTTATATGTACATATTTTTATTCATTCCTTTACACTTGTGTGTATAAGGTAGTTGTTGTGAAATTTTTAGATTACTTGTCAGATATTACTGCATGGTCGGAACTAGAAGCACAAGCATTTCGCTACACACGCATTAACATCTGCTAACCATGTGTATAAGACCAATACAATTTGATTTGATTTAGATTTTAACCTGCTTAAATGAATACCGCCCCATAGCAGTCAAGTCGGTAGCCATGAAGTGCTTTGAAAGGCTGGTCATGCCTCACATCAACAGCATCCTCCTAGATACCCTAGACCCACTCCAATTCGCATACCGCCCCAACAGAGTCACAAATGACCCAAATCCACACTGCCCTTTCCCACCTGGACAAAAGGAACACCTATTTGAGAATGCTGTTCATTGACTACAGCTCAGTGTTCAACACCCTAGTGCCCACAAAGCACATCACTAAGCTAAGGACTCTGGGACTAAACACCTCTTTTTGCAACTGGATCCTGGACTTCCTGACGGGCCGCCCCCAGGTGGTAAGGGTAGGCAACAACACATCTGCCACGCTGATCCTCAACACGGGGCCCCTCAGGGGTGCGTGCTTAGTCCCCTCCTGTCCTCCCTGTTCACCCATGACTGCGTGGCCAAGCACGACTCCAATACCATTAAGTTTGCTGACGACACAACAGTGGTAGGCCTGAATACTGACAACGATGAGACAGCCTATAGGGAGGTCGTCAGAGACCTGGCAGTCCCGTGCAAGGACAACAACCTCTCCCTCAATGTGAGCAAGACAAAGGAGCTGATCGTGAAACTTTTTTACTCCTCAAAAAGTCAATATTTTCTTAACTATTTTCTTAAAACTACATTCTTGGTTAAGGGCTTGTAAGTAAGCATTTCACGGTAAAGGTCCACACATGTTGTATTCAGCGCATGTGACAAATACAATTTGATTTGAGTATACCACAACTTGTGCATTGACTGAAGCAACTTTAAACACAGTTGTAAATAAATTGATCACAGGCACATAAACTATCACTGGCCAGACCGAACAAAGTTATTTTGAACTCCACTTGAACTCTTGCCAACCCAATGTTTATATCCCAGGACAAATTAGCTAGCAACAGTAAGCTAGCTAGCTAAATTGCCATACATTTTTTATGCTTTTTGACCTGTCCCCAAATTAATATAATTGGTTCAGAATTTATTTTGATAAGTGTCCTGATCGTGTCTGGTGTGGGGGTACAAAATGAACATGCGCGTGAACGTTTTGGTCAGCATGTTAGACTTAAGTTCCTCCGTACGTTTCCCCAACTAGATGAGGAACTTTTATTTTACCAGTGTCACCACCCTGTGTTACTTTTAAAGGATTCACTCCTGGGACTTCCATCAAGGGCTTTTTTACTAAGTGACTCAAAGTCCATTGTGAATAATGCAAAAGGAGTGCCTGTATCCTCAAGTTTCCCCTTCTCTCATCTTGTAGTTTGTGAACAGGAGCTTAAGCGCGGAAGGACTCTTCACTCTGATTGGATAAGTGAGTTCCCTTCCCATAAGCACCACTTTGGCGGCGCTGCGACTCGAGCGCATTAATAACGTTGGAGACTTGGGGGACTGGTCTTTTTTATTTGATTTATGTAACCTTTAACTAGGCATTCTTATTTACAATGATGGCCTATCAAAAGTCAAAAGGCCTCCTGCGGGGGAGGCTGGAATTAAAATAAAATTTAAAAAATACAAATATAGGACAACACACAGCACGACAAGAGAGACACCACAACACTACATTAACAGATACCTAAGACGACAACATAGTATGGCAGCTACACAACAACAACATGGCAGCAGCACAACATGGTAGCAGCACAAAACATGGTACAATCATTATTTGGCACACACAAAAGCATCAAGGGCAGGAAGGTAGAGACAACAATACATCACACGAAGCAGCCTTCTCTGTGCCTCTTCTCGCACTGGTCCCCTGGCTCACACGGTTTACGTCGCTCACTTAGATTGATCTTCATTTGGACTGCTTTCTTTTTTGTCTCTTTTTTTCTGCTGAGTAATGCTGTGCTCGTTACCAAACCGATTGGCCACGCAGGAGTCAGCGGTTCTGCTCATGAATGGAGAGGGGTGCGCTGAGGAAATTGCGGCCCCAGTGTGGTCGTTGTCGTCACAAGGATATTGAAAGTAGGGATGTGAGGAAGAGTGAAATTGGTTGCCAATGTGGAAAGTTTCACTTTTTACCTTGGTGTATTTAGATTTGTGGGATTTCCAGGAAGTTAATATAGGAAGGGGGTCTCCATCTCCGGTTCTGTAGCGCCACAGGCTTTTGTTCCAATCCAGCACTATTCCGAATTATCCATTTTAATGACGGTCTTCAATGTGGCCCACTGTTAGCTGAATCAGATGTGTTAGTGCTGGGCTTAAACACCCTGTAGTTCTTAGAAGACCCAGGAGTCAGAAAACCTTGATCTTGATCATCATTTGTTCCTTCTTTTAATGTTAAATTGACTTTTTGATATTTCCCCTTGAAAATAAGTAAGAGTAATGATATTTGTGTAGGGCATGGATGGATAACTCTGGTCCACAGTTGATACAGTGTCTACTGGTTATTTTTTTAATCTAGAAGTGAATTAATTCATTCATGTCACCGATTATGCACAAGCCTGGAAGAAACTAAGAAAGAAACAAAAACCAGCACAGCATCCACATGTTCAGTAAACTGTAAAAGGCAGTTCATGGAGTCAAAAAGCAAAACAAAAAAAATGCTTTAATAGTATTGATGCTGATAAGTTTTCGAAAGAGCAGATCTTGGCAAAGTGTCAGATAGCTTATTTAAAGTAATTGAGGAACAGTTTGTTGGCGCTAATCTTTATTCTATCACATTATGTTGAAAAGCCATTAATTAAATGTCACCTAGATAACCTTAGACGTGCTTCAATTAAACATTTCTTTGTCACAGCACAAATCTTTCTGGTCCTTTCGCTCACATTTTCTTGGCGAGTGTACAGTATATATTTAAATCAGTAATCTGTTTATGCCATGATAAACAAGAACATTTAGTTCACTGACAGAGTATTTCTGTTGAAGGCCATGAAAAATGACAGCAGGAGAGGAATACAAAAATACTCACTCTTTCTCCCTTTCATATGCACATCTGATACGGTGTACAGCTCACATCACATCTCTCCATTTTGTTTTGGAATTAATCATTTTTGCATGACCCTTAAAAAAGTAACATCTTCCTTCAAAATCATAGTTTGTATGTGTGACTGTGAATCATTTGCATCAGTGAAAACTGAACTTCTTAGTTGAACCGCTCACTTTGTACATAACATACAATTTGTCCTTTATTGTTTGAGCACATTTCACGAACCACTTGCGCACTCACATTTTTACATTTTTTTAAAAATGTATTTAACTAGGCAAGTCAGTTAAGAACAAATTCTTATTTGCAATGACGGCCTACACTGGCCAAACCCGGACAACGCTGGCCCTATGGGACTCTCAATCACGACTGGTTGTGATACAGCCTGGAATCGAACCAGTGTCTGTAGTGACTGGTCAGGATTGAGGGAAAGATAAACGGTTCTAAAATTCAATCAAGGATCTCTCTGTACTTTGCTCGGTTCATCTTTCCCTCGATCCTAACTAGTCTCCCAGTCCCTGCTGCTGAAAAACATCCCCACAGAATGACGCTGCCACCACCATGCTTCACTGTAGGGATGGTGCCAGGTTTCCTCCAGATGTGACACTTGGCATTCAGGCCAAAGAGTTCAATTTTGGTGTCATCAGACCAGCGAATCTGGTTTCTCATTGTCCAAGATTCGTTTAGGTGCCTCTTGTCAAATTCCACGAGGGCTGTCATGTGCCTTTTACTGAGGAGTGGCTACCGTCTGGCCACTTTACCATAAAGGCCTGATTGGCGGAGCACTGAAGAGATGGTTGTCCTTCTGGAAGGTTCTCCCATCTCCGCAGAGGAACTCTGGAGCTTTGTCAGAGTGACCATCGGTTCTTGGTCCCCTCCCTGACCAAGGCACTTCTTGCTCAGTTTGGTCGAGCGTCCAGCTCTAGGAAGCGTCTTGGTGGTTCCAAACTTCTTCCATTTAAGAATGATGGAGACCACTGTGTTCTTAGGGACCTTCAATGCTGCAGGAATTTTTTGATAGCCTTCCTCAGATCTGTGCCTAGACACGCTCTACTGACAATTCCTTCAACCTCATGGCTTGGTTTTTGCACTGACATACACTGGTAACTGTGGGACCTTATATAGACAGGTGTGTGCCTTTCCAAATCATGTCCAATCAATTGAATTTACCACAGGTGGACTCCAATCAAGTTGTAGAAACATCTCAAGGATGATCAATTGAAACTGGATGCACCTGAGCTCAATTTTGAGGTATTTCTGTTTAAATTTGTTTATTAATTTGCTAACATTTCTAAAAAACTGTTTTGGTTTTGTCATTATGGGTTATTGTTTAATCAATTTTAGAATAAGGCGGTAATGTAACAAAATATGGAAAAAGTCAAGGGGTCTGAATACTTTCTGAATGCACTGTATACCAACAATATTCTCTGGGAAAACATTCCAATGAAATATAGTAAGAACATTGGTACCAAAGGTCTCTTTTTCAGCAAATATACATAAATAAAAAAAACTAAAATATGGTGATATACTTACCAAAATACATAAATACTTGAAACAAGGCAAATAGTGTAAAATAAATTATTTTCACTCTTCCAACAATTGTATGCTGTTCTCTCCAGCCCCTTGATGAACTGAGCCAGTGATGCAATCACTCAGTGAGTCAATAGACTGAATGTTTAACAGTCTAGGTCATATTAACCCTCATGATTCATAAAACAACACCATAGCCCTTTACACTCGTATCTGCATACGGGTTGAAAATGGCAGATTTGGACACTGAGAAGTTCCTAAATTGGAACACATAGGCTGTACAGTAACATGCTATACATCACGTCAGAGTTCGAATTAGGGTTGAAGTCAAGTTCAGAATGGCTGTTTTGACTGACAGACATTCTGAACTTGAGAACCGCTCGTGACAAGAAGTTGCCCTCCTGCTAATTGTGCAACTTTTGAAACATGTTTGTTGCCCGAGTGAGGGTAATGCTTTAAATTAAGAATACTCAATGTATTTTGGAAGATGAGACATTGAGGATGATAATAAATACCACTTTGTACAAGCAAGCCAAACACACGTGAGTCCAAATGTGCACTTCAAATTTCCACATCGTAAAATGCATTTAATACACAGTGTGAGCGTTTCCGATCACTAAATTTGATGTACAGTTACAAGATTACATGGCTTTTTACCCTGGGTTGTCCTGAACAGAATGAGCCTATGTTTTCTGTAATGTGAAGAAAATTTGAAGTGAACCACACATCTGAATGCGCACCAAAATTACGATCTGCTTCTCTACATTGCCTTGTGAAATCAAAACACTGTAAGATCTATTTTATTATTTAGCTAGTCATGTTGGCAATAGAACAAGCTTTGAAATGCTGCCCACCTGACCCAGATTTTGATTTATAATGGACGATTTCTGTATTTCAAAAACAACAACAGTAATTGTGTGATGGCGCGGATGCAGGGCTGTGTTCCAACCAAAACAACTATAAGTGTGCACATACAGAGTCCTAATTTGGTGGATAAAATTAGGGCTATCAATTTTTGGACCTGTTTTGGCTGGTGATCGCTACTTGCAAAACTACTGGCTGAAATTTTACAGAAACCGTTATAACACATCTTTAATAGCCTGGATGCACAGGCCACTGGGCGAGTGGGGCCTGATGACTTAGTCAGTTGGAACATGGCGACAGTAACACCATGGTTGTTCAAACCCCGCAGTTGCCACATATGTAGTCTACCAATTTGACTGTAGTTCAATATCTACAGCACAGTAGTTCAGGGTAGGGAGGTTTTGAGATACACAGAGGTAACTTAGCGACACACCATTGTTCTCTATTGTCTTGACATTGACCTGTCTGTGTCCCTACTGAGTACCTCTTTTGGGGAACCACTTCATCAAATCATATTTTATTTGACAATGTTTGATGTCTGACATTTAAACCAGACTAAGTGAAATATGAATAGGCCTATAATGTGTAGATAAGCTGAATAACCAACATAGCCTACGTGGATACATGATAGAGTTTATATTATATGTACGCTATGCTTAAACTTAATACTGCCCCCAGCCATAAGAAGTAGCTTGGATGAATAAGGTGCCCAGGGGTTCCCAGAGTAAACTGCCTGCTCCTCAGTCGCAGTTGCTAATATAAGCATATTATTAGTATATTTGGATAGAAAACACAGAGTTTCTAAAACTGTTTGAATGGTGTCTGTGAGTATAACATAACTCATATGGCAGGCAAAAACCTGAGAAAAAAATCCAACCAGGAAGTGGGAAATCTGAGGTTGGTCAATTTTCAACTCAGCTCCTATTGAAGATACAGTGGGATATTGGTCATGTTGCACTTCCTACGGCTTCCACTAGATGTCAACCGTCTTTGGAAACTTGTTTGAGGCTTCTACTGTGAAGGGGGGCTGAATGAGAGGGGAATGAGTCAGAGGTCTTCCAGCAGCCACGAGCTGGTCACACGCATTCACATGAGAGGTAGCTCCCGTTCCATTTGCTTTTCTGAAGACAAAGGAATTCTCCGGTTGGAATATTATTGAAGATTTATGTTAAAAACATCCTAAAGATTGATTCTATACATCGTTTGACATGTTTCTACGGACTGTAACGGAACTTTTTGACATTTCGTCTGCAACTAGTGAACGCCCTTCGTGAGTTTTGATTTGTTTACCAAGCACGCAAACAAAAGTAGCTATTTGGACATAAATGATGGACATTCTCAAACAAATCAAACATTTATTGTGGCATGGTTTGCTTTTTCCGTAAAGCTTTTTTGAAATCTGACACAGCGGTTGCATTAAGGAGAAGTGTATCTATATTTCCATGTGTAACACTTGTATTTTTATCAACATTTATAATGAGTATTTCTGTAAATTTATGTGGCTCTCTGAAAAATCACCGGATGTTTTTGGAACTACTGAACATAACGCACCAATGTATACTGAGATGTTTTGATATAAATATAAACTTTATCAAACAAAACATACATGTATTGTGTAACATGAAGTCCTATGAGTGTCATCTGATGAAGATCATCAAAGGTTAGTGATTAATTCTCTCTCTATTTCTGACTTTTGTGACTCCACTCTTTGGCTGGAAAAATGGCTATGTTTTTCTGTGACTTGGCTCTGACCTAACATAATCGTTTGTGGTGCTTTCGCAGTAAAGCCTATTTGAAATCGGACACTGTGGTGGGATTAACAACAGGATAAAATGGTATAAGACTTGTATGTTTGAGGAATTTTAATTATGAGATTTATGTTGTTTTGAATTTAGCGCCCTGCACTTTCAGTGGCTGTTGTCATATCGATCCTGTTAACAGGATTTCAGCCCTAAGACGTTAAAAAGGCTTTTATTGGCTGAAGAGAATAAGAATTTGTTAAAAAATACAATTACAAATAAATAGAGCAGCTTCTTGGTTCCAACCGCCACCCACCCCTCGCAATGACTAATAATTACTGGGGCACTCTCGAAACCATTGTGAAGTCTGCTGCTAATCTGCTCTCATTGACTGGACCGGAGAGAACAAATTAAGTATCTAATGAGCGCCGTGACATAATTCAAATGAGCACGATCAATTTTGACATAACAGTCGTTAGCAACCAGCCAAGCTCTCCTTTACCCTCCGCTTCCCTCCATCCACACACATACAAACAAACATACCAGGCATGCACGCATATCAGACCATGCACGGACACACTCTCTCTCTCTGTCTCTCTCCTTGCATGCTCTCTCTCTCTCTCTCTCTCTCTCTCTCTCTCTCACACACACACACACACAAACACCACTCGTCTCCACACACAAACACACCGCGCCCCGACACACACAACAATACCATTACTGCTCACTGTGCTCATCTATGTGACCAAGCTCTCTCTCTCTCTCCTACCCTTCCTCCTTGTAATACAGATTCATTGAATTAGGGCCGGGGCTCAGTAGCATTAGCGCTCCAGGATCAGTCTCAACTGGGAAGAGTGTGGATGTCTGCACTAAGCATAGTGCTGACAGGCTCTACGATAACAGCCCCTCATATTTTACTACCAGGCTCTGGCTCTCACAGACTGAGCAATTACCATGAGTGGATATAACCCTCGCTTGGAGTGTAGAACTCTGAGGGCTTTATCTCAATGTGATGACTGCACTGAATCGGTTATACCTTAGGGTAAATGGCTAATGCGTAATGTATGGTAACAATGATGTATCATAGCAATTTAATGTATGTAAAGCATCTGTTATTGCTTTTAGTGAGTCTATGAGCTCTCGGTGTTATGGCGCGACATAACAGCTGTTTTGAATGCGGTTAATAATTAGAAATTCACGCCAGATGTGACATTTAGATGTGGTGTTGCAACTATGCATGCCTTGACAGATATGTACAGTATATTACATGGGTATATGAAGTATGTCACAAGCTGTGACACGTGTTTATGAAGTATACTTAAGCACTAGATTGGAGGGCATTGAGGCTGGTTTCTTGAGGGATTGTGAGATATTGCTTGCATTAGAATGAGTTACGCAATGAATATATAGACTCAGTCCCTATGGAGTGCCTCATTGCCATTCAAATGCCATTAATCACCCTTCATAGTTTTCAAAGTTAGGCTTATTTTCCATGCTGGATGCGAGTGTGCAATGACAAGTGGAAAATGTTTGCCATAGTGTTTGAAAAAAAGGTCTGTATCATGGTACTGCCGTGACAACTGAAAAGTAGGGCTGAACCTATGCATGCCTCTCTGGCAGTCCTATACATACAACATTCATACAACGTTGCTATAACGTTCCACCCGGTCTGCTGCTTACACTATGTAAGGACATGACAGAGTGCAATATCAACCCCCCAAAAAACTTCTCAGTCGAAGATAATAATAATAATTCAGGTTGGGTGGTATCCAGATTTGTATATTATTATATCGTCATACTGTCCTTTTGTCATCCCGGGATTTAAGGTATTTCAGCTTAGTACACAAGCCCCCCCCCCCCCCCCCCCCCAAAAAAAGCCACACACACACACAAAGACCAGAATGTTAACAAAATTAGCATAAGTACATGTGAATTTCCATGGAGGTCGCTAGATAAATATGCTACCTAGAATAAATGAATTGCAAAAGACAGGCAATCAAGCTCATAAAGTTATACATACAGTACATAGGTAGGAGCTACCGAATGTCATTTTGTTAAGTTTGGACATTTACAAGTGAATGTGAACAAGAGACATTGTGCAAATGAACAAAGGTTTGACGCATGCTTTTTGAAGGAAGAACTGTACTGGCTATGGAGCAGCATGTGTATACTGTACACTGTTTCAGTGTGGATTCTGGAGTCCCTAGGGCAACAGGCCTGCCTGCTCTGCTCAGAGAAGGGGGGGGGGGCAAGAACGGAGAGGAGAAAAAACAGAAAACGTAATGAAATCAAAGTAGCAGTGGTAGCTGTACAGATTTCTCAAACATGGCAGACAGCTAGCACTATATGATTCCCTGTCTCTTTATTAATTCAGCCACTTACTAAAATAACGAGCAAGTTAAACTTAGAGGTCGCGTGAACGCAGAATTCTGCATTTTTCACATAGAAAAAAAATGAGTAAACTCATAATATCTTGCTGCGTTTTGTAAACGCTGATGTAAAATGCTTCTTATTGTAATTTCTGCTCGGCATCAGACAAATCTTGTGCTTCAGTTGCACTTATTTACTCGGATGATAATTCACAAACAGGCATTCTATCAGCAGACTGCGCTCTGACTGATGTGTAGCTACTTTTCGATGTAGCATACCTTTCTCCTACTTTAAGCAAAACATTAGGAAATGTAGCTAGCTTCGTTCTAACTATGATAACATTTTGAAATATGATGGCCATGTATCAGTTTTGCAAAAACAAAAACGGGGCTGCGCACAATTGGCCTAGCGTCGTCCGGGTTAGGGAGAGTTTGGCCGGCAGGGATATCCTTGTCTCATCGCGCACTAGCGACTCCTGTTGCTGGCCGCTGACCAGGTCGCCAGGTGCATGGTGTTTCCTCTGACACATTGGTGCGGCTGGCTTCCGGGTTGGATGGGCATTGGGTCAAGAAGCAGTGCGGCTTGGTTAGGTTGTGTTTCGGAGGACGCATGGCTCTCGACCTTCGACCTCTCCCGATCCCTTACGGGAGTTGTAGTAATGAGACAAGACTGTAACTACTACCAATTGGATACCACAAATTGGGGAGAAACAAGGGGTAATTTTTTTTTACTATAAATAAATAACGGCTTTTTCATTGTAAGCTCATGTACTTGTGTGGCTGCCAGCCAAATAGCTTTGCACTTCTTATGTCATCTGATGAAAATGAAGCTATTTTCCGACGAAATGTGTTGCACTAATGTATTTTCTGTGAAGGAAAACTATAGTTGCACGCCTCTGATCGTTCTATTGAAGCAAAAAAACACTGTTGACTTAAAACGTAACCCCTGTCAGTACACAGTTGGAGTCACCTGCTCCCACTTTCTCCCGTTGTGCTATTTACAAACCAACACATGAGACTGGCTCAACTATTCTGGGGAACTACGGTAAGCTTCATAATGTAAAACAATGTAACATGTTAAATGAAGAACGAGATCTCCTAACATGTTGCACAATTTGACTACAGGTATTTACTTAAAAGTAGCAAACAAATAGAACTGATTTAAAAATAAATAGTTTCAACGGTATTAAAAACCATCCCATGGCTATTTCCTAACACCTCGATATACGGTATCTACGGTATACCGCCCAAGCCCTAATAATAATAATAACTTTATTTGTGACAGTCAGATTCAGAGTGCACAAATCTACTGTATGTCCAGTTCACAGAATAGGAGACGGTCCTGGAGTCAGGGACATAACATTCTCACTCTTTCTGTCTCTCTTTCCGCCGGAGGGACTTTTAATTTCTCATCACCGCAACTATAATGGGGAGTCAGTGGGTATATCTCAAATGGCACCCTTTATAGTTAAAAGTAGTGCACTAAATAGGGAATAGGGTGCCATTTGAAATGCTCACGAGTGGGCTCCCGAGTGGTGAAGCTGTCTAAGGCACTGCATCTCAGTGCTAGAGGCGTCACTTACAGTCCCTGGTTCGATTCAAGGCTGTATCATAAAGTTGATTGGGAGTCCTATAGTACGGCGCACAATTAGACCAGCGTCGTCCAAGTTAGGGTTTGGCCGGGGTAGGCCATCATTGTAAATAAGAATTTGTTCTTAACTGACTTGCCTAGTTAAATAAAATGAAAAAAAAATGCATCCTGGGAGTGTGGAGCCTGTAGACTGTGGTTAAAAGTGAGGCAGCAATGATAGGATTTATTTATCATGGGGCCAGTTGGCCAGCTAAGCATACTTCTTTGGCATTGATCCCCGGGAGAGACTGTCATTGTCAAGACCGCATCGTATAGGTATGAATGCACACTGAAAGGCAAACACACACAGTCTTATTTTTCCTAACCCTAAACCTAACCCGAACATTAACACTAACACTAGCTCCTAACCCTATACCTAACCCGAACATTAACACTAATACTAGCTCCTAACCCTAAACCTAACCCGAACACTAACACTAAGCATAGCTCCTAACCCTAACCCTAAACCGAACACTAACACTAACACTAAGCCTGGCTCCTAACCCTAACCCGAACACTAACACTAACACTAGCTCCTAACCCTAACCTGAACATTAACACTAACACTAGCTCCTAACCCTAAACCTAACCCGAACACTAAGCCTAGCTCCTAACCCTATACCTAACCCGAACATTAACACTAACACTAGCTCCTAACCCTAAACCTAACCCGAACACTAAGCCTAGCTCCTAACACTAAGCCTAGCTCCTAACCCTAAACCTAACCCGAACACTAACACTAAGCCTAGCTCCTAACCCTAAACCTAACCCAAACACTAACACTAAGCCTAGCTCCTAACCCTAACACTAACACAAAGCCTAGCTCCTAACCCTAAACCTAACCGAACACTAACACTAAGCCTAGCTCCTAACCCTAAACCTAACACTAACACTAAGCCTAGCTCCTAACCCTAACCCTAACACTAACACAAAGCCTAGCTCCTAACCCTAACCCTAACACTAACACAAAGCCTAGCTCCTAACCGGAACACCAACACTAAGCCTAGCTCCTAACCCTAACCCTAACACCAACACAAAGCCTAGCTCCTAACCGGAACACCAACACAAAGCCTAGCTCCTAACCCTAAACCTAATTTTAACCGTAACACTAATTCTAACCTTAACCCTAAAAATAACCTTAAACCCAGAAAAAGCATTTGACCTTGTACGGACTAAAAAATGTCCCCAGTGGGTCAATTTTTAACATTTATTTTACTATTCTTGGTCGGGACTTCTGGTCCCCACAAGTATAGTTAAATACGTCCGCACACACACACACACACACACACACACACACACAGCACATTCAAATGATTTTCTCTGGAGTTGTTTGTGCCGTACCTGAGGTGTCAACTGCATTATGGCTGAACAGTCTTGAATTTTCTCTTGCAGTTTCTAATTTCCTTCCAAATGATATTAGTTTAGCCTCTCCTGTGCAGCATTCCTCTGACTTGCCTTTGGGTATCTTGAACGGTGTAAAATAAAATGTTATTTAATAGAGAGAAAAAAATTGGACAGTGTCCTAACTGTCACTCCCCAAAAGAGTACTAAGGTAAAATAGGAAAGTGTCAAATAAGCACACCGACCAATCTAACCCATTTGAGAACTCATAACAAATAACTCCATGACTGATAACAAGATCCATGATTTGTCATGAATGCTGCTTCCGGCCATGTGTGGAGGAGCAAGGAGAGCAATGTAAAGAAACTGCAGACAGAACCACCCACACATGTCAACATGAGAGAGAGAGAGAGAGAGAAGAGTAGTGAGCCTAGAGTCAGTGTGACAGTCAGTGTGACAATGAGTGTTAGGCCTACTATATTACTACTATGTTACATTTTCACCACTATCTTAACGCTAGTCATTCAATCAAAATGGCCACCCGGATGTCCTTTCACAATAGTGTTCACAATAGAGTTCTCTTTCGAAAATACGAACTGCCCACACAGGTCAACAGGACAGAAAGAGATGAGGGAAAAAGTGACAGGTTGAGGAGAGATTAGTCTAAGCTCAGTTCCTGGGGCTGTCTTCACATGCGGCGGTAGCTGCTGTGCTGTTCTCACACTAATCACTACACGCACGCACACACACACGACTAGCGATCACAATAACACACACACACGACTAGCGATCACAATAACACACACACAAACATGCACACACTCACACGTCCGCCACCCTGCCCACTTACTGTAAAGCTGCAGGGCACAATTAGGGCAGCCGTCTGCAGTGGGCAGCCTGGCACTGACATTTCACCACACACAGTCATGAGTGAAGGCATGGGGGAAACATATGCAAATGAAGGTCTCCACACACAAACAAACGTCAAATTTGCAGTTTCACATGTGAAACATCACCTTTTCACATGTGAGGAGAATAACATGTTTTCACTTCAATGGTGAATTGCAGTTTCACAGGTGAAACATCACCTTTTCACATGTGAGGAGAAAAACATGTTTTCACTTCAATGGTGAATTGCAGTTTCACAGGTGAAACATCACCTTTTCACATGTGAGGAGAAAAACATGTTTTCACTTCAATGGTGAATTGCAGTTTCACAGGTGAAACATCACCTTTTCACATGTGAGGAGAAAAACATGTTTTCACTTCAATGGTGAATTGCAGTTTCACAGGTGAAACATCACCTTTTCACATGTGAGGAGAATAACATGTTTTCACTTCAATTGATTTGCAGTTTCACAGGTGAAATTTGCAGTTTGACAAGTAAGAAAACTCCCCGTGAAAATCACAGTTTTAGAAAGATGGTGTTAACATGTTGCAGTAGGAATGTTTCCACCGGAGTAATAAAGGTTACCACATCTAAAAAAGCCCAAATGAGGGACAAGGGAGCGATTTTGCAGGACATTCGCGGAACAGTGGACGGAGGGGGGCAGGTTAATGGATAACGTTCAAATGGCGAAAGAGTTCTGCTGTATGAAGGTTATTTGCTCCAGACTTATAAATTCATTATATGTCAGGGTTTTTTCTGGATCAAACAGGGGCGTAGGTGGTGGGAGTGGCAAGGTCATTTTAAAGGCCCCGATCTATGGCGGAATAAACATTTCTTTATATTTAAGCCAATTTCCTGCAATTCTACACATTTTGCCATGAAGCGGAGAGAAAATGTTGCCGTTTTCAAGCTAGATTCCTATGATTTTACATATTCTGCCATGGAACTGAGAGAACATGAAGCAGTTTTAAAGCTAGATTCCTATGATTTTACATATTCTGCCATGGAACTGAGAGAACATGATGCCGTTTAAAGATAATTTCTTGCAATTCTATGCATTTTCCCATGGCGAATGCTGTGTTATTTTGCTCAAACATAATAACGAAATCAATACTGACTAGTCTCCCAGTTCCTGCCGCTGAAAAACATCCCCACAGCATGATGCTGCCACCAACATGCTTCATCATCGAGATGGTGCAAGGCTTTTTCGCCCAGACATGACGCTTGGCATTCAGGCCAACGAGTTCAATCTTGGTGTCATCTGACCAGAGAATATTGTTTCTCATGGGCAGAGTCCTTTAGGTGCCTTTTGGCAAACTCCAAGCGGGCTGTCATGTGCATTTTACTGAGGAGTGGCTTCCGTCTGGCCTCTCTACCATAAAGGCCTGATTGGTGGACTGCTGCAGACATGGTTGTCCATCTGGAAGGTTCCCCCATCTCCACAGAGGAACTCTGGAGCTCTGTCAGAGTAACCATCGGGTTCTTGGTCACCTTCCTGAACAAGGCCCTTCTCCCACAATTGCTCAGTTTGACCGGATGGCCAGCTCTAGGAAGAGTCTTGGTGGTTCCAAACGTATTCCATTTAAGAATGATGGAGGCCACTGTGTTCTTTGGGGACCTTCAATGCTACAGACATTTTTTGGTACCCTTCCCCTGATCTGTGCCTTGACACAATCCTGTCTCAGAGCTCCACTGACAATTCCTTCAACCTCACGGCTTGGTTTTTGCTCTGACATGCACGGTCAACTGTGGGACCTTATATAGACAGGTGTGTGCCTTTCCAAATCATGTCCAATCAATTGAATTTACAACAGGTGCACTACAATCTAGTTGTTGAAACATCTCAAGGATGATGATCGCTTTTTCATTACGGGTATTGTGTAGATTGACGAGGAAACATTTTTATTTGATCCATTTTAGAATAAGGCTGTAACGTAACGAAATGTGGAAAAAGTCAAGGGGTCTGAATACTTTCCGAATGCTCTGTATATATGGTGTTAATCATTTATTATGTATTTATATTTTCCCTATTCATATTTTCTGTTGTGTTGTGCCAATGGAAAGTCTATAAAACTATAAGCAAACCAGCCTGTATTGAATACAAGGAATTGGATTGTGATGATACTGATGAATGAATCTTGCACACACAGTGTGCTTATTTTCTTTCTTTCTCATTTTTTAAAATCGTGTATGACATTGTTTGGTGAAATATGCATTAAAAGAGTGCAATCCCTATAATTCTGCACTTTTGGATAGTTGTACTTTCAATTTTGATCATCATGATTTAGTGACTGCAAAGAAAATGTATGGATCTACTGGGATTTTTAAAAGACAGACTAACTTTCAGTTTTGTCTACTTGGAGATAAGTATCGTTGCGTTAATGTTTTTACGGGCAGCCGTGGTTCTTTTGATGTTTGTGAGTTTGAGTCAGGGCAGGAGCCCAGTGGGTATATACATTCGGCGTCCTGGAGGAAAATCCTTCAAGGAAATTGAATCATGAGACATTTTTGATGCCAGGATGAGTCCGATCGATGGCATAGGAAAGAGAAATGTGCTCAGTTGGCAATGCGGCTTGCAGTACAGTTACTTGTATGTCAACACGACACACAGTCAGGTTTCAGATGTAGATACACAGTGATCAGTGTGAATCCATACATGAGTTTTACATAAATCAACATGAGTTTTACATAAATGACAGTTGGCCTGGTTACAAATCAGCGTCTCTGATGGATATGACATATTTTATGCCGAGCCAGTGCAAAAATGTTTTACCACATTTTATACTGCTATTCATCAAATGCATTGTTACATAAGATAGATACTGAAGGAGTTTGTCACGTTCTGACCATAGTTCTTTTGTGTTTTCCTTGTTTTAGTGTTGGTCAGGACGTGAGCTGGGTGGACATTCTATGTTGTGTGTCTAGTTTGTCCGTTTCCATGTATGGCCTGATATGGTTCTCAATCAGAGGCAGGTGTTAGTCATTGTCTCTGATAGGGAACCATATTTAGGTAGCTTGTTTTGTGTTGGGGTTTGTGGGTGGTTGTTTCCTGTCTTTGTATTCTCTGCACCAGATAGGACAGTTTCGGGTTTTGCCACATTTGTTGTTTTGTAATTGAGTTCATGTTGAATTTCTCATATTAAAAACCACGTTGAACTCTAACCACGCTGCATTTTTACAGAGTTGGATATAAGAAGCAGTAGGATGGGACAGGAATGAACGAGTGTGGAAAGTTAAATCCCGTGAGATCTAAGAGCCATTTAGAAGATGCTTTTACACAAAGCGACTTACGGTCATGCATGCATACATTCTTCACCCTCTATCCTGGCGTTGCAACTGCTATGCTCTAGAAACTGAGCCACAGAGGGCCACAACAATCGTACCTGGCTGTTATCATATGAGGTGGCAGCAATGAATAGGCAAGAATATGCCTGTGCTACCTTGAAAAGCTAATTACACTGTCTATCTAAAGCACCAAACACACTCAGAGACTATGGTGTAGTGGTTTAGATGTGTTCATTTCCCAAAGTTTACACTTCATTTAGAGCAGAGGGAAAGAGGGAGGGAGAGAGAGAGAGGTTGTGTAAGCAAAAGAGACAGGGTTTTTATGAGGACTGCAGGGAGAAACACACACACACACACACAACTGCTAGCTGCATATGATCAAATTTATTTTTCCATAGAATAAATGTCTCTATACATGCACGCACACCAAAGGTATGGTAATTCCACGACAAAGCTGAATAAGCCACAGATCTGTAGTAGGCGGACTGATGCACCACCACCTCGACGAATAAAGTCAGTTCGGTCCCTTATTCATCACTATTAGGATACATTCTCGCTGCCTCTCCCAGGTATAAGAGAGGCACTCAGGAGGCCGCTGACTGGCTGCTTTAGAGAGAGAGAGAAAGAGAGAGAGAGACTCGTGCTCAGAGGCTAATGAAGAACCCAATCCCCCACACACTGTATTATTCATAGTGATCTCCCTCAATCACAGACACATGGAGCACAAGCATACGCAAAGTGCAGTGTGCACAAACACATGGGCGAACGAACATGAGCACACATGCAATTACACACACACACACGCGCGCACCAACACACACCTGCACAGAGCATGTGCAAAAGCAGAGGGCAGTGCAACCACATACAGTATAGCCCCAAACACATGTATTTGAGCGTGTACGCATGCGCGCCACACACACACACACACACACACACAGACCACCTATCCATCTGACAATGCCTTATAAAGATGGATGACATTAGCCAATGGTTTTCGTCTCTTCTTCCCCTCTCTGCTCCGCTCTTCCTCCGCTCAACTCCCCTTCTCTCTTTTATTCTCCACCCCTCTCCTCCCCATCTCCTCTCCCATTCTTTACCCGCTTCCTCTCCTGCCTTCCCCACCCTCCTCCTTTCTTCAATATTATTCACACAACGTGAAGCCCATGAGTTTATGAATCCATTTAGTTCAATTGCTGAATTTAAGATAGGTGCTTACAGCCTCTCAAGTTCTCCTATAAAATCCTAAATCTGTGCCAGCGAAGCAAGAATAAACCCACCTCAGCCCACAGTGAAGATCAACAAGGTGAGGGGAAAGAGAAGACACAAATGGCAGCGTTTTGAATCCCCTGAAATCTCAATTTGACAGGAAGCTAAATGCATTCTGCCTCATGGCATCTGATGGGAACAAGCAGCAGAGCTAGAAGCACTCCAGAAGCAGAGTCGAGTTCACACACACACACCATAGCCTACACAGTATTAATGAAACACACATACACACTGCATAGCCTACACAGTAATACAGAAACACACATACACACTGCATAGCCTACACAGTAATACAGAAATACACATATACACTGCATAGCCTACACGGTGTTACAGAAACACACATATACACTGCATAGCCTATGCAGCATTACAGAAACACACATATACACTGCATAGCCTATGCAGCATTACAGAAACACACATATACACTGTATAGCCTACACAGTGTTACAGAAACACACATATACACTGCATAGCCTACACAGTATTACAGAAATACACTATATAGCCTACACAGTATTACAGAAATACACTACATAGCCTACACAGTATTACAGAAACACACATATACACTGCATAGCCTACACAGTATTACAGAAACACACATATACACTGCATAGATAAATTGGAAATCCTTAACTGAAACATTAACAAAGTGTTCTTTCTGACAGTTTCAGTAAAACGCTGATGAATGGGGCTGGAGTAATGGAACCACTCTCAAATCCATAGACTACGCTGACCATCCATGATAGAAAAATGATTTTTAAAAAGGTTGTTTGTTGACGTTTACTTTGCAAACAAACATTGGAGTAAATGTGGAGTTTTCTTACATGTGAAACTGCAAATTAGATCGTTCTCACTTTCACATATGAAAAACAATCCCATGTAAAAATCTAATTTGCAGTTGAATATATGAAAAACGTATGTTAAAATCTCACTTTCACATGTGGAATTGCAAATTCACATGTGAAAAACAATCACATGTGAAAGTTCGATTTTTACATGTGAACTTGCAAATCCACAAGTTAATGTGAAACAACAAATGTAATATGTGAAACTGCTATTCGCATTTGAGGTAAAAACATGTTATTCTCCTCACGTGAAATGTAATCTCAACATGTGAAAACAACAATTTCACATGTTTTTAAATTTTTTAAGGGGAACAACTCAACTGAACTGCTTTCTGAGGATTACTCTCCAAGGTTGAGGCAGAGGAGAATACAAAGCAGTCACATTCACATGACAACGAGGCTACTGCATGTTTCTCTGTTGATACAAGTCATCCTAATACCAAAAACATTAGGCTAGCCACTAACGCTAAATTAGCCGCTAAAACTAACCTAGCTAAAGGCTAATCTCTGTAAAGGCAAAGATCTGTACACAACCCCAAAACATGGCAACAATAGATTAACCATCAGTCAGAATTTACAAAATGAGCGAGAACATCTTTCATAAGACGGAGTACAGAAACTACGGTGTCTGGAACTTGAGGGGCATGTCAAAGCGAAACTGGGATGGCCCTTTAATGAACTTGGTGTCAGGCAGCCATCGTGATGTAGTCCTAAAGATGACACCTGTTTTAACCCTGTGACCGCTCATGACAAGTCATGATAAATGACCCCTCGAAGCAATGACGGCAGCATGGACTAGTAACCGAAAGGTTGCAAGTTCATATCCCCGAGCTGACAAGGTACAAATCTGTCGTTCTACCCCTGAACAGACAGTTAACCTGTTCCTAGGCCGTCATTGAAAATAAGAATTTGTTCTTTAACTGACTTGCCTAGTTAAATAAAGGTAAAATAAAAAATGGCACAGTGGCATTTATTTTAATACCATAATGTAATTGGCTACTTGTGTTATATCCCTCGTTCCATGTCATGATATCAAGTCATCTATTTTTATAGTAAACAAAATACTTGAACATATACTTATTAGATATATCATGTTTTGAAGGGAATGCATTCTTTTATTTATTCATTTTTTAAAAACTCTGTTTATTAAGTTTTACACACACACACACAGACAAGACAACACAAAGCAATATAAGTAATATACTAAACTAGAAAAAAAATACTAATAAAAATACAAATAAAAAATAGCTTTAAAGATACCATACTTTAGACAAGTTAAACACACCAGGCAGAAGGCTACAAAGGTTAAAGGGCAATCTATAGTACAGGGACAGAGCAAATACCTCACCATTGTTCCTGTAAACAGTCAAGGGATAAGGGTGGAGAAATGCAACCACTCACAGACAGTCATGGCCACAGACCGACCATCCACTGGACCAAAAATAAAGTTTACAATGCTTTAAAATAAAAAAAATAGAATGATTATTCATGTAGGCGTGAACAAAATGTAAAATTAACTGGGAAAAACAAGCTCACACTTCAGTCTCTGCCCGGGCAAGATGAACAAGGCATCCGCGGGTCACAATCAATAAGCACATGGACCTTAATGCCCCCCCAGCAAAAACACAGAGAGAAGCTCCTCCAACCCTTAAGTCACAGGGGGGTCAAATACAGACTTATTTTAGTTTTAATTGGAATGCCATCAGAGGATGGACTGTTTAAAGTAAGACCGGAATGGTGCCCAAGCCTCATTAAACAGTTTGGGGTTCCCAAGTGAATTGAATTGAATTTTTTCTAGTTTCAGAGAGCACAACATCTCTCACCCAATATTTATAAGATGGGGGAGCTGCCATCTTCCAGTTCTGTAGTATTAGCCGTCTAGCTAAAAGAGTTGTATAAGCAACAGTGTCCGACTGGATTCTTGATAGGGGGGTACCCATGGGCAGTACTCCAAAAAGGGCTGTAAGGGGAGACGGATCTATAACAGTGTCATATATAAATCAGAGAAACATTTAAATATTAATTCCTAGAAACCTGACAGTTTATGACAGCCCCAAAACATATGCAACAGTGTGGCTGGTTCCACTTTACATCTGACACAGGTAGGATCAAAATCAGAGAATATTCCTCCAAGTTTGGCCCCCGACCAGTGGATACGGTGAACCACCTTGAATTGAATGAGGCTGTGTCTAGTGCTAAAAGAGGACGAGTGCACCCTGTGCAGCACAGATTCCCAGGAGTCTTCCCCAAGTTCCTCCCCCAAATCCTTTTCCCATCGAGTCTTTAAAGGCACCAAAGAAGGGTTCTGTAAGTCATGAATGATTGCACCCCTAGGAAGCTTGTTCAACTCCAAGATGCTCTCTATAGCTGTATTCGCAGGCCTATTGGGAAATCCAGGTGTGTTAGCTCTGACAAAGTTTCTAGTCTGGAGATATTGGAAAAAGTGTGATTGGGGGAGATTGAACTTTTCCTGCAGCTGAGAAAGAGGCAAATGTATCATCAAAGAATAATTGGACTAGCAAGGAGAGGCCTAGTGAGTGCCAAATGCCAAAAGCCCCATCATTCAAAGATGGAGGAAATAAAATTTTCTGATTGATTGGGCCTGATAGAGAAAAGCCTCGGAGGCTAAAGGCTAAACGGAACTGATTCCAAATTTTAAGAGACTGCTTTACAATTGGGTTGACATACCTTTTGCCTAGGGACACTGGGAGAGACGAGCACAACACAGAGGAAAGTGCTGCAGGTTTACACGATTCAGACTCCATCTGGACCCAGAGTGGTCTAGGGCCAGTAGGATCAGTCTGCAGCCAGTACAGAAGGGCTCTGAAATTTGCAGCCCAGTAGTATGTCGGAAAATTTGGTAGAGCTAATCCCCCCAATGACCTAGGCTTCTGTAAATGTTTTCTACCAATCCGTGGTACCTTGCCATCCCAAATAAAATGCATGAATGTTTGATCCAGTGGAGAAAAAAAAAGATTTTGGAATAAAAATGGATAAACATTGAAAAAAATATATAAAATTTTGGGCAACACATTCATTTTAATGACATTAATCCTTCCGATAAGAGAAAGGGGTAGCGAATTCCAAAAAGTAAAATATTGTTTCAAACTGTCTGCTAGAGCAACAAAGTTTTCCTGAAACAAATTTGAATATTTCCTTGTCACTTTTACTCCCAAGTAGGTGAATTGATCCCGGACATTCCTAAACTGAGAACTTGTAAAAGAGCACTTTAAAGCAGCCTTGTTTACCGGAAAAAGCTCACTCTTGCCTAGATTCAGCTTGTACCCTGAGATTGATCCAAACTTTTTAAGAACAGATAGGGCACGTGGCAATGAGGTATCAGGGTTGGAGATAAACAAAAGGAGGTCGTCAGCATATAGCGAGACTTTCTGCTCCCAGCCCGCCCTGATTATACCTTGAATGGCATCATTAGAGCGTAGTGCAATGGCGAGATGCTCGATTGCCAAAGCAAACAACAAGGGGGAGAGTGGACAACCCTGTCTGGATCCGCGGTGCAAGGGAAAATAGTCAGAGGACAAGTTATAGGTCCGTACCGAAGCCATGGGGTAAAAATAAAGAATCTTTATCCACACAATGAATTTGGGGCCAAAGCCAAATCTATAAAAGGGCAGCTGTTAGGTAATCCCACTCAATGCGGTCAAACGCTTTTTCGGCATCAAGTGAGACCACCACCTCCGGGTCCCCCGACGCTGGGGAGTACAGTATATTCATAAGGCGCCTAATATTGAAAAATAAATCCCTATTTCTCACAAAGTCAGTCTGGTTACTATAACTACCGGTTACTATGACGTATCGTCCCTTAGGATCAGCAATAACCTCAGAAGCTACAAAGGGAGTAGCTTTATCAACCAGAATAGCAGCACCTCTTGATTTACTATGAAAGTTCGAGTGGAACACTTGACCAACCCAGTCCTTACGCATCCTAACATGCTCACCAGTTCTCAAGTGAGTCTCTTGTAGAAATGCAAAATTTGCATTCAAACCCTTTAAGTGTGTCAACACCCTCTTACACTTCACCGGGTTATTAACCCCTTTGGTGTTCCATGAAATGTACTTGATCGCATTATTTCAGCCCCTCTGGGCATTCCCGTTATTAAACCCTGTCATTAGAGCATAGAATGGAAAAGCAATGAGCGCCCAAAACCCCAAGAATAACTTGTCTCAGAGTAATAATATACGGTGGTAGATGTTTGGAAAAAGTACAGAAAAAAAACTAAAAAGACAGAATGACAACATTAGAACTGAACAATTCAACCTGCCCCCCCACCCCCTCCCCCCATCCCAGACAATACCTCCCCAAACGAGGTACAAGCCATAATAGAACATGTTCTCTTCGCACAGTATGTCTGTGAGAGTGCGGTCTTAAACCTAAACCCACAGTCCTGCTCTTTAAAGTCGCGTTTTGTTAGTGGATCAAGCAGCAAAAATAACGATTTTAATGGTTTTTTTTTCAAATAAAAAAAAGGCGAATCCCTTGTGCAAACGTAATGACAAAAGCACCACTTGTAGATGTATATAATTATATTCCCAGTCTTAAGGCATTGAGAGAGAAAATAAGTCAAATGTAAAAAGGTTCTCAGCCAAAAATCTAATTTGAAGTAAGGAAATCGTAGTAAGACAATCAAAAATAATAGTAATTATAATAGTAGTCTAGTTGACTGAGACAGCTTACAAACAATACCAAAAAAAAAAAAAAATTGAAGTGAGACCCCAAAAACCGTGTAGTCTCGGGAGACATCTACTGTTTACTGGGTCAATGCAAACGGATGCAGTAAACAAATAACCAAAAATATTTTGAGTCACTGAGACACTGTGTAAACAAACGGAATAGGTGATCGAGACAGCCTAGAAACAAGTAAAACCTTAATACAATTAAATTAAAATGACAATGCTTGTAAGGCACGCACACTAGATGATCAAAACATTAGATCACATCAAATAAGCCTGAATGGTTTTGCCATCTATAAAAGACTAGCCTGTTATATCTAAACACAGTTGTACCACACGTGGGTTACTTACTATCCACAGTTCGCAAGCAACAGTTGCTGAACTGTGAGCATGTTCAAGACTTCTTGATGTGACGTTGAATGTGAGCCATAGCCTCATCCGGAGATTCAAATGTGTAGTCTTTACCCTCATGAGATAGCCATAAACGGGTCGGGAATCGCAGGTCATACTCCACACTTGGGATGGTCCCGAAGTACTCGCTTGGCCTGTCCGAAAGCTGCGCGCTGCCTGGAAACAGTGGGGGAGTAGTCCTGGTAGATGGAGAAGCTCTGTCCTTGAAAGCTCAGAGTGGTATTGCGGGCTCGTCGGAGGATCTCCATCTTCTCATGAAAAAAGTGCACTCGAAGAATGTCACGGGGCCTCTCCCCATCCCGGGGCTTTGGGCGCAGCGACCGGTGGGCTCGATCAATCAGGGGCTTTTCATCTAAGGCACAAACATCCTTCAGCAGCCCTGAAACTAAATCCGTGGCGCGATGCATTTCCGCTGACCCTGGGACCGATACAAGTCTCAGATTATTGCGGCGAGAGAATCCCTCTAAACTCACACTGCTCTCCTTCACCTTTTTCAAATCCGCAGCTAGGCGTTTAACTTCAGCCTCCAGGGATGCAATCGTTGTAGTGTGTGACGCAGCTGTTGTTTTGAGCAATATGATTGCTGGCACAGTCTCGTTCCGCAGGATGGTTAAATCTGCTTTTAAAGTATCAGAAACCTCCTGTATTCTGGCCTCAATCGTAGCAACCATCTGTGTTTTCATTTCATTTCATCTCAGAGCGTAGTAGTTTGATGGCCTCGAGAATGTTCATTTCAGCGCCGCCAGGCCGAGCCGCACCCCCGGGTAAAGTGTGCGTCCCCGGGCCCTCAGACTCAGGAGAGGGCGGTGATGAGAGTGGGTCTTGTAGGCCGGGTTTTCTCAAAGTCATGCTTTTGGCCTTATGTTTGGTCGACATGCTGACATTCGGAAGCAAAGTAGTCTTGGTTTTTACGGAAAGGGATCACCAAATTAATATTTGAAAATAAATACGGTTCTGCTGCAAATTTCACATAAACTTTAAGATACTGCAGGAGCAAACGGAAAACACGTCAGTCGCACATGGCGTCCCTCCTATCCCCCCTGCATTGTCTTTTTTTGACACTGTTTTCGGTGGCTATTCAATTTTGGGAGGCAGAATTTACCTGACATTTTTTATGTTCGCACAAGCATTTCGCTACACCCGCAATAACATCTGATAAATATGTGTACGTGACCAATAACATTTGATTTGATATCTCATACTCCTTGTCCTTTGTGTATTTGCGGCTCAGCATGAATCGTACACATTTCCTCTCATAAATGAGACTGCGGCAGCTCTTGGGTTATTTAACATGAAAAATAAAATGTCAAACTCTCACAAGGCACTTTGCTTAAAACCACTGTAGTTTGCTTCCCACGGCTCTGGTAGTAATACTTTATCCTGAATTAATTAAGAACAAAATACATACGGTAAATTATATCCAACTGTAAGAGGCAGCTAAGAATAATTATTGGAACAAACCTAAGCTTCTGAAAGCTTTGACCAATTAGAGTAATCTTTATAAAGTACGCTTCTTCATTGTCAAGAACAGCGGCAGAGATCTGCATGACCAGGGACTTGGAAGGAGTAACTACAGTACAACTTTAACAGTGTTTATATTGTAAAAATTATTTCAGTGTTCAAACACTGTAATAGCAATGACAAATTGAATCCGTTACTGACAGGTTGTGTCAGAACAATGACATTCCGGTGTTTTGACAATGACACTGTCAATCAAATGACAGGATATGTGCAAAGCTGACAGGATTATGAAATGCTCAGGCATTAAAGTGTAGCTTTGACAAACTCCTCGGGATACAATGTAGCACTAATCTCCGATGCGGTGTCTGATAGTCTGACGTCGATGTCTGTTGAAAGTGTCTGAGACACATGTACCGTAAATACCGCAAACACTTCCCACAAAACGTGCCATTTTGCATCTGTAAGACACAGTGGCAGGGTTGGCGAGAAGCTCTTGGCTCAACAGGCAAAACATGAAGGATGTGCTGACAGGCAGACAAAGGAAATCTAGAACAGAGTTAATAGAAAAGAGGGAGAAATAGGACTTAAGGGAGGCCAAATCATCAGAGCTGTGGTCGGCTGCCAGTAAATTGATGCGGTGTCAAAAGTACTGATTTGTAAAGTCTTATCGGCCTTGACCTGTAACTGCAGCAAGGCCATTTCCTGCTGGGGACCTGAGATAATGAAAGAGATCCACAGACCAGATACCTTTATTTACTCTCCGCATCCAGCGTCACAGAGCAACTCTTACAAGCATAAGAGTGGCAAATTGATTTGACGGAATCAATAGTTTTTTTTTATCTCCTCTATCTTTGGGAACTCATTTGATCTTGGTGATGTGCATGTGGCGCATGAAGTTGGCTGTACACCAAGCATTTGGGAATAAAACATGCAATCTTGTTTATTCTTATTACAATCTTCTGCCCCATTTCAAACTGAGCAGAGATATTGTACTGCAGTCTGTGCAGAATATCTGGCACCTCAGTGACGTAAGCATACCATTAATCCAGTCAGGCAGATAGATGCACCACCTTTTTTGATTCCCCCACACCAGGGGCTCTGGTTCCTGTGGCGCTCTGTGACAAATCCTTTTGCAGAGGAAATGGGACAAGGCCCTCTGATCACAGTGACTAGTGATAACTGCCGGCCATGTGAATGGAGTCAGCACACGTCGTGTGCTGTGTCTCCACAAAGCAACATTTGGCCCTCCGCCATTCCCAACAGCGCACGCTACACAGTACACAGTACACAGTACACACAAACACACACACACACACACACACACCTTCCCTATACTCCCCCCTTGTCTCGCGACATGGCTGTCTCTAATTCCCACACTCCCTCTGGGCAATTTTATGTCTCTTGGATGGCTCGTCGACTGCAAATGGAGGGTTTGATTTTGTTTGGCGTCTGGTACCAACAAAGGGCGGCATGGCATTTTCCAACACCGTAATGCGGCTGACCTTTCCTGGTTGCGAAGTAAAGGGGGTCAAGACCGGTACAGAAGAAGAGGAGAGGGAGAGGGCGACATCATCACTCATCCGACAGAAAGGTCAGGCGAGGTGGAGCCAAGGTGGGCAGCTCCAAGGCAGGTCTGGAGCTGGGCACTCTCTCAAAGAAAAGACGAAAGAAGGGAGGTAAGGATGGATGAAGGGAAGGGCTGCAAGAGTATGATAGAGAGTCCTGCAGTTGTCTTGTTTTGTGAGCACATGCTGAATGGAATTTTAATAACATTTATGAATGGACGGACATGAACAACTCTAATTTCCATTCCTCGTAGAATGCCATTACTTTGGGACTTTCAGTCAAACATGGCATTCACAACAAAAAAAAAAGACATTTCAAAGTGAGTTTGCCCAGCTCTCTGGCCCTCGCTTCCTTCCTCGGTCTCTGCAACTCTCAGTGTCCAGGGGAGGGTTGAAGAATGGCTGTGAATACCCAAATTAGATTTGCCTCGTCTCATCTGAGAGAATCTCCGAAAGAGGAGCTTCCCATGAATTCATTGCGAGTCTTAGTGACTCATCTGTTCATGGGTTAAAGGACAGACGGAGACAAGGGGAAGAGCGCGGCACAGAAGCTTTCAGAGAACCGTGCCCCATCGACAATTAAAGCAGTCAAGCACGATGTGTCTACGGCTTCGCAGCGCAGACTGTCTTCTTCTCCATTTAGAGATGGAAATGCCTGGCCATGTCTTGCATACTGTACGGCAGATTTCAAAATTAGGAGATTAATGAGGAGGAGGAGGAAGAGGAGTAGTGGGGAAGGAGCTGAACAGGGTTTGCGTCTCTTTAAATGGTTTGGGAAATTTGTCTGGCAGCCCCAGCGAGATGGTATTTTTTTTAACCTTTATTTAACTAGGCAAGTCAGTTAAGAACAAATTCTTATTTACAATTACGGCCTACCCCGGCCAAACCCGGACGACGCTTGGCCAATTGTGTGCATCCCTACGGGACTTCCAATCACGGCCGGATGCAATTCAGCCTGGATTCAAACCAGGGACTGTAGTGACACCTCTTTCACTAAGATGCAGTGCCTTAGACCGCTGAGCCACTCAGGAGCCCTGATTTGCATCACATCTATGTCTTTAAATGAAAAGCTCGGCGATGGAGACGCTCTTCGTCTTTTGTGAAATCATGCAACGGGGTAATTAAGAGAAAGGAATAAAGTGGAGGACGGTTGTTTGTGTCTGTTCTCCAAGACCGATAAAACAAAGACAGATAAATGCTTGGGCTGGGATTCTAACACGGTCACCTCTTTACATAACTGTTGTTTGAATGTTTGACTGTCAAAGTGGTGGAATTCTTGGATTTTCATGGGTCCGTTTTTGTTGTTGTTGTGTTTAACGCAAATCAAATGATCCTGTGTTGTTTTAACCCTCATATCGATTTTGGATGACATTTACAACCAGATACAGGCGATCGATACCACGTCATACACGATAAATAAGGTTGACGTTTGAAAGGGGAATATGAGCTAATGAATCTGAGACAACACAGAATAATTTGGACCTGGATGAAATATTCTGAGCTGGATCTTGGCTCATTATCCAAACAATTAGGGGATGAATATGTAAAAGGATTTGGCTACTATAATGTGTTCCCTCGAGTGAAACGCCACTTACTAATTATCTTAAAGCTCTCTAATGTCTATCTGGCTTACTGACATGATCAGATTCACTGGTTCCCATTGGATGGTTACTATTTGAAAAGACACTAAGACACTAAGACAGGGAATCATGGGCTGAAGACAGCCACAAGCAAGAGAATGGTCCACTAACTCTGTGGTCACTCAACTAAAAGTGGGTTTATACATGCAGAAAGTTACTGCGGTGTCTTCAAATGAGAGCCATCTACTCTGTCAATCAACTCAGGTTGTTGAATCTGTGAAAAACCTTGTTTGCAGCGTAATTTAAAATACAATTCCCAAACCTACCAAAGTTTTGAAATACCCCATGGTGAAAAAGCACTCCAAATGATGACATCTCTTCTGAGGGTGAACTCCAAAAGCCTTTTGATTGGTTCGGGGCTGCTGCTGCTTCCCCCGCAGTTTAAAAATGGCAACAAATGTGCTTCACTTTGAACTGAGAGAAACCCTCCCTAGCTTATTAAAACGATTGTGGCGAAGAGAGAGGGGCCCAAATTCTGTTGTTTTTTGGATGTGTGCCTCTTTTTCACCTAGGGTGACTTGGATAACTGCCCGGGGTTCGAATTTCTCCACATCTGCTCTCACTCACTCACAGACACACATGCACACACACAGTTGAGTCAGAGCCTTTATGTGCGGAAACTTGAATAATGGCAGACAAATAGGAGTGGAGGATCTGCAAAGATGAGCGCTTTATGAAATATAATCTCTTTCTCGCTCTCTCTGTTTGTGTTGATTGGATAGCGCTGGGAGGTATGGATCTGCCTTTGCATTACTATTTACCGTACAGGCACAGTGTTCCTACATCAAGCTTTGGTATAATACAGCACGCCCCCCCCCCCCCCGAAAATGCCTTCTTCGTGGGAGGGTTGTGAAGTCCTGTTGCGATCGCTGCTGAAGTTTCAGTTAATATAAAAACTGATTGCTGTGAATCAGGGTGGAATCGCGGATGATCCTGTTCAAACATATGCATGCTATATATATCTGAAGCACAATTAAGCATAAACTATTTGCATACTGCTTTTACTATCGTTAGGAGGCAGACACGGTCTGCTCCTTTGATCTCCACAGGATTAACCATTTGTTTGAGGATCAGATTCACAGAGTACTTTATGCCATGATTATATCATCTACTTCTCGCCAAAATATTGAGAGAGGTGCCGTAACACAATAGGGAGAGGGCACAACCTTGCCTAGGAGAGCTGCTTACAAGCACCTGGAAACAAGAAGTCCTGAGGACAAACTTTGTCCTGAGGGCGTCTGTCATCGAGGTTAATCAATGGTTCACATTCTATCAGGACATCAAACAGGTCCTCCTGTACGCTCAATCAAATGTCCACCGCCATGTCTCTTCCTTATAGTGAAAGGTGACAAGGTGGTGAGCTTCAAGGAAGAGCACTGTCCAAACCTGACTCTGGCACTAAATGCGGTGTTTCTCGTGACATTCCTCGAGGACCCCTGCAATTCAAGGGTGTGTCAATTCAATTAGCCCAGCACTTACACAACTCATTAAACGAATCATGGGCTATGTGATCAGTTAAATCAGGTGTGTTAGAACTGGGATAGAACACATATGTAGTAGTATTTACTATAGAACGTTGTAGTATACTGTTGAATACGATTGTAAATAGGGATGGGGGGGGGGGGGAATCGATAGCTACATATGTGGTTATAACATAATTTGACAATATATTGTATTGTTTTGACAATATCGCAATATTAATTTTGCGCTAGTTGACTGTACCTGACCCAAAACTCTTGTTTTCAGCACTTATATTTCCACGGCTGATCAAAACTTTTCTCACGGCTCTCGTCTCTCTACAGCAGATATATAATGGGCAATATGTTTGGAACATTGAACGGCAAAAAAAAATCACTGTATCAAATCGCATTACATATAGAATTGTGAGTATCGCAATACATATCCTATCAGGCAACTAAGTATTGTGATAATATCGTATCGTGTGGTCCCCGGCAATTCCCAGCCCTAATAGTAAATACTACAGTATTAACCCCCTCCCCCCCAAAAAGAAACACTGTAGTAACTACTAGTAAAGTCTGCAAAAACACTACACTTTAAAAAAAAAAATTTGTACATACTACAGTATTTAGTTTGCATATACTGTACCCTGCCCATTCCCCAAATGCTATGTTGTGCCACCCATAAGTGAGGAACCTACATGCCAAGTATAGACCATATGATGTGTTCTATACAAGTTACAGAAAAAAGCAACGTTCAGATCCCAGTCCCTTCCGGTTATGGAATATTTGCTATTTTAGTATTTCTCCAGGAGGAAAAAGCCTCCACTTCTATGCTAAAGACAATGAAACAAAAACACTATTGTAAATACTTCAGTAATGTCCACAAGAGACACTACAGTAGATACAACAGTATAATACAGTATAAATCATGCGGGATATGCACTCTCTGGGGCTCCAGCAGGAATGTCATGTAAAGGACAAAGAGGGAAATAAACAACGGGGCTCTTTCCTGATTACAGTGACAAGGCTGTACAGATGACAGCTCTGTTTACCTTGCCACTGACTTGTAATCAATGGTCATCACAATGCATATTAACTAATCACTGAGGGGATGTATTTGAAATATTTTGTCATTTTCCCAACACAATAACAACCCATTGTGTGTGTGTGAGAGAGATTCATACAGTCTTTAACCTTCAGAAAATAATTCTTACTGCCTAATGATCTGGTATAGTGGCCTTAAACTGTTGCATTGTTTCCCAACCTGCAGTTCTATGGTTATAAATATCTCCTCAAATAGGATGGGCTTAGATACCGCACTGCAGGTATATCCATGTGGGTCACTGCTGTGACAGAGGAAGATGTAACACCACAAAGACCAAGGGAGAATCTCAATTGCTCTACTCGCCTCCTTCTCAAGAAAGTCTTTCCATGTAATTTCAGCAAGCTATGACACCCACAGTCTCAGATTGCTCTGGAATAGCTTCTGGAGTTAGAAACAGGTACGACTGGCATTCCTGAAACATGATTTTGTTGAAATGTAATTGTATCTTGGAGAAATGAAACTAATTGGTTGCACCCAAATTAGCCATGATAATTTATAGAATTCAGATAATATTCAGTAAATATAGTACCCAACATCCGATTTGTACCGAACTTCTGAGCAATGAGTAAGACATTGTCAAGTCACATGGAGCTAAGCACAGGCAGAAATTGGGAGAGGAATTCACCTTTCAGCAGGACAATAACCTACAACAAAAAGGCCAAATCTACACTGGAGTTGTTTACCAAGAAGACAGTGGCCAAGTTACAGTTGACATAAATCTGCTTGAAAATATATGGTAAGACTTGCTGTCTAGGCATGATCCCCAACACCTTGACAGAGCTTGAACATTTTTGAAAAGAGTAATGGACAAATATTGCACAATCCAGGTTTGCAGAGCTCTTAGCGATTTACCCAAGAAGTCACAGCTACAGTATAATTGCTGCCAAAGGTGTTTCGAACATGTATTGAATCAGGGTGGTGAATACTAATCTAATCAAGGTCTGTTAGTGTTTTATTTCTCATTCAAAAGGGTAGGAAGCATGAGTTTTTACTCACCAATGTAACAACACAGTGTGGTTAAAGACTTAACTTAGTTGTAGTCACGATCTGGTTAGCTATAAGTACAAACGGATTTATGATTTGTGGTTATTACATATTTTGTAACATATCTGGATATATCTTCTAAACTACCCACTTTGCACTATTTCTCAACGTCAAATGGAGAATCTACTCTGTGCTACCGAGTTCGTATGCTAGCTCGGTAGCAAGCTCAAGCTGGCGAACGTTAGCCAATAGCCATGTTAGCATGTAATTATATTCCAGACCAAGTGTAAACAAGGAGGCAACCTCATGCTCTTCACAGACTTTGTGTTTGTGTTATCTAGTGGGAACCTGATAAGAAGGCACCAGAGCCTGCCGTCCTGTCTTGGGTTAAAAATGAAAGAGGAAATCATACCTGCTTGCTCTAATTGTGTAGTACCTCATCTGCTATCCTTTTTGTTTCGTAAACTTTTCGGAATGTTCTCTGTGAAGAAGGCAACGGGAGTTTTGTAACTTTTTCCACCTTGTATTAGTGCTAGCTCCCTTACAAAAAAAAATATGTCAGGTTTAGAAACGCCAATAAAAGTGTAGTAACTGCAGTCGACTGTGGTATTTTCGGAGGCAGTAATTGCAGAGTAACTACAATGTACTGCAGTTGAACTGTTATACTGCAGTTACACTGCACAAGTACTCCAGTAAAACACTTATTTTGGATGCAGTATTTGTAGCGTACTGCAGTTATACTACACTCTAACTGCCATTATACTCTGACTGCAATCTTTGCAATCTTTTTTCATGAGGGCTGACTGATATCTGGAATCTGTCTATTTTGACTAAGATACCTGTATATACTGTAGCTTGCAGTCTTTGATAACTGGTTAGATGGCATTATGTATTTCCAAAACGTTGGTGTATTTGTATTTATTATGGATCCCCAAAGCAGCAGCTACTCTTCCTGGGGTCCAGCAAAATTAAGGCAGTTATACAGTTTAAAAACGTAACAATACATTCATAAAAGATTTTACAACATATTAAGTGTGTAATGTAGTTTGTAGTTTGTAATGTAGGCTAACAATCTTGCAAGTTGATTTGTAAAATAAATTAAATAAAGTATTTGCTTGTAAGTTGGCTGAACATTTTATTGAAACCAGTAGTCATGAGCGCAAAAATGTGGTTTACTTTGAAGTTATTTCTGTTGGAGTTTACATTATAGGGAATAGGCTGGCTTGCCGGATCCTCCATATTACATCACACACTGGAAAAATAATTTCCAACATGATTTTGGCATTCGGATCATTCTGGTTTTATGTAATAAGTCGAAAAATAGAAGCGTGAGGTGTAACTTTGCATTGGGACTTTCGAGGCGTATACTAATGGTAATCCATAAGTTACATGTGGTTACGTTTATGGTACCTACCCTTTTTTTATATTAGAATTGTTCTTCCACTTTGACAGAGTATTTTGTGTAGATCATTGACACACAAAAAAAAAATCACAATTAAATGAATTTCAATCCCACATTGTAATGCAACAAAGTGTGAAAAAAAATCCAAGGGAGGTGAATACTTTTAATACTAATATTTTGTATCGTTTTTTGGGATGTCACTTCTAGCCACTGGGACAGTAATACATAAGGTGATGGGTTAGGTTAGGGTTACATGATTAAGTAAATCTCAACGTGACTTGGATTTAAAAAGAATAGAGGACTGGTACAAAAAAAATGTGGTAGGCACTATTACAACCACTACAGTGTTGGACTTTTGGCTGTCACAGATGCACTTACAGTTAGCTTTGTTAGCTTTACTGCTCGAAGACACCCATTCACAAGCTAACAAAATGCTGGCCGCATCTACCCACTGTCACGCCCTGACCTTAGAGAACCTTAGAGAACCTTTTAGCTCTTTATTTTTGGTTAGGTCAGGGTGTGACTACGGTGGGTAGTCTAGTTTTTTATTTTCTGTTGGCCTGGTGTGGTTCCCAATCAGAGGCAGCCGTCTATCGTTGTCTCTGATTGGGGATCATATTTAGGCAGCCTTTTCCCACCTGTTGTTGGTGGGATCTTGATTTTGTTTTGTTGCTTTTTAGCCCTACAAAGCTGTATGTTTAGTTTGTTACTCTCTTGTTTTGTGCCGGTTATCATAAATAAAAATGATTAACCTACCCCACGCTGCATCTTGGTCCGACCATCCTTCCAACAAGGATCGTGACAGAATATCCCATCCACAAAGGACCAAGCAGAGTGCCCAGAGGAGGAAGTATCCTGGACTTGGGAAGAGATCCTGGATGGGAAGGGATCCTGGACTTGGGAGGAAATCCTGGCAGGACAGGACCGCCTTCCTTGGCGGGAGTTGCCTAGGAGCATGAGAGGACAGCGACGATGTCGGGGAGGAAGGCCACAGAAACCACAATAATTTGTTGGGGGGGGGGGGGGGCACATGGAGCAGGCGACGGGCTGAGGAGTGAACCAGAGCCAGTCTGGGAGAAGAGGGAGAATTTGGAAGAGAGAGAAATGGGAGAGTTGTTGAGTTGGTGGAGGAACGTGTTGTCAGTTTAGTGCCACTGAGTCAGCTCCCCGTCCTCGTCCTGAGAAGTGTGATCAAGTTCCGGTACAATTGATGCCGGCTCTACGCTCCAGACCTCCAGTGCGCCTCCACAGCCCAGTACGTCCTGTGCCTGCTCCTCACACTCTCCCTCAAGTGCGCCTTCCCAGTCAGGTGCGTACTGTGCCTGCTCCTCGAAATCGCCCTAAAGTGCGTGTCACGGGTCTGGTGCCACCTGTGCCGGCTACACGCATCAAGCTTCCAGTGCGCCTCCCCAGTCCAGAGCTAATGGCAACGTCCGCCAGTCCAGAACCTCCTGGGACGGTCCACGGGCCGGAACCTCCTGGGACGGTCCACGGGCCGGAACCCCCTGGGACGGTCCACGGGCCAGAATCCCCTGGGACAGTCCACGAGCCGGAATGGTCTACGGTCCGGAACGGTCCACGGTCCGAAACCTCCTGGGCCGGTCCACGGTCCAGAACCTCCAGCTCCATGGCCGGAGTCTAAGCACGTTGTCCAGTCCAGCTCCAAGGCCAGAGTCTTCTTCGGCGTTGGTGCCAAGACCAATAACAGCGTCCAGTCCCGCTCAATGGCGGGAGCTTTCCCCTGCTCCTGGGTCCAGTCGGGGCACAGTGTTCAGCCTGGGTCCATGGCTGGATCCGCAGGATGAGCGGTTACTTCGTCACGTCCTGACCATAGAAAGCCTGTATTTTCTATGGTAGAGTAGGTCACGGCGTGACTAGGCGTTTTAGTCTAGTTTATTATTTCTATGTGGGGTTTTAGGTTTATTTTCTATGTTGGGGTTTGTGTATGATTCCCAATTAGAGGCAATCGTTGTCTCTAATTGGGGATCATACTTAAGTTGCATTTTCCACCTGTGGGTTATGGGATATTGTTTGCGTTACTGTGTTTTGAGTTAGTGCACGTACCACCTTTTTAGTCACAGTTCGTTGTTAGTTTATTGTTTTGTTGTTGCTAAGTTTCACTATTAAAATATTATGTGGTCCGTCTCCACATACGAACGTGACACCCATCAGGTTCAGTAGCTTGAAACCCTCCCCAAAAGTTTGAAAATTCCATAAAAAAAACATCTGAATTTCACCCAAAGTTTAGATTTTTTTTTTTACAAAACTGAATAAAATTAATATTTGTTTTAAGTTAATTTAGGAGTAAAATATACGTTTTAGTTTTTCAAACAGGTTTGTTAATTATGTTATTTTAGTTGACAAAATATTTTTTTTATGATTAGTTTTGTTTTAGTTTACTATAATATCCTTGGGTCTTACAGATCTAAGGGGTGAAAGGAGGGATTGGAAGCCCACTGCATACACGTTCCCCTAAGCCTGGGAGCTGTCCACATGCAGTGGTGCTGAAAGTGGCAGAGGGTATAGGCAAACAAGAAGACTTGAGTCTCATTGGAAAACGTGTCAACGTCCATGGGAAATAAGCACTGTGGGAAAGTGTTCTTTCTCCTCATTACTGATAGTGTAGCACTTATCACAAAACCATACTGCTGATTTTGAATGTCTTTCACATTACGAAGCTTGTGCTTTGGTTATTGAGAATATCCGCTAATGACAGAATGACATGTGTTTTCAGTGTGTTATAATGTTATCAGTGTTATAATGTTCATCATATCAAATCTCTTGCCCATTAAATGTAAAAGAAAAGGGTAGTTGAAGCAAATATGACATTTTGCCCAAGCTGATGGATGAGTTAAATAAGTCTATTCCATCAAGAAAAATTTGGTAGCAGATAATTAGGATGACACAACATGGTAACCTCTCAAGATAAATTAAATGTAAAAACAAAAAAAATGTAGACACAATAATGACACAGAACATATTTCCCCTCTGGATCATCAAATGACATTAAAATGACTAAACTGATGCTCTGGGTCATGTCAATAGAATACACATGTAATCAATCCACAATGACTGCATCACAGTTAATAATAGTGTAATGCAATTACGCACACACCTGCACACGCACAGAAACCGCGGTAGAGAGCTGAACTGTGTAGCCTTCAATGCAGCATAAAACTGCCTTTGTTAGGATATTCATTGAGTTACAATATCACCATTCAGGTGAGAGACAAACAGGAGACATTTTCTGAAAGACCTCAGCAGCAGGCTTTTCACCCAGTCCTTCGCATTACACCTACAAACTGATTTACCACACATTTTGGATTTAATAATACACAGCTATGATCCATAGAAATAGGAAAAAGACACCTTATTTTGAGAAAAACAAATATCAAATGAAATAATCTACTCAACAAACAGCTGTTTAACATCAATAAACACATTCATATTATTCCTCCAAAGCCTACTGTATGCTTGAACCCATGTCCAATTGGCATGCCCTTGCTCTCCCTATGGGCTTCTGGGAAAATACTTGAGAACACCACAGCAGCCTTGGTTGGAGTCAAACTTGAGACTGTCTTTGTTATCAAGCCACTTCGCTCTGCATTCACACGTCTCGAACTCCTCGCTATCACTTTGTGTAGTGTGACAGAGGAACGTTATTAGCTCTGGCACTGTAGGCTCCCAGCTACATACCGTAGCTAGACGCTCTCTCTCGCACATTCCCATCTGTCTAAAGTTAGCCCTATTAGTGTTCTGCTAGCCGAGATAGATACATACCTACTTAGCTAATGGTACCATCACAAAAGTCTGTCCATGCTTTGGATCGGAAAGCCTATATCTGGGTCTATGTCTCACGGATCATCCTTCCATATGTTTCTCTTTCACTCGGTTTCTATATCTTTCTCTGCCTCTCTCATTTATTTTTGTTGTTGTATCTATTTATCAAATGTTCACTCTTCTATCACGTGTTCTCTCAATTCCATGTAATCTAATAAAGCTTTATTGGCAGGGAATACATGGGTAAATATTGCCATTCTATTCCTGTGTGTGTGTGTACATGCGTAGTGGTGTACACATACACGCACGCCCACCAACTCCCCTCTCCAGGTAGCAGTGAGAAGAATAAAGGGGATAAGGCTGCCACCTCCTAAGCCACCCTGGGAAAGAAAACACAGAGGAATGACAATGACAAGCCTGGGAAGAAAACATTTACATTTGCTCAACTTGCCATTGGCTCAAACATTTTGACTATATTAGACCACACAGCTACAAGGATACACTTTCATGCTAGGTTTAGGACTTCATATTGTAGCTTATTGAGACCCCAACTGATCAATAGAACAAACTTAAAATGACCCTCTAATTTGGTTTAGATACAAGCAGCATGAAACCTCTAACACAATAAATTCATTTGAATTGGGGAAAGTCTTGCTTACCATTTTGTCCATGTGTCTTCTTCCGTCACAGACTCCATTAAATGATGACCTCTTCCTAAATATTTGCTCAAATGATTAATTTTGTTTATTGTTACATAGAAAGACTGGCTCAACTTACCTACATACTAAATGTCATAAAATACCCTTTTCCAAAGTGAACAAACCAAGTGTATCATAACAACACCTGCCTGGCTCTTTCATCTCATCCTTCTTGCGGCGTTTTCCAGACATTGATCTACTACACGGGAAGGTGTGTGCCACGGTCTTCCCGCACAGCCCCATTCACGCATAAACTCGGACATTCAGCCCAGGTGCATACAGGTGCTTTACGTATAATGTTGCACGAACCCCCTAACAGAACACCGGAAAGCGATGAAAAAAGACAACCTGCCACAACAAAGTACTGTTTGATAATCAACTAAAGTGCAGGCACCTTAGTACTGAACCAACTTTAATTTCACTGCAGAACACTCCCTCTAAGAGAGAGCATAAATATGTATCAAAAGCATCCCCATTCATGAAATGTAAATCACAAGAAAAATGCATCAATATTGAAAAAAAGGAGGGGGAAAAAGGAAGAAAAGAGAGCAGGTACGTACTGTATCTCTGGGGCAACACGGCCACTCCGGCCAGCTCCATGCTGAAAGTCTTGCAGAGTACTGAGAGGTGTGGAGAGAAAGCGAGTGACAGAGAGAGAGAAAGAGGAGAGAAGGGCAGCTCCTGCCAGCAGACATGTGATGCGCACACTGAAGGGAGCGTCTGGCTCCGTGTGCACTCTGCTCTTCAGCCCAGCAGAGACGTGCAGCGTGAGAGTGAGAGTGAGAGTGAGAGAGAGGAGTCTATGCATATGTGTGGGGGGAACAGTATGCGTTCGTGAGAGAGTTTGAATTTTATTACTGGATGAATGGATGGAAAGAGAAGGGAGAGATGGAAAGAAGGGAGGAAGGTTGTGGACAGATGGAGAGAGAAAGTGAGAGCCAAACAGAGAAAGAAAGGGGGCAGTGAGAAAACAAGAGAAAATTAAATAAGGACTAGAAATGTGAATAAGGGATGAGAGAGAGAGAGAGACAGAGACATAGACAGAGGAGAGAGAAGAGAGAGAGAGACAGAGACATAGACAGAGGAGAGAGAAGAGAGAGAGAGACAGAGACATAGACAGAGGAGAGAGAAGAGAGAGAGACAGAGACATAGACAGAGGAGAGAGAAGAAAGAGAGAGAGAGAGAGAAGAGAGAGAGAGAGAGACATAGGAGAGAGAGAGAGAGAGAGCGCATGTGTTTGTTTGTGTGTTAGCAGGAAAAAGGGAGGGAGAGAGAAAATGCATGTTTGCATTAGAGCTGGTTTATTAGCTGAGCGTTGGCCCCATCACACTTTGGAGAGCTACGCTCACCTCTTCTTTATTGCTCATGCACTGATTCCAAATAAACTGGAGCGCTGAGGACGTGTGTGTGTGTGTGTGTGTGTGACAGAGCAGCTAAAGTAACAGGGCAGTGGGCCGGGCAGAGCCAACACACCTCACCTATCACAGCAAAACTCCCTGCTCCAAAAGCACTCCCACTTCTTAGACCTCCTTTCCAGATGGCCCTTGTACTCTCAGAGCTGGACTCAGAGCTTCTAAGACTGATGAACAACCTCTAACTGAACATGTTTGTTCATTCAACCATGCTCTACATTAGCTCAGCAGAGGCAGCTTTGAAAACAATAGATGTCTCCCCCCCCCCAGAGGGAAAACAGATCGATGGGTAGAGGAGGAACCCGAAGTCACAGAACCCATGTTATCTGCTGTTTCACTCAAATTGTTCCCCGAACAACACTTGTTTTAATCCCCTCCCAGCTCGGCACACCTCAATTACGCCCTTGTTGTCGCAGGCAAACCCCTTGCTTTCTCACATCTGTGTTCACACCTCCAGTTATCATCAGTCTGTTAGTCAAAACACAGGAAAACCCCTTGCTTTCTCACATCTGTGTTCACATCTCCAGTTATCATCAGTCTGTTAATTAAAACACAGGCAACCCCCTTGCTTTCTCACATCTGTGTGCACACCTCCAGTTATCATCAGTTTGTTAATCAAAACACAGGCTAAATCAAAACCAAGATTGCAGCGACTCTTGTTCAAATGACACACGGCAAGATATCCTTTTTTTATATTGAAGATGGAAAGGGCTACGCCTTAGCTGAGAGAAATCAAGAAAATCTATTTGGAATTGTTCTACTATGCTTATGCTCACTGCCACATTGTCTCCTGACGTATAACTACCTTGGAAAAACTCCAAAAAACAGCAGTTGGATGCTTGCGACCTGCCTGACATTAAAGCAGGTTTAGCTAGCACAGAAAGTGCTTACATGGACAATGGCAGCTAACCTCTAAATCTTGAACCTTGAAATCTGGGCTTTGCCAATCTACCAAAACACACACCCGGGATTTGCTAAAGCCACCCCACCCCTTGCCTGCCATGTGCCAATGTGTATTTAGAGCAAGAATACTTCAAGAAGGGCATCTCAAATCTCCATTGAACCACACTTCAAACACACCACTTGTTCCTCTGAGACTGCTGCACCCAAAGCCATCCACTTAAAGGGGATTTGACCTGTGTTGACTCACTTGGCTTGGCTTGGCTGTGATACTCAAATGTATGTGTGTGTCAATGCATGTTTGTGTGTGTGTGTGTGTGTGTGTGTGTGTGTGTGTTTGTGTGTGTGTGTGTGCATGTGCATGTGTGGCTGCGTGTAGTTTGAGTGTGCACGTGTGCTCGAGCATATAGTGTGTTTTTTCAGAGTGTTTTCAAAATGTGTGTGTGTGCACCCAAGCAAATGCGTCCCTGTTCTAAGTGGTTTCCAACAGCTTACATTAGTCGGCAATGACATGCTACAGTACCTAATGTGCAAACTTATGGTTAGCAGATTAGCAGGCTATCCAGTGCTGCATTGGAATGGAGGCCTGTTCTTTGGTATGGCCGGGACAGCCTCCATCACATTCTCAGCAGCGCCTCATTATCTGTCCAAGGAAAATAGCACTGATACCACTTTGGCTCAGGCTACCAGCGTGCTCTTACCAGAAACATCATCATTTGCAAACTGCCACATGTGAAGGTAATGCATAATATAGCAGGCAACGGCAAATACCCCTGGATGTGTGTACAATGGACGAGAGCAGAAGCCATTTGGATGTGGAGGATACAGAACGGAAAGCATGGAATATTGGATAAGAACTGGATAAAAAAAATAAGAGATGGAGTCAGTAGACACACAACATCAAAGGAGGTAATTCATTCTCTCTCTCTCTCTCTCTCTCTGAGAAATGGCCCGTTATTATGCCTTGCCTAGAAAGTGTGTGTGTGTGTAAATTTAGAGTTCACATATTAAAGCAACCATTTCACATGTGAGGAGGATAACATGTTGTTTTCGTTTCACGTGTGAAAATGTCCCTTTCACATGTGGAATTGCAAGTTCACATGTGAAAAACCCATTTGCAGTTTCACATCGAAGAAAACTCCACATGTGGATATCTTACTTTGCTGTGAGGCAGCAGAGAGAACAGTCTGACTTGGGTGGCCGGAGTCTTTGACAATTGTTTGTTGGACTCGTACATTTGGAAACTTTACAGTTCTATTGATCAAACAACCATGAAAAGGTAGGCTCTCTCTCCCTCAGTTATGCACATCAACAAGATCAACAACTAATGCTAGTTAGAGCAGGATGAGATAAAATCTAATGAAGGAACATTAGATAAACCGTCTCAAACTTTTTCAACTAGTTGCCCGTGAAAATTGCTCTGATAAAGAATGGCGAATTATAGCCTCCTCGTCCTTCTGCAGCTTCCCTGCCAATGCATGCTTGTCCCAACAAAGCACCCAAGCTAACTGGCTAAAGTTGGCTAGCTTGCTACTTCCAGACACAAACGAGAGAACACCTCACTCTGACCATTTTACTCGCCGTAGCAGAGCTGGTTAGGCCGATTACATGTTATCTAGAGAGTTCATGACTAACCATTACTTTATGGCCTACGTTTACTGACACCGGTCATATTCAGCTGGTGTTGCGCATTTGTAAATTCAGCAGTTCTGCGCTCTGACACACAGATGAGAGTGCTCTGAAATCAGAGTAGATAGACAGGGGGAAACTTGCAATCGCAAGAGATATGCTAACTGGAGAACAGTCGTTCAAGTTCATGCTAGCTACCCAAAATGACACCTGCATCCCTAGCTGTGTGTAGCCACCAAAAAAACGATATGAGGGGAAAAAGTCAGTCACTCCTCCAATGGCTTGACATGACATCCTCCTAGCAGCTAGCTACAGTGCATTTGGAAAGTATTCAGATACCTTGACATTTTTTTACTTTACAGCCTATTCTAAAATGTTTCCCTCATCAAGCTACACACAATACCCTATAATAACAAAGCAAATATTATTATTTTTTTGACATTTTTGCAGATGTATTAAAAATCTTTACATAAGTATTCAGATCCTTTACTCAGTACTTTGTTGAAGCACCTTTGGCAGCGAGTCTTCTTGGGTATGAAGCTACAAGCTTGGCACACCTGCATTTATGAGTTTCTCCCATTCTTCTCTGCAGATCCTCTCAAGCGCTGTCAGGTTGGATGGAAAGAGTCGCTGCACAGCTATTTTCAGGTCTCTCCAGAGATGTTTGATCGGGTTCAAGTCCGGGCTCTGGCTGGGCCACTTAAGGACATTTACAGACTTGTCCTGAAGCCACTCCTGCATTGGCTTGGCTGTGTGCTTAGGGTCGTTGTCCTGATGGAAGTTGAACCTTCGCCCCAGTTTGAGGTCCTGAGCATTCCGTTACAGGTTTTCATCGGGACCTTTCTGTACTTTGCTTTGTTCATCTTTCTATCGATCCTGACTAGTCTCCCCGTCCCTGCCACTGAAATCCCCACAGCATGATGCTGCCACCACCATGCTTCACTGTAGGGATGGTGCCAGGTTTCCTCCAGACATGATGCTTGGCATTCAGGCCAAAGAGTTCAATCTTGATTTCATCAGATCAGAGAATCTTGTTTCCCATGGTCTGAGAGTCCTTTAGGTGCCTTTTGGCAAACTCCAAGCGGGCTGTCATGTGCCTTTTACTGAAGAATGGCTACTGTCTTGCCACTCTATCCATAAAGGCCTGATTGGTGGTGCTGCAGAGATGGGGGAACCTTTCAGAAGGACAACCATCTCCACAGTGGAAGTCTGGAGCTCTGTCAGAGTGACCATCAGGTTCTTGGTCACCTCCCTGACCAAGGCCCTTCTTGCTCAGTTTGGTCGGGCGTCCAGCTCTAGGAAGAGTCTTGGTGGTTCCAAACTTCTTCCATTTAAGAATGATAGAGACCACTGTGTTCTTAGGGACCTTCAATGCTCCAGACATTTTTTGATACCCTTCCCCAGATCTGTGCTTCGACACAATCCTGTCTCAGAGCTCTACTAACAATTCCTTCAACCTCATGGCTTGGTTTTTGCTCTGACATGCACTGTCAACTGTGGGACCTTATACAGACAGGTGTGTGCCTTTCCAAATCATGTCAAATCAATTGATTTTACCACAGGTGGACTCCAATTAAGTTGTGGAAACATCTCAAGGATGATCAATGGAAACAGGATGCACTGGAGCTCAATTTCGAGTCTCATAGCAAAGGGTCTGAATACTTATGTAAAAAAGAAATGTTTTTTATACATTTGCAGAAATGTCTAAAAACCTGTTTTCACCTGGTCTTTATGGGTCATTGTGTGTAGATTGATGAGGATATTTTTTTCATTTAATCCATTTTATAATAAGGTTGTAACATAACAAAATGTAGAAAATTGGGTCTGAATACTTTCCTATAATGCACTGTATCTGGCTAACGTTAGGCTCTGTGTTTCTTACTCCGCTGGTCTGGTGAAGAAATGACGAGTCCTCACTGTCTGAGACAGAGTACAAATTCATCCGAGACAGAGACACTCAATATGTGGTCTCGAGACCGGACTCGACTACTACAACACTGCTATGAACTTTCTGTGCAAAAAAAGTAACGATAAACGCGATAAAAGTCACTATATTGCAAAACTCATAAGCTGACGCTCTTCTCGGTCGGCGCCATCTTCGAGAGAGAGAGAGAAGTTTATAGTCGATCCAATGGCGCGGGCCATTCTACTCTCAGTGAGGTTGAGCAGTGCCGTTTCTCTACCCGTAGACAATGGTTAGGTTACCTAATTACGAACAAAGTACTATTTTAGGCATACCATAAAATAGTGGTACGACTGAGTAACATTCTAAGATACCTATTAGAGAGGAGGTAATCTATTCAATAAATACCTATTATAGATGACCTATTCTCTCGGGTTTTCCATCTGTTTATATGAATAACATACAGGTGTCGTGGACTAAAAGAAGCCTAATCTAGCACGCTCCAGTTCATTACCAAACCTAAATTGAGAGCTGACATTAAACAATGCAAGACGGAAGACTAATGTCAACGATGTGCATACAGATCTTCTCACCTGGGAAGGCGCACACATAAGCAGAGATAATGGGGAAAAGACAGCCAGGCGCATTGCTAAGCCCAAAAGGCATGATCTAAGAGCCGTAAACACATTATAATGGGAGAAGGGGGAAACAGAAGCAGATCCTTCTTGTGCAAGGCGGGAACGAGGAGGCGTTTGGTCTGCAAATCCTGCATTTTCTGCTGGATTCGGGGATGCTGCATTTGCAAGTGAGCAGAGCCCACGGATTTGTCCATCGAGTTGCACCACAGGGTTTGCCTGCAGTGGCGAAATGTGTTTCCCGCCACAGCTTGGACAGGCCCCTTAAAGTCTTTTGTTCCTCCTTCCTGTCTCTCTCTGTGCGTGAGTTTGTGTGTGCGCGCGTGTGTGTGCGTGTTTTTGAATGGAGTCCGTGTTTAAATGACCATCCCTCCATCCATTTGGACACATAAATGTTAACAAGTTCTGTTTTGCCTTCAGGAGGTGCTATTCGTTCAGACATTGAGACAAGGCCATTTTGCTGTTCTGTCATTCTGTCCCGACCAGCAGATCACCCATGCAGTGGAGATAGAACTACTTGAAATGATTGATGCATGACACAACATGCTGTGTTGTGTCCCAGGTAGGGATATAACACAATCCTTTATGGGCTTCAGTGATAACATACAATAGATCACATCTGCTTAAGAAGATAAGGGGAGAAGGACACTCCCTGTTTTGTGTCTGTATCACCAAGATTAATCTGCTAACCCACAAGGATGGGAAGTCCTGTTACGACAGATAAGTATAGGCCTATTTGTGTTAAGTACAGTAGGATCTGTAAATTGATAGCCTTGCCTATGTCATTTGAGATCAAATGTTTTATATGAGGCAACAGTACAGAATGTCACCTATTTGAGGGTATTTTATACTGTTTCACCATAAAGACAAATAAGTATTTGGACAAAGTCACTTATAGTCCATTCAATTTAGACAAAAGTCGGCCATTTTCATATTCCTAGCATGCAATTACTACATCATGCTTGTGAGATCTGCATCTGCAGATCGTGTTGTGCTATTTTAGAGTCACTCAAATAAAAGGTGACGATCTGTACAGTCACCTCATATAAAACAAAATCTCAAATCCAAAATCCTGGAGTACAGAGCCAAATTAAACGTTTTAGCAAAACATGTTTTGACAAAGGGAGCTACATTTAATTACAATTATCATTTAAAGTGAATTAAAGTTCAAATTAAGAGTGTCACAAAAGTTCCAAAGAGAAACAGTTTATAAGATGTTTAGCAATGAATAGAAGAAATGAAATGAAAGAAAGAGATTGAAGGTATTGCTGATAGGTAGTGGAATATAATTCATCTTCCTGGTTACCTGGAGAATAGACAGTTCTCAGACTTAAGGTGTGTGTGTGTGTGTTCTTAAAAAAAGCTTATCACCACTTGAATAATAAATCAATCGTTTAACGATTTTCCTAATATAGCGTGTTTAGATGCAAGCTGACCAATCAAAGCAATAGCTAATGAAATCAAGAAGACTGCTCAGTCAATGTCCCTTTTCCAACAGAGACATCAAAGCTAACCTTGAAGAGATGTGAAGGCACGACCCCAGGGTGAAAGAACAAGGTGTATTATTTGATTACTGCAAATCATTCCACGCCGATGAAGACATTGAATTAAAACGTCAGCTTGAAAAATAGCGACAAGAAACAAAAATGAGCCTGCACAAAGAGAGAAACAAAACGATCCCTCAAGAATTACCGCCCTATATACAAAAATATCCCACAGATGAAAAGGGCTCCATGTGTGCGAGCCATACAGCCAAGGATAGTAGCCCAGGTGTGTCGTCTACAAAATGATTGATTATGCCCCTAGTTCGCAGGAGAGACAAGACCGAAGACAACCATTGAGCATAAAATTAGTCTAGAGGCTGAGCCTGTTTCAAATGCAATTGAGCAAAGCCCACTGACACCAAGTAAATCATTAATTCAAGCATTTTATCAGCGCAACATTAGCATTTTGTTGTGGCACACAGTATATCAGCCACATGGCATCAGAAAGCATGCTACATTTAAGTGATAATGCCCGAGAAGCCGGTGTTTGGAGGATATATTGGCATGGTGTTGTTAGGTCCGAGACCAAGTCATGTTTAAATAATGATTGACATATTTTCATTAAAAACATTATTTAGAAGAATTTATTAATACAAGATATCGTCCCAAAACAAATCTAGGGTGGCTACCCAAGCCGGATGGTCGTTTGTTCGCCAGAGGCGGGACCCAGTCGTTCATTCTTTTTGTTCTGTATCTATGGATACAGTCGTTCATTCTAAATGTTCCATTGCAATACTGGCTGTTAACGTTCTTATCCCTTGCTTGCTAGCTAGCCAACTACGTCTAACTTACAGTCACGTCAAAAAGTGCAGCCAGAATAACAGCAAAATAGCAGCATTTGCATTTGTTTAAGCTGTTTTCTTATGATATTTAGTTTGGATACATCCATAACAATGCGCGATTTCGCCTGGCATAGAAAATTTGCTCAGTCCTCAGGACACTGCGGTGCAGAACAGCTAGCCAACAGCACAGCTAACACAATCACTTCAAATGGAAGCTGGAAAGACCGCCAACTTTCTTTCAATTGACATTTATTTGTATATATCCATAAACATGATGCCAGCTGATTCATGATTTCGACTGGCTGAGTGAGATACGCTGCTTGCCTGTCTGTCTCGTCCTGAGAAAACTAAATGCTTTTTATAGTGGAGATCAAGTTTACAAAATGCTTGGCTGGGCTAATGAGACAGTGAATTGTGCAGTTTTAACATCAAAGATTTAGCCGGTGGAATTCCACCGGCTGGAATGCAGTTTTACCCAATCAGCATTCAGAATTAGACCCACCTGTTGAATAATGCAACATCTTTATTTGTAGGCCTTTCCACTTCCTTCAAAATACACTGCTCAAAAAAATAAAGGGAACACTTAAACAACACAATGTAACTCCAAGTCAATCACACTTCTGTGAAATCAAACTGTCCACTTAGGAAGCAACACTGCTTGACAATAAATTGCACATGCTGTTGGAATAGACAACAGTTGGAAATTATAGGCAATTAGCAAGACACCCCCAATAAAGGAGTGGTTCTGCAGGTGATAACCACAGACCACTTCTCAGTTCCTATGCTTCCTGGCTGATGTTTTGGTCACTTTTGAATGCTGGCGGTGCTTTCACTTTAGTGGTAGCATGAGACAGAGTCTACAACCCACACAAGTGGCTCAGGTAGTGCAGCTCATCCAGGATGGCACATCAATGCGAGCTGTGGCAAGAAGGTTTGTTGCGTCTGTCAGCGTAGTGTCCAGAGCATGGAGGCGCTACCAGGAGACAGGCCAGTACATCAGGAGACGTGGAGGAGGCCGTAGGAGGGCAACAACCCAGCAGCAGGACCGCTACCTCCGCCTTTGTGCAAGGAGGAGCAGGAGGAGCACTGCCATAGCCCTGCAAAATGACCTCCAGCAGGCCACTAATGTGCATGTGTCTGCTCAAACGGTCAGAAACAGACTCCATGAGGGTGGTATGAGGGCCCGACATCCACAGGTGGGGGTCATGCTTACAGCCCAACACCGTGCAGGACGTTTGTCATTTGCCAGAGAACACCAAGATTGGCAAATTCGCCACTGGCACCCTGTGCTCTTCACAGATAAAAGCAGGTTCACACTGAGCACGTGACAGACGTGACAGTCTGGAGACGCCGTGGAGAACGTTCTGCTGCCTGCAACATCCTCCAGCATGACCGGTTTGGCGGTGGGTCAGTCATGGTGTGGGGTGGCATTTCTTTGGGGAGCCGCTCAGCCCTCCATGTGCTCGCCAGAGGTAGCCTGACTGCCATTAGGTACCGAGATGAGATCCTCAGACCCCTTGTGAGACCATATGCTGGTGCGGTTGGCCCTGGGTTCCTCCCAATGCAAGACAATGCTAGATCTCATGTGGCTGGAGTGTGTCAGCAGTTCCTGAAAGAGGAAGGCATTGATGCTATGGACTGGCCCGCCCATTCCCCAGACCTGAATCCAATTGAGCACATCTGGGACATCATGTCTCGCTCCATCCACCAACGCCACGTTGCACTACAGACTGTCCAGGAGTTGGCGGATGCTTTAGTTCAAGTCTGGGAGGAGATCCCTCAGGAGACCATCCGCCACCTCATCAGGAGCATGCTCAGGTGTTGTAGGGAGGTCATACAGGCACGTGGAGGCCACACACACTACTGAGCCTCATTTTGACTTGTTTTAAGGATATTACATCAAAGTTGGATCAGCCTGTAGTGTGGTTTTCCACTTTAATTTTGAGTGTGACTCCAAATCCAGATCCAGATGGGTTGATACATTTAATTTCCATTGATAATTGTGTGATTTTGTTGTCAGCACATTCAACTATGTAAAGAAAAAAATATTTAATAAGAATATTTCATTCATTCAGATCTAGGATGTGTTATTTTAGTGTTCCCTTGATTTTTTTGAGCAGTGTATAACGTCACCCTGCCGCCCGTTCATCATCACATAACACCACGTCTACCTCTGTCTCTATCCATCCATCATTTCTCCATGTTCATCATCCATCCAGGTATCAATTGCAGATCTCTTTCTTCACTCTGCTCCTCCCATCACATATCAATCCACAATAATTGATTGCTTATCAGATCGGAAAAGGAACAATTAGGTTATTTCGACGCAATTCGGTTTTCCGACGCAGTATTTTCCCTAACCACTGTTTAACTCTGTTTGAGCCACACATGCACGCACCGAAGCTCGCACACACACACACACAATCCTATGAATGCACACAGACATTCAAACCGAGAGAAAAGCAGAAACACAGACAGACAGAGAATACCTCACACAAAACAGAGCCTCTAATTATGAATTTTGATCTGCCTAAACACAACACATATCAAACAGCAACTCAATCACCGTATCAACATCAGGTCTCTCTCAAAGAATGACAGAGGAATGGATATACCTATTGATGAATTATCATTTTATATGACAGACACACTTTCTCTCCCTCAATGAATTAATGTCTGCTGGTTTAAGACTAGCCCGGAATAGCCATGGGAGGAACGCAGAGTCAACAATGAATTAATTGTCACGTCTCAGGTTTGATACAGAAGATCTTTCTTAGGTGCAAAGGTGGCTCCCAGGAGATAAAAGGAATTATACTGACCTCTGCTGGCAGTTAGAGACTCTGCCTGAAAAGGTTTTAGTGTGTGTGTGTGTGTGTGTGTGTGTGTGTGTGTGTGTGTGTGTGTGTGTGTGTGTGTGTGTGTGTGTGTGTAGACCCATTGACAATTCACTGTGCTGAGTAAATAACACTAGACTTTAAGAGTTCTCAAAGCACCACATTTGAACTACCTAGCCAATTGGATAGGAATACTGACAGACACAAGCCATTAACAGACAGGCCTTAATCGTCTCTCACCCTATTCTCTATATAGTGGACTACGTTTAACCAAAGCCCTATAGGCATGGGTCTACACTAGTGCACTAAATAGGGAATAAGCTGCCATTTGGGACGCAATCCCTGCCTTGTTGCTGTGCCAGTGAGTGACTGTGATTAACAGCTGGTTAGAGTTTGGGAGCTGAACCTGATGTGAATGGGTTGTCAAACAGACATAACAGATGTACACGTAAACACATAATCCTGTGAGTCAGCCAGTCCCTGTGGGTTCTATACTGGTGTTACGTATGAGACAGGGTGATACAAATGGTGAGAGAGACGTTGGGTTTATTATCAAAACTTTAGCCACACATCAGTTAATACTAAAACACAGTCCAAGACATTATTTAGAGGAGTCACACAGGCATCATCGATCTAAGCCGTGGTCTGAGCCAATCAAATCTCTACCTCCAGCAGAACACCAATTTGCCTCTCAGCCCCTACTTGTAATTACCCATAATCCTCCTCTCTGTGGGCTTCAGAGCATGTGTGCCGAGTTAAACCAACACACGCAAAGAATCCAAGGCCAGCCAACGCCACAGCTGTTAGCATGGCTAGCTGAACACCCCTGAACCAGGGCCGCGTAGAAGAGGTGCTAGAATGTAACCACAGAGAAGAGAGTGTCTTCTAGCCCTCGGGTTATTCTACAGACACATGCCCTGTTATTAACAGAATCAGCTTAGGGCTTATGGCCTTCATTCACTGGTGAGTATTGAAAAAGACCCTCACAACAAGCAACATTCAGGACAGAGATGGTCCAAATATGGTCCCCGGTTGCACGATGCTTCAAAGATGTGATTCAGGCGAGTGAAGCCTGAATGCACAAAGGAGCTGGAGTTAGAGCAATTATTTTGCACTAGCAGAGGGTTTCAGAAGTCCTATATCCCTCAATGGGAGGCTGTTAATTAGCATGAACATCCCCAGAGCCTCCTCTGAGGTGGAGGAGGGCATCTGGTAGAGAATATTAGTGCGATGACACCTCCCTTGTAGAAATTACATGACCTTTGTCATAAAGTGGAATACCCTGGGTTTATGCAAAATATACTTTTACCTGGCTAGCCTAGCTGAAATGCGTGCAGGTGTGGAACCAAAATGGTTTGTGGGTATTGGTTCTGTGCATGAAGTGCATGAGGGCTTCCAATGTTCTTTCAATGAGAAGTACAATCTAATCACATAACATTTATGTATTTTTGGTGATTCGTTGAAACAAGCACCACTATCCTGTGTCCGCTGATAACTGCGAAGTTATCAGTTACCGGCGCCGACAGAGATGGCCGCCTCGCTTCGCGTTCCTAGGAAACTATGCAGTTTTTTGTTTTTTTACGTGTTATTTCTTACATTAGTACCCCAGGTCATCTTAGGTTTCATTACATACAGTCGAGAAGAACTACTGAATATAAGATCAGCGTCAACTCACCATCAGTACGACCAAGAATATGTTTTTCGCGACGCGGATCCTGTGTTCTGCATTACAAACAGGACAACGGAGCGGATCCCATGCAGCGACCCAAAAAAACCACTCCGAAAAAGAGGGAAACGAGGCGGTCTTCTGGTCAGACTCCGGAGACGGGCACACCGTGCACCACTCCCTAGCATTCTTCTTGCCAATGTCCAGTCTCTTGACAACAAGGTTGATGAAATCCGAGCAAGGGTAGCATTCCTGAGGGACATCAGAGACTGTAACGTTCTTTGCTTCACGGAAACGTGGCTCACTGGAGAGACGCTATCCGAGGCGGTGCAGCCAACGGGTTTCTCCACGCATCGCGCAGACAGAAACTAACATCTTTCTGGTAAGAAGAGGGGCGGGGGCGTATGCCTTATGGCTAACGTGACATGGTGTGATGAAAGAAACATACAGGAACTCAAATCCTTCTGTTCACCAGATTTAGAATTCCTCACAATCAAATGTAGACCACATTATCTACCAAGAGAATTCTCTTCGATTATAATCACAGCCGTATATATCCCCCCCAAGCAGACACATCGATGGCTCTGAATGAACTTTATCTGACTCTTTGCAAACTGGAAACCATTTATCCGGAGGCTGCATTCATTGTAGCTGGGGATTTTAACAAAGCTAATCTGAAAACAAGACTCCCTAAATTTTATCAGCATATCGATTGCGCAACCAGGGGTGGAAAGACCTTGGATCATTGTTACTCTAACTTCCGCAACGCATACTGTATAAGGCCCTGCCCCGCCCCCCTTTCGGAAAAGCTGACCACGACTCCATTTTGTTGATCCCTGCCTACAGACAGAAACTAAAACAAGAGGCTCCCACGCTGAGGTCTGTCCAACGCTGGTCCGACCAAGCTGACTCCACACTCCAAGACTGCTTCCATCAAGTGGACTGGGACATGTTTTGTATTGCGTCAGACAACAACATTGACGAATACGCTGATTCGGTGTGCGAGTTCATTAGAACGTGCGTTGAAGATGTCGTTCCCATAGCAACGATTAAAACATTCCCTAACCAGAAACCGTGGATTGATGGCAGCATTCGCGTGAAACTGAAAGCGCGAACCACTGCTTTTAATCAGGGCAAGGTGTCTGGTAACATGACCGAATACAAACAGTGCAGCTATTCCCTCCGCAAGGCTATCAAACAAGCTAAGCGTCAGTACAGAGACAAAGTAGAATCTCAATTCAACGGCTCAGACACAAGAGGCATGTGGCAGGGTCTACAGTCAATCACGGACTACAGGAAGAAATCCAGCCCAGTCACGGACCAGGATGTCCTGCTCCCAGGCAGACTAAATAACTTTTTTGCCCGCTTTGAGGACAATACAGTGCCACTGACACGGCCTGCAACGAAAACATGCGGTCTCTCCTTCACTGCTGCCGAGGTGAGTAAGACATTTAAACGTGTTAACCCTCGCAAGGCTGCAGGCCCAGACGGCATCCCCAGCCGCGCCCTCAGAGCATGCGCAGACCAGCTGGCCGGTGTGTTTACGGACATATTCAATCAATCCCTATACCAGTCTGCTGTTCCCACATGCTTCAAGAGGGCCACCATTGTTCCTGTTCCCAAGAAAGCTAAGGTAACTGAGCTAAACGACTACCGCCCCGTAGCACTCACTTCCGTCATCATGAAGTGCTTTGAGAGACTAGTCAAGGACCATATCACCTCCACCCTACCTGACACCCTAGACCCACTCCAATTTGCTTACTGCCCAAATAGGTCCACAGACGATGCAATCTCAACCACACTGCACACTGCCCTAACCCATCTGGACAAGAGGAATATCTATGTGAGAATGCTGTTCATCGACTACAGCTCTACATTCGGTACCCTCCAAGCTCGTCATCAAGCTCGAGACCCTGGGTCTTGACCCCGCCCTGTGCAACTGGGTACTGGACTTCCTGACGGGCCGCCCCCAGGTGGTGAGGGTAGGCAACAACATCTCCTCCCCGCTGATCCTCAACACTGGGGCCCCACAAAGGTGCGTTCTGAGCCCTCTCCTGTACTCCCTGTTCACCCACGACTGCGTGGCCACGCACGCCTCCAACTCAATCATCAAGACACAACAGTGGTAGGCTTGATTACCAACAACGACGAGACGGCCTACAGGGAGGAGGTGAGGGCCCTCGGAGTGTGGTGTCAGGAAAATAACCTCACACTCAACGTCAACAAAACTAAGGAGATGATTGTGGACTTCAGGAAACAGCAGAGGGAACACCCCCCTATCCACATCGATGGAACAGTAGTGGAGAGGGTAGCAAGTTTTAAGTTCCTCGGCATACACATCACAGACAAACTGAATTGATCCACTCACACAGACAGCATTGTGAAGAAGGCGCAGCAGCGCCTCTTCAACCTCAGGAGGCTGAAGAAATTCGGCTTGTCACCAAAAGCACTCACAAACTTCTACAGATGCACAATCGAGAGCATCCTGTCGGGCTGTATCACCGCCTGGTACGGCAACTGCTCCGCCCTCAACCGTAAGGCTCTCCAGAGGGTAGTGAGGTCTGCACAACGCATCACCGGGGGCAAACTACCTGCCCTCCAGGACACCTACACCACCCGATGTCACAGGAAGGCCATAAAGATCATCAAGGACATCAACCACCCGAGCCACTGCCTGTTCACCCCGCTATCATCCAGAAGGCGAGGTCAGTACAGGTGCATCAAAGCTGGGACCGAGAGACTGAAAAACAGCTTCTATCTCAAGGCCATCAGACTGTTAAACAGCCACCACTAACATTGAGTGGCTGCTGCCAACACACTGACTCAACTCCAGCCACTTTAATAATGGGAATTGATGGGAAATGATGTAAATATATCACTAGCCACTTTAAACAATGCTACCTTATATAATGTTACTTACCCTACATTATTCATCTCATATGCATACGTATATACTGTACTCTATATCATCGACTGTATTCTTATGTAATACATGTATCACTAGCCACTTTAACTATGCCACTTTGTTTACATACTCATCTCATATGTATATACTGTACTCGATACCATCTACTGTATCTTGCCTCTGCTGCTCTGTACCATCACTCATTCATATATCCTTATGTACATATTATTTATCCCTTTACACTGTGTACAAGACAGTAATTTTGGAATTGTTAGTTAGATTACTTGTTATTACTGCATTGTCGGAACTAGAAGCACAAGCATTTCGCTACACTCGCATTAACATCTGCTAACCATGTGTATGTGACACAAAAATTTGATTTGATTTTGATTTTGATTTAAATAACCTAAAAGTAGGCTACACATTGCTATGTTAAAACATCACTTTATTATTCCGCATAACCTAGGAACACACCAGCTGAAATTGGAGTACAAAAACAGAACATAGCGTTATCTAATTCTGAAAAGCTTTGTCTTGTTATGGGCCCTGGTAGGGTACCTTTTCTATTGTCTGACGAAAGCAAGGAGAAAGGTGGATTGTTCACCAAAGCATCTGCCGTCTGGCTGAGTGACGTCCGTGTCCTTTTCAGAATGCAGATAAATACAAAACCAACGCTCCTCGCTAACTCAGCTGCGCTGCTTCGGAACAATGTATCGAGCTGAATTCGGTGCATATGCTCACTTCAAATCCTCCCGTGACCTTTGCAATGAGTTCGCTCACTCTACAGTGAGCATTGCAACTCCCAGGGCATACAGCTGTCACGATGCAGCGGAGACTTATGAATTGACTTTAGGACAAACCTGAGATTTCGATCTAAACCGTGGTCTGAGCCAATCTTTTTGACTGTAAAGCTAGAGGAAAAATGTATTGACTGTAAAACTAGATAAAAAAGTAATTGACTGTAAACTAGGCTTTAGAGCAAAATATCCCAATCATCTCTATTCACACTAGGAATGTGGACAAATAAGGAGAGTATTATTTCTACTCCTGCTTGAAAGAATGTCCTTCGGGGATTACGATAAAGCACAACTCTATTTCAGTCATTGTTTCTTACACAACTGCTGTTGACAAATTAATACAGAGAAATGAGTCACTTCTGGAAAGAAATAGTTGAACATACATGAATATAGGGGAAACACTGCTTGTTGTAACAGCGGCGGGGCGCAGCTGCTAATTGTGGCCGTTTCCAGTGTGTTTTCAACTTAAATTACTAAAAACAGATATTGTATGTGGAACAGATAATGGAGCTATATATTTTTAATAAGATCCAATTTGAGAACTAACAACCACCAGAATAAAACTAGAAAGTCAGGTAGAATCAAACCTTAAAAAAAATGTCATGGTATGTTTTTTTTTTTTGTTCGAGTCACTCAGATAGCATAAGAACACAACATACCCTAAGCCATTGCAAAATGTGTAAAATTGCAGAAAACTAGCTTTAAAACCAAAAATGTCTCACTGCCCCTCGGCAAAATTTGGAGAATTGCAGGAAATTAGCATTAAAGTAATTCCCCAGTGAAAATGGCATATCTCATATTCTGTTAACTCATACCCAAATCATGTTGTTGACTTGTCCTATATTTGTGGCCAAAGCATAAATTGGAGAGAGAAAAAAACCTTCAAAAACCACACCTCAAACTTTCAAGAACGCTTGTTATTTCCTCAAAGAGTATGATGTAATACTCCTCAAGAGGATGAGCTGGTCAATCAGCAGTCTAAAGGAGGATGAGCTGGCCAATCAGCGGTCTAAAGGAGGATGAGCTGGCCAATCAGCAGTCTAAAGGAGGATGAGCTGGCCAATCAGCGGTCTAAAGAGGATGAGCTGGTCAATCAGCGGTCTAAAGGAGGTTGAGCTGGCCAATCAGCAGTCTATTCGCATTCAAATTTTTTATATGACCTGTACAGTATATGCTCACACCATTCTGTTGTTGGGGTGCGCCAACACCATTCCAACACAAAAAAGCTGCTTTTCCACTTTTTGGAAGGAAAAATATTTTCACTCATTGTCATTATAGGTCATATTTCATAGAAATCTGGAAACACAGAGCAGTTCATTAAAAAATGTAAAAAATAAAAATCTCTACACTAATTTTGCCACAGCTGCTGAAAAAAAATAGGAGAAACACTGATCTAGCCTATAATTATCCAGCTGGCAATTTCTGTTAAATTCACCAACTGAACAATAACACATCATTCATTCATGGTGAATCAAATTCCTGAACTAAGCCTGAATTGAATTGAGATGGTATTGAATAGACCCTGTTACAGCAGCTATACCACGTTGTATAAACTGTGCCTAGACTACAGGTAAATTACATAACTAAAGAAAGAGTCATTTAACAGTCAGACTACAAGATGCTTGGCACATAGCTTGGGAATGTGTGGGCTCATGTGTGGGCTTTAAGATGTCTTTCGCTCTCTTTCTCTGCCTCGCTTTGTCTCAGGCAGGCATACTGGAACAAAGCAGGCTCAGTAGTATGGGGTCTGACTCTCTGTTATGTCTGTCTGAAATACTCCTTATCCCAGGCGTGGAGATGTGGAGATGATCATCCCCAAAACAGCAAAAAAAAACGTACACACAATCAATTGCATGTGCACAGCACTCACACACAGACTCTCTCTCTCTCTCTCTCCCACACACTCTCTCACACTTGTTATAGAAGTATAAATAAATAAACCAACCAAAATCCAAAGCCACGGACCTCAGAAACGCTCACACGTACAGTAGCCAACCTGTCGTGGGCACTGGGCAGCTTTATGAAGGAAACAGGAAATGGTTTGACTTACCCACGTTGAGGACATTGGCGGACAGGAAGTGGCAGCAGGGGAGGCTGGCCGTGCTCACGTAGGAGTCGTTGTCCGTCATCATGGTAACTCTGGACCTCAGGGAGGGGTTGGGAGAGTCCGTCGCCATGGCGACTCACGCTTCAGCTTCCAGGACCAGGATACAGGAAACTTGAGATGTGTGTGTATTACTTCAGGAAAGTGTGCTCTCAAATCGGGAGATATGGCTTAGGTTGTTAGTTTCAATAGACTGATCAAGGGTAAAAGGGACAGCTGTCTGTTTAGTCTAAGCTTGCTTCGAAACATCAACACAACTAGGAGGCCTAAAACTGTGTCAACAATGTTTCCAGAACGTTTCCAAAAGTATGCAGAGCGGAGGGAGATATGCCACCTCGTTGCCTGGAGCACAGAACACAGGTCCCAGTTCAAAGGTCAAGGATCAAACAGAAGGGAGGGTCACCACAGTAGTCAGTCCCGAATTTCACTTTCCATTGAGATGGAGGAGACAGGAGAGCAGTGATGAGCAGTGATGACATCCATCTGATTACAGCACTGTTTCAGCCTTGGATACTAAGTGTCTCTGGGCTGCGTGGCAAACCAAACGTGAAGAGGCTTAGGAGCCAGGGGATGAGACAGGAGACACAGAGAACAAGTAGCACCTGTTGACCAGAGACAGACGGGAGATGTTAGTAAGAGCTCTTGAGACGAAACAACCAAACACAAAATAACAGATTGCATGATTAGGCAAGTATCAAATGAGTCACATGAAATGAATACGTAGACCACACCATAGATAGCAAACTGCTATACCTTTGTTGAGCTTGGTCCCTGACAAATGAAAAAACTACGTAGATGACATTAATATACTTTGCCATTTCGTTTCCTTGGTGTGGGTGCACATGGAGCAAAAAATGAAATATAAATGGGAATCGGGAAGGGATAAAGCGTTATGATAGCTACATAGAATATCCCACTCATGGAGATTGTGAATACCAGTTTCCACTGTTTCTGTCTGCTTACAGGCCACTGAGCTCCTTTTGGGGAAAAAAACCCTCAAATGTGCTTTTAAACTCAAATCATATGCCATGCCACAAACCTAATTTAGCGTTGTTGCAAACGCTTTCAAGTTTCATTCAGGACACATCATGTGAGCAGATTTGGCCAGACAGAAGACCTAGACAAGGAAGAAAATTCAGTTAGATCTAAGTGCAAGATACTTCTATTTCCAAGATGGCGTAGCATTACAGACGTTGTTTGTCGTTCTCCCGCGTCTTTTTTTGTATATATTTCAAATCTCTTTTTCCATTTTTTAAATTAAATATACCTTCCGGCAACCCGCCTCACCCAATGTGATACGGATCTGCAATTTTTAGACTTTATAGCTAGAACTTCCATCAGAAGCTAGCCATCAGAAGCTAACCAGCTAATTAGGTACTAGATATTTAGTCATTGTTAGCCACTGCTAGCGGCCTTTACCTTTAGCACAGATACCAGCCGCTTTTATCCTGGATAATACTTGCCAGCCTGCCAGTCTGCACAGTGCGTTATCAACCCTGCCCTAGCATCGAATAGTCCACGCGATATGCAACTTTTCAGGGAAGTCAGGAACCAATACACACAGTCAGTCAGGAAAGCAAAGGCTATCTTTTTCAAACAGAAATTTGCATCCTGTAGCTTTAACTCCAAAAAGTTTTGGGACACTGTAAAGTCCATGGAGAATAAGAGCACCTCCTCCCAGCTGCCCATTGTACTGAGGCTAGGAAACACAGTCACCACCGATAAAGCCACGATAGTCAAGAATTTCACTAAGCATCTCTCTACAGCTGGTCATGCTTTCCTCCCTGCTACCCCAACTCTGGCCAACAGCTCCACATCCCCCGCAGCTGCTTGCCCAAGCCTCTCCAGCTTCTCCTTCACCCAAATCCAGATAGATGTTCTGAAATAGCTGCAAAACCTGAACCCGCACAAATCAGCTGGGCTAGAAAATCTGGACCCTCTCTTTCTAAAATTAAATCTGCCGTCATTGTTGCAACCCCTATTACCAGTCTGTTCAACCTCTCATTCGTATCGTCCGAGATTCCTAAAGATTGGAAAGATGCCGCGGTCATCCCCCTCTTCAAAGGGGGTGACACTCTAGACCCAAACTGTTACAGACCTATATCCACCCTGCCCTGCCTTTCTAAAGTCTTCGAAAGCCAAGTTAACAAAACAGATCACTGCCCATTATGAATCCCACCGTACCTTCTCTGCTGTGAAATCCGGTTTCCGAGCTGGTCACGGGTGCACCTCAGCCACGCTCAAGGTACTAAACTATATCATAACAGCCATCGATAAAAGAAAGTACTGTGCAGTCGTCTTCATCGACCTGGCCAAGGCTTTCGACTCCGTCAATCACCGTATTCTTGTCGGCTTTGGTTTCTCAAATGACTGCCTCGCCTGGTTCACCAACTACTTATCAAATAGAATTCAGTGTGTCAAATCAGAGGGCCTGTTGTCCGGACATCTGGCAGTCTATGGGGGTACCACAGTGTTCAATTCTAGGGCCGACTCTTCTCTGTATATATCAACGATGTCGCTCTTGCTGCGGGTGATTCCCTGACCCACCTCTACGCAGATGACACCTTTCTGTATACATCTGTCCCTTCTTTGGACACTGTGTTAACAAACCTCCAAACAAGCTTCAATGCCATACAACACTCCTCCGTGGCCTCCAACTGCTCTTAAAACGCTAGTAAAACTAAATGCATGCTTTTCAACCGATCACTGCCCGCACCCGCATGCCCGACTAGCATCACTACTGAGGACGGTTCTGACTTAGAATATGTGGACAACTACAAATACCTAGGTGTCTTGCTAGACTGTAAACTCACCTTCCAGACTCATAGTAAACATCTCCAATCCAAAATTAAATCTAGAATCGGCTTCCTATTTCGCAAACAAAGCCTCCTTCACTCACGCTACCAAACATACCCTATCCTACCGATCCTCGACTTCGACGATGTCATTTACAAAATAGCCTTCAACAATCTACTCAGCAAACTGCATGCAGTCTATCACAGTGCCATCCATTTTGTCACCAAAGCCTATATACCACCTATAGACCTGTATGCTCTCGTCGGCTACATAAACATGCCCGTCTGAAGTTTGCCTATGAACATCTGAATGATTCAGAGGACAACTGGGTGAAAGTGTTGTGGTCAGATGAGACCAAAATGGAGCTCTTTGGCATCAACTCAACTCGCCGTGTTTGGAGGAGGAGGAATGTTGCCTATGACCCCAAGAAACCATCCCCACCGTCAAACATGGAGGTGGAAACATTATGCTTTGGGGGTGTTTTTCTGCTAAGGGGACAGGACAACTTCACCGCATCAAAGGGACGATGGACGAGGCCATGTTCCGTCAAATCTTGGGTGAGAACCTTCTTCCCTCAGCCAGGTCATTGAAAATTGGTCGTTGATGGGTATTCCAGCATGACAATGACCCAAAACACACAGCCAAGGCAACAAAGGAGTGGCTCAAGAAGAAGCACATTAAGGTCCTGGAGTGGCCTAGCCAGTCTCCAGACCTTAATCCCATAGAAAATCTGTGGAGGGAGCTGAAGGTTCAAGTTGCCAAACGTCAGCCTCAAAACCTTAATGACTTGGAGAAGATCTGCAAAGAAGAGTGGGACAAAATCCCTCCTGAGATGTGTGCAAACCTGTTGGCCAACTACAAGAACCGTCTGACCTCTGATTGCCACCAAGTACTAAGTCATGTTTTGCAGAGGGGTCAAATACTTATTTCCCTCATTAAAATGCAAATCAATTTATAACATTTTTGACATGCGTTTTTCTGGATTTTTTTTGTTATTCTGTCTCTCACTGTTCAAATAAACCTACCATTAAAATTATAGACTGATAATTTCCTTGTCAGTGGGAAAACACAATCAGCAGGGGATCAAATACTTTTTTTCCCTCACTGTAAGTCTTTTCTAGGTAAAGCTCCACCTTATCTCAGCTCACTGGTCACCATAACAACACCCACCCGTAGCACACGCTCCAGCAGGTATATCTCACTGGTCATCCCCATTGACTGTACGTTTGTTTACGTGAAACTCTGTGTGGTTGTTTTTGTGGCACTGCTTTGCTTTATCTTGGCCAGGTCGCAGTTGTAAATGTTCTCAACTGGCCTACCTAGTTAAATAAAGGTGAAATACATTTTTTTTAAACATCATAGGGTATTTTGATACAAATGTGGATGCATATCAATGAGAGATATATAATAAAAATGACATTTAACAGACACTTTTATCCAAAGAGACTTAGTCATGCATACATTTTAAGTATGGGTGGTCCCAGGAACCAAAACCCCTATCCTGGTGAGGCAAGCACCATACTCTACCAATAGAGCTACAGAGGACCACAATTAGAGAGAGAGAGAGAGAGAAAGCGAGTGAGAGACTTGTAAATTCACAAGTTATTCATAACAGGCTGGAGGGAATAAATCTCAGTTCCAGGTTAAAAATACCTTTCATCTTCAATAGAGCACATACACTGTGTTGGTGAGAACGGCAATCTCTATCTATTCATAGTCAAGAGAGGAGATCAGTGGCTGTGTATCTTCAAGCGGGCACCAGACGAGACACCTAGACTTACTGTCTGCTAAGGCCGAGAGCAGGGGAGGGCAAGTTTTGTACAACACCTATATATGAACACATCACACTAAATGTACCACATACTTAGTAGTGTCACAACACCAATGCAAACATGCATATGCGCACACACACATACACACACAGTCCCCAAAGATCCTTATTAGGGAGTGGTAATAAACCAATTCACACATTACAAGGACAAGCCTTAAAAAGAAAAAAGACAGCGAGCGAGCGCAAGAGAGAAAATATGACATGAATCATCATTGGCTCTTAGCAGTTTGGCTCTTGGTAATTACACTCATACAGGTGGTGATGTCTCAGGAGCCAAGTGCCTTAGCTCTGATTTTGTCATGACTGTTACAGCCATGTGTCTCTAACCTGGTTTGGGTTTGAATGAGATTGGAGAGGAAAAATGCTGCTGGCTGTATTATATCAACATCTCAGATTGCAGGCCTCAAATCTTAATTATCTGATACTAGCTGAAGTAACTTAATGCACAAATACACAGTAGCCCACTCCAATTACCCATTTCCAACCAACGCAACTTCTCCACTCTGCTTCTTACATAAACAATTGATGTTTATCTACCTTTATGTCGCTAGCATCCGCGCCACATTCCTCAAACTAATCCAACCATGGAGACGATGGCTTCAATGGCTTACAGTAAATACTGTTACTCCTTTACAAGAAAGTCCTTCTTAAGCTGCCAGTACTGTGCTGTCTGTGAGGACAGGCTGCTGTGTTGTAATGCTACTGCTCCCAGGTATAGAGAACAATGTGTAGTGAGGGTGAGGGTTAAACTCAGGGGTTGGCTGTTGGCTGGCTGGTGGGCTGAGACGTGTTCAGAACTGTTAGGAGGGCGGTCAGACTGAACAGAGGTTGTCTTGAGTGCAGGCCCGGGCACGCCTGCCTCACACAGACAGAAATGCTTGATTGTGTGTGTTTTTGTGTGTGTGTGTTGGGAAGGGGAAAATGCACCTAACCCCACCCACGAACGGGCTCTTGCCAAGAGTATGACAAATCCTTCTATGGGAGAGGAGCTTCTGTCTCCCTTTCTTTCAGCCCAACCCAGGATGTTTACTCTCTATTAGTGCAGGGACGGTGAACACATTCTCACTCCCTCTTCACTCGCAATGACACACTACTCCCTATAGCGCACTCAGTGTTTCCCCTATATGCAAATCGTGACTACCACTTTTTAGTTTTATTCAATTATTTTTGTTTTGATTTTTAATCTTGAAAATATTTTTTTAGGATGTTAAATGTTTCCAGTGTATACTTAAATGACCAGATATAATGTATAAAAATGGAGTAATATGTTTTTAAATACGATCATCTTTGAGAACTGACAATCACCAAAATATAAAGTAGACAGGGAGAATCTAAAATTCCCAAAATGGCATGGGGCCCCCATTGATTTTGTTATAATTTTTTAATCACTCAAAAGCCATGGCAAAATTTGTTTTAAAACCGCAAATTAGTGATCTGCGGGGCGGGTGGGTTTAGGGCAGGGGTGTCAAACTCATTCCATGGAGGGCCTAGTGTCTGCGGGTTTTTGTTTTTTTCCTTTCAATTAAGACTGAGACAATCAGGTGAGGGGAGTTCTTTGCTAATTAGTGACCTTAATTCATCAATCATGTAGAAGGAGCGAAAACCAACAGACACTCGGCCCTCCGTGGAATGAGTTTGACACGTGGTTTAGGGTCATTAAATATTGTGTGGATGTAGGCCGGAATGGCGGCGGGCAAACTGAATAAAGAGAAAACAATACCTTAAATCCATAAATGTGTCATTCTTGTGCAATTTATACAGTGTCTGTAGGCTACATTGAGGTTTTTCTTTCATTCATTTTGCATATCCACCATTAGTGTGTAATCATAATCAAGATGGGACTTCAAAGTTCTATGGCAAGTTCTATGGCACGTCAATGGAACTGTAGCCTACTGTTCAGATGGGTTAAATGGAAACTGAAATCTGGACACCTCTCACATAGCCTTAATATGAACTCCCCGACAGGACTGGAGAAATATGATTTATTTCAGCGTCTTGAGAGAATGTGAATGCCAGTTAAGATAGCACCTCTACAGATGGTAGTCTATATTTAACTGAAAGCTTATCAGAAACATGTTTGGTCGTTTTCACAGCCTTTTATTTCTTTACAAAGATTTTTTTTTAAATGTTATTGCATTTTATCCCCGGTCCCTACAAATCAGAGATGTCAGAGAACACTGGAAACACTACTAATGTCAACAAGATGACATCATTCATTCTATCAATTTATGACATTCTGGTGAGCAATGGTTTATTTAGCCTTCTAGGGCAACAAATGACAGAAGAGAAGCTGCATGCATCTGACTATAGACAAGTTGACTTACAAATAGCCTACCAAAATGTCAGAAATTATTTACCGAAACATATCTAAATCAGGCTAAATAAATCCTTCCCCCAGTTCCAAAAAAATCGTTCTGCAGTCGCTGACTGTAGCCTACAGCGCATTTTCTATATTAGTGGGTTAGGGTCAGGTGCGGGCCTTCGATTTTCACTTTATCATATACTGTATAGTCGGGCGGTTGCAGATGGATTATTAGCAATTGCAGGCAGGTGCAGGTGAACAAACTGCTGACCCACCCACCACTACAGCAATTTTTCTCTCAGCCCAATGACAAAATGTGTAGATTTGCAATGAAACTAGTTTTAAAACTGTCAAAAAACGATCTCTCAGCCCTGATCTGTTTCACCTGTCCTCGTTATAGTCTCCACCCCCTCCAGGTGTCGCTTGTTTTCCCCAGTGTATTTATCCCTGTGTTTCCTGTCTCTCTGTGCCCGTTCGTCTTGTATGTTTCCAAGCCTATCAGCATTTTTCCCATTTTTCCTGCTTTGCCTTCTCTCTTTTTCTAGTCCTCCTGGTTTTGACCCTTGCCTGTTCTGAACTCTGTTACCGCCGGCCTGACCATTCTTCCTGCCCTGACCTCAAGCCTGCCTGCCTGCCACTCTGTACCTCCTGGACTCTGATCTGGTTATGACCTTTTGTCTGTTCACGACCATTCTCTTGCCTATTCCCTTTGGATTTATTAAACAACTCCAACCATCTGCCTCCTGTGTCTGCATTTGGGTCTCACCTAGTGTCTTGATACAGCCGCATGACGACAAAATTTGCTTTAAAACTAAAATGTTCTTTCAGCCCCATTGCAAAATGTATACAATTGCAGGAAATTAGCATTGAAAGTGCATTTGTTTCACCCAGTCCCATGTCAAAAATGTGTAGAATTGCAGGAAACTAGCTTTTAAACTCAAAGATTTTCTCCACCCCATGGCAAAATGTGTAGAATTGCTCCAAGAGCAGAGTTATGCCACACACACACACAGATAAAAGACGGCTATACCTGTAAGACCGCTTCCCCTCTTTTAACGCTGTATCTCAATGTCACAACAAGACACAACACAGACCACAAAATGAAGTACAGTTCTCGTGTAGTAGATGAGTTGTAACCGAAACCGATTGTGCCATAAACCACCGAAGAGACAGATTGAGCTTTGACACTTCCATCACTATGGCTGAGTCCCAAATGACACCCTATTCCTTAATGTAGTGCATTTGGGAGTCTGTCTCCTTGGTTGTTTACAGCACATTCGGTGTCGGTACCAACTAGCCTACTACACGAGTACTGTACTTTTGTGGTCCCTGTTGTGTCTTCTTGTGACAGAGAGCTAATCCGGGGGAAGCTTTTGTTTTTTACAAGTATTCTATCCGTGTGTTTTATCCACACTGGTGGTCAAAGGCTGCGGACACAATGGCTCTTTCACTTTTAGTAACTACTACAACGTTACTTTTACAGAACACACACAATGGGTCTGGTACAAAACAGGCTTCCACCGTACACCACAGACTGATGCTGAGGTAAAATTCATTGAGTTTCTTCAGAGCCCAAGTTAAAAACACACAGGCACATACGGTATATTCAGACATGGCTTTCGGCTTCTGCGTCTCCAAATTGTGTAAATGATCTCACATGATCTGATATCATTGTTAGATACTGCTATACGTTAACGTTATTATTCACATCACTACAGTGTGGCAGGTTGCCTCGCAGTTAAGAGCGTTTGGCCAGTAACCGAAAGGTCATTGATATGAATCCCAGAGCAGACTAGGTGAAAAAAATATGTCAATGTGCCCTTGACTAAAGGCACTAAACACTAATTGCTCCTGGATGTCGCTCTGGATAAGAGCGTCTGCTAAATGACTAAAATGTACATTCAGAATAAATAACAAAATATGTTACAGTTGGCGTTATACATTAAACCAGTAACTCAATAACTTTTTTGGCATTGTGTTGTGACCTCTCCAAACGCCTTTCAAATGTTCCTAATGCAGGCTTAATCCACAAAATTAACTAAATAATGGTTCTTGCCACAGACCAGTCTTTAATTAATTGTGAAGAGGCGGCACTGGCTACCACCCAACAGTTGGTCCTCCTTACCCACCCGTTACATAGGAATCACTGTCTTTAAACTGAAAGGGGCAAATCCTAACTTAAGGTCTCTCACTGACATCAATGCATGACTAAGTGAAAATGTGAAAATGAAGTGAAAGGTATATTTCGCCCCCATAATGATGACATATGTACAGAACCCACTGTCTCCTCATCAGGCTTGCGGCAAGAAGTCATGTGTTTCCTGGGACACGGAACATCTACCTTGGCAGATGACAGCAGTGGAAACGGTATTTCCTCACTAAATACACTGGTTTACAGCTGATTTATAGCCTCTTAGCACATCAACCTTTAGCCTGCGGCGCCGCAAGGCTAGCTCTGCCACTCTAGCATTGAAGACCAACACATGGGACTCAGTGACACTTGTTACTGTATTTTATTTATTTAACCCTTTATTTTACTAGGTAAGTTGACAGAGAACATATTTTCATATACAGCAAGGACCTGGTGAATTAAAGTTGCGAGATAAATTACAGGTTTGGTTGTATAAACAACAACAGAGGAAAGAGTGTGTTCACAGGAGAAATCAGACCCCTGAAGTAACATGGAGTCTCCTGTTCAGTTGGGCCTCCTCCCCTTTGCAGCGGGTTACATGTTTGTTTTTCCTCACTCTCCCAGCTATAAGGTGTTGAGTTTCAGCGCCAGCCAGAAAATCCCCCCTAAAAACCTCAAAGGGGTGAAAACCTACACCGCATGACTAAACTCCGCAAAAACTCCACAAAGGATGTCTAACCTGCTCTTCCAATCAAATAGCACTGTTGTTAAAGACTGTTGGGGTTATGATACAGTACAGTCCCAATAGTTGACTTAAACTGGGCTTGTTTGAATGGCGTCTGGCTGTACAAACCACAAGGGAGAGACTAAGCACACAACACACCCACACCTGAATTGCACAGGAAAGATTATTTCACCAATAGAAGTCCATCCCTGCTAGATAGTAAAAGTAGACTTGCCCTCGCCACACCTTTGTGGTGAGCAACAGCACTGATTTATCTGTAAGTAAGACAGGCAAGAAACAAGAAACAAGAACGGTGATATGACATTACCTTTCTGAGAGGAAATAAGAGGCAGAGGACACAGCCAAGTCTAGCCTTGATGTTGGTGTGTTTTAGTGTGTGGCATCCTGGGAAATTCCCCCACTTGGACAGCTTTACAACTATTATCCCCACACACCTCCGTAAAATCCCTCACACCCACACCTGAGAAGCAGCACACACTACTCACTGCAACAGCCGGAAGTGAGTTATGTCATTTCCATGAGCTTTGTCTATAGCGGGTATTCATGCTGGTGTGCGTCAACGCAGACAGGACATGTGAGGGCAAAGCCCAAGGTTTGTTAGGGGAGGGCCAGTACCTGTGCCTAGGAAAGGGTGGGGTGGGGTCAGCCGTGGGTGGTGAGCATGCACCAATACAAATCTCTCTGCCCCCTGTGGCAAGCAAAGAAAGAAACCTACTGTGCTACTACTCTTTGACAAAGGGGAGATTGATTCAAATTCATTTGAATCTTTTTCTGCTCGTACCGTCATGAGCTGTCACCAAGATTAGATCAAGATGGAAATTGAAACAATTTAACAATAGGCTACGGGTAAGACATCTTTCCTTGTTGAGTGAGTCCTTCCTTCTATAGCATGTTTTCTTTTGAGACTAATACTTTTGCAGACAATATTTGACTACTTCAGCATTTTAGAAATGTTTTCATTTCAGGGAAGGAGTAGGTCATGCTGTGATTGTAGGAAGATAAGGAGAGTAGCCTATTTATTACAATGGACTGATACAGGTCTGTTATGCTAAGTTAAGCAGAGGGACAACACACACACACACACACACACAAATCAAATCGGTCACATATACATGTTTAGCAGATGTTATTGCGGGTGTAGCGAAATGCTTGTGTTTTTAGCTCCAACAGTGCAGTAATATCTAATAAGTATTATTTAACAACAATACACACAAATCTAAACGAGGAATGGAATTAAGAATATATACATATATGGACGAGCAATGTCAGAGCAGCATAGTTAACATTGTTTGCTAGTGGCGTGTTCGAGAGTCAAATTAACTTTCCCGTGGCCGATTTGGACGGCCCTACTGTGCAGGGTACTGAAGCTGGAAAGGTCATGCAAACTTCAAAAGGGAAGCATGTGGCAAAATACAATCAAGAGAAAAATAATATAGTAATCACAGGCTAGAAAAGGTCCGTCAGAAATGTACTTCTTACATATAAAAGCATTGCGATATGTTTTGCATTGGTTAATATTCCGTTGGCATCATCAAAGGAACATCAAGTGTCTATAATACATGTCAATGGTATATCATGCTGTAACATGATTTTCATTCTATACGGAAATATGTTTCACAATTATGTTGTTCGAGAAACTGCTACTTGTTTTTTTTGTTCCCACAGTTCTGCTACCTTATTAATGAATCTTCCACGAACACAATGGCAATGTTACCACAGCCTTATCCTAGCCTTAACCACGCACACACTACACGCATGCAAGCAGGCACACACGCACGTAGACACACACACAGTGATGTGGCTTCACATATGTAGCCTTCCTTAGAGGGAAAAGTCCTGCTGGATGTGCCTAAGAAGAGACTATGTCTGGGCATGGCCAAGACACCCTATGACACTTTATGATGTTGCTGCATTGTAAAACAAACATCACTGTCGGACTGCTACAGATTGTGGTCTGTTTAAAACGTGAAACAGAAGTAGCACAGTGCCTAGCCTCTTTTCACAGCTGCTGTGAGAAAAGACTACTAAGTGCCTAGTACTCCGACCTTATGCCAGTGTCCGTTAAAGCAATTAGTTCAGTGGCTGGATATATCCTAACCAGATGTCACCTGAGGTAATCATGGAAACTAGTGTGGGGCCAAACAAGCTGCTGTTTTATCTCTTTGGCAGGTGTTGTGCTGCCGGCTCCAGTGCTTCCTTCCTCATTGGGTTGTTTCCCACTGGTCACAGACGTCAATTCAATGTCTATTCCACATTAGTTCAATGTCATTTAATTGAAATGTGTGGGCCCAGTGGGTTGGGGTCTCCTGAGGATCCTGTGCTTTGCAAATAGAGATCAATGACTCACCCAGCAGTCAACAGCAAACACGAACCTCATCAAAGGAGCACTACAACTCTATTCACAGATGTTCTACTACTCTATTCAATTATAAAGAGATTTTGATTCGCACAAGCTGGAATTCTGTGCAGTTGTGATGGGCATGGGGCAGTGGGCTAAGAGGCCACAATAAAGTGGGACAGATTCTAGTCTAGTCCTTTATCTGGTTGCATGGTGGAATGTTAGTGTTCAGTCGCCAAGTGAAACCTCTCCAGTGAATTAAGTGCAGTGACTGCCATGCTGATAAAACCAACAGAGGAATACTGACAGACTTACCTTTGTAGTCTACTCTGGCACTTCAGTCCCATCCTGTGCTGCCAACGAGCAGTGTGCTCACCCTGCACCATCTAGCCTCCATCTGTAAGAAGTCACAAGTATCCCACAACTTTAGGGGGGAGAGAAAAACATCAGCAGCTGCCCATTAACTGTAGACACACTTCCTTGTCTGCAGCTGCCTGTAAGTAAACTCATCAAAGTTTTTCCGCTACTCTAACTGTCTAAGGGTTACTACCAGCTCTTCTTATTGAGAGCGGCTCTCTCAGAACGGTACCTGCCCTCTGCAGCACAGAAAAGGTGTTCACCACCTAGCGGAACAGCTACAGCTTGGTTCAGGTAGCTGAATTGAAGGGACAAAGAAACTGGTTCTACAACTTATCTACAGGGTAGGGCAAGCGGCAGGATGATTGAGCACACTCAACACAGTTAAGGAAATGTGACCCAGCTATGAAAGTTTGGGAAGGGACATGTCTGTCAAAAACTTAAAAGTAATAACAAAATAAACGTGTACAATATATTAGTTAATGAATCCAGCATGTAGTCTAGCGATTAAGGTCGCTGGTTCGAATCCTCAAGCCAGCAAATTGGGAAAAATTCGATGTTGATTTTATTCTGTTATACTGTTCATATCGTTGTTTGTTATGACGTTTCACAAGTTCACGTACAGTATGGAAGTTCAGTAAGTCCGGTACTGTTACACCGGTGCTAAAATGACACAACAATATTTTTATGGATATAAAAATGGATACGTTGTGTCCAGCTAGGAGTCGTAGACGCGAGGACTCCTAGCACCGCACGGCGCTGTGGCCACAGAAGTTTGTTTCCTTCAAGTCAAAGGTTTTTCCGTGAATATTTTTTTAGAACTAACACATCAGTCGTAGCTCTTTGTACTATATGTGGAGCTAGTTTACAGAACTGTCTCGATAGGCAATAGGAAAGTCGAATAACTATGCTAAACTGGGAAGATGTCTTAGTCTGACAGTTACAGAAATGGACTGATTATTTTTCATTGGCGTGAATTTACAGTCATTCAAGCAACTGAGTGCTTGCTAAGTTAGCTAGCAGCCAGACTCTAGCAATGCCTCTCGTCCCTCCAAACCAGCCACAATTGCTTCGCGCAAGTCAGTAGGACGAACCTTATGAACACTGTCTGAGGAACAGGAACGCGAATTTGCAGGCAGGTAGGATAGACCGATAACTTACATGACAATTTAGAACATAGCTATGCTAGTCAGTCATGTCCTGCTTTATGATGCACTATATATGCAAAAGTATGTGGACACCCCTTCAAATTAGCGGATTCGGCTATTTCAGCCACACCCATTGCTGCATGTGTATAAAATTAGGCACACAGCCATGCGATCTCCATAGACAAACATTTGCAGTAAAATGGCCATAATGAAGAGCTCAGTGGCTTTCAATGTGGCACTGTCAAAAGGATGCCACCTTTCCAACAAGTCAGTTCATCAAATGTCTGCCCTATTAGAGCTGCCCCGGTCAACTGTAAGTGCTGTTGGAAACTTAACAATAGCTCAGCTGCGAATTGATAGGCTACACAAGCTCACAGAACGGTACCAAAAATCATCTGTCACATCACATATACTTTTGGTCATGTAGTGTATTTATATTATTCTTACAGTAGCTACTCTTTTTTTCCCCCTTTACTCATACAGCTGCATTGGAGAAAAGAGATCAAACTCCTGTCAGACCTTGCATACTGTGGTTTAACCACATTCTCAGGTAGGTAAACAAACAACTTCACCCCCGTAGTACTGTGTAAAACCTGATATGCAAGCATGTCTTTACCACACATTCTCCCTGTCCCTTCATGTGTCATCCAGGGTACCAGATGTAGGGTGAAGAGTATGTCAATATCATCCAGGTGGACCCCACCCTGCGCGGGGGCACTGTCCCGTGCCAGACAAGGAGCCCAGGTGTATCTCCACAGCCTGTTTCCCTACCTGCTGGAAAAGTTGCTGGTGTGCCTGGAGAATGAGCTTGGAGACAAGGGAGGAAAGCCAGGGAGGGGGAGGCCGGAGAGCAGAAGTGGCCAGTCCCTGGAGCCTGGATGAGAGCCTGGGTCCAGAGGGTGGTGGGGCAGCTCACGGAGCCCCAGAGGAGGATGTGCATGCTGGTCTTGTTGGCCCTCCAGCCGGCACTCTCCATCATCCACCGGTTGCATGTGGCCCTGTTTTACATCAGCGGGGCCTTCTACCACCTGGGGAACAAGACGGCCAGCATCCGCTATGTGGGTATTTGTTTGTGAACCTATGAAGGAACAGAGATTCGTGTCAATGACGTGAGCCCCATTGTTAACCTTTGCAACTACCACAAAGGGTAAAGAAAGCTTCAGAATATGTTTTGCTTGACATTAAGAAGCTATATTTTGGGGTTTAAAACCTATAAATACAATCCCAAATGGTTGGATAGTAGATCCTTTGCTACACCACTACTAATCTCCAACTGATTTGAATAATGTCTCTTCTGTACTAGATAAATCTAGCTAGCTTGCTGCTCACTGCTAGCAGGCTGCGTGGGCAGCCAAGCAGGTTGGAACTGGATATCTAGCTAGCATTACAGATTGACAAACAAGCCAAAAATGATTATTCAGACTAGATATATAACTAGCTAGATAGCTTAGCTGGGTTATCAAATGAGTGCCTGTGTTGGAAAATAGCTAGCTTGTCACGTTCAAAGTCCTTAGCTAGCTAAGCAACTTGAGTCACTCAATGACTTTTGGTGATGCAGTCCATCCTGACCAGAAAACCAGTTATTCTAATCTGTTATCGACGACAACTAGTTGGGCAACGTCTTTTAATTGCACACAAAGTGGTGATGTCGTTTTCTCAACAATAGTTCTGATTTATGTTGAATAACTGCCAATTCTTGCCTTGCCTCAACTACAGCATGACACTTAACGAAAGTTGTAGCTCTTGGTAAACGCATTTGGTAATGTTCCCACGAGACATGAACCCATCAGTGGCACAGGACACCGTACTGCATGCAGTTGTTGTATTGAATTAACATTTTCACCACCTTGGCTTCGTAGCTTGAAATAAGTGGTAAAAGTGATTTGTTTTGTCAATTTGACATGGTTCCTCATAGGTCTTTCGTCAGACATCAGCTCTGTTGTAGATAGAATACATGATATGAAAATATTATATTTTTAGCCATTTAACACAGCACTAAATTGAAAATGTTTCTTTACCCATGGTGGGCAGGACCTAAGCAGTTGCCAGGGAAGCAAAGCCTTAAAGGGCTGTTTTTCTCCATTCAGTAGTGCACACCATAGAAAACATTTTTGCAATGGAAAATAAAAGCTATTTATTTTTACAAGTTCAGGCAATCCCTCAAGCGCATTTGTTTTCTGTTGCAAAATGTTTTGGTACTGTGTGGCCTAATGATTATGACCCATGTTACTAGTGTATGCTTCGGCATGCTATTTCTCACCATTCTTTCTTTCCCCGGACGGTTAGCTTTGGGTGTGTGACGGGGGTTGACAAGGCCATCCGGAGCAGCTACAGGCTCCTGGGCGTGGTCTCCCTGCTGCAGCTGGCCCTCACTGTGGCCCTGCAGCTCAACAAACTCCGACAGAGAGCCCAGCAGTAGTGGAGACAACACAGGAACCTGCCTTCCAGGTACACTGCAGGAAGAATAGTAGATGTTACAGAAGTGTTTGAGGACATTAGAATGATGCAAGAGGGATACAATTGCCCCATGCATCCTTTTCATTGTGATTGAGGTATGCATATGAATTTTGCAAATACACGTGTTACAGTTAACCCATAAGAGTGTGTGTCCGTCCGTCCAGGTCTCCAGTCTGTAGAAGAGCCCAACTCACCCTGTGCATCTCGCTGTATCCTGTGAATAGAGGAGAGGAGGCACTCAACCTCTACCCCATGTGGCCACTTGTTCTGCTGGGAGTGCATCACAGAGTGGTGTAACACCAAGGTGAGACCATAGATGCATTAAATGACTACGGTTCTATTTTATTATATGGGAGAAACACTATGTACGTGTGAGAAACACTATGTACTATGTTCTTTAAGGGGCTATGACTACTATAAAAGTAGCACAGTCCAGAAATGACCTCTACCCTGCAGGCACTTGTGTATGTCTGACAGGACTGGAGGGGTATAAAGAATGACAAATATTTCACATATCTAGTATGTCAGAGGGTCAGTGCTATGAAACCAAGTTAAAAAACTATAAATGCAATGCATCACTATTGTTTTCTCCCTCCACAGACAGTGCCCTTTGTGTCGTGAGAAGTTCCAGCCTCCTCGACTGGTCTACCTGAGAAACTACTCGTTTCCAGAACCACTAGCGTGCCTTTTGTTACATGGCTTCACTTTCTAAATGACTGGATCGCCACATTGGACTGTTGAATCGTTAAACACACCTTTGTCTTTCTTAGAGTTTAGCTATCTCTGTTCAAGTTACTTCCAAATAGCATCTCACTTCAGAGAATGCCTAGAAATCTTATTTTGGGACCTTGATTCAGATATTGCTGAAAACTCTGTCAAGTTATCTCCAGTGTGAAACAAAATGGATAAAGCGTTTCAAATTGTTTTTGTAATATTTCAGAATATTATTGTGAAGCTCTGTCCTCAGCTCTTTCATTCTGTATCAGGGATACACACTGGAATCATTTGTGTATATTTTTCGTTCTTTAATATACTTGTTTTATATATTTTATGGGCATGCATAATGCAGTGTACTATATTAAGCAATCATTCATTTTGAAATGGTTTGCATATGAATCATGTTTGGATTGTATCAGTCTAATTTATCTGAATTAAAACGTAATAAAATATAAATCAACTATGCAACTTTTGTAATAAACAACTGTGCAATTATTTATGTGTCTTGTTTTATTGATAAAGTGGTGACTGTAATGCTTGTTGACACTATGGCTGTTCTTGTGGATCAGTCACGTCTTAGCTCCAGCCTGCAATGCTTCTGCTACTGACTGGCTGCGAACGGAAGAGTTGGTTCAGGTCAGTGGAATCCAGAAAATTGGCTTTAAATGGTTCCTTCATGAAATTGTATTCTGAACTGGTTTGGAAAATAAACCTACCAATAATAACTATCTTAGTTCAATGTGAGCTTTCTACCACGGGTAATTTACCGGTAGCTAACGTTAGCCAGGTAACGTTAATCAAAGCTCAGCTGCACACTGTAACCAAGGTAGCCAGCTAGCAGCAGTTAGCTATTTGTTTTGATATGTTCATGCACTTTCCACTTTGTCAATTTGTAACTATTTTGCGACAAGATGACATGTGTAGACAGTTGATATAGGAAGTCCCAGCCAATTTACAAGTGTGTAGTCTGTGTTTTTAATAATCTGCCTCTGATCCGCTTAGTGGGGGGTGCCATGTGTTCACCAGGCAGCAGTAGACAATCTGTGCTTTTAAGGCAATAGAACCGTGAACGAACGCTGAATAGATGACAGTTTATGGTAAGAAACCTGGACCTTTATCATTTCTTTCAAATGGACATTATGTACACAAATGTTGTATTTAAATGTAATGCTTTATTCAAATGTTTGGCCCAAACGATAGGCTGCCTAGTATGTAAATTAATAAATCATGCAATTAGGTCTGAATTATATGTTCCGCTCCACATTTCAGAATGGCTTGGCATTCCCAGAGAGGTCAGGGGAGGCAGTCTGAGGGATTGTCTCAAAGAAAGTACGTGCCCAGGAGGCCCCTGGTCCAAAGAAACCTGTCTGTCTGTGGGGAGAATGAAGTGGACCAGTTACTAGACCTCCTTTCTACTCTCAACGAAGATAGGCCTCCCTACTTAAGTGTCTCTGATGAGGTGCTGGACAGGCACACATCTGAGCCTGTCTTGAGACCGAGAAACCTGAGCCGCAACACTGAACGTGGTCCTGCTTGGAGTGCCAAGCTTGGGAAGTTGTCCCATCAGGGAAGTGAGGAGAAAGGGTCAGAGGTCAATTTGACTGACAGGGATATCCTTGTTCCTATTCGGTTACAAGGGGGTGCTTCATTGACCTCTGGTCATCCTTATGGCTCAATTGCGGGTCGAGGTGATGGTGGCAACTGTGTCAATTGGCTTGGGAAATGGGGCAGGGGACGTCAACAGCCAGTGGAGAGAGAATGTGTCTCTTTTGTCCAAAAATGCAACAGCGGTTCACTAGGTTCTACCTTTCCCGGAGATGCTCCTTTCTACCCTGAAGTCCTCGACATGCTAGACAGGCGTCAGGGGGAACATGTAAAGCCTGCCTGTCCGAAGCAGAATGAAAACGTGTCAACATTCCAGGATCTACTAGAGTCCTCCTGGAGATCTGCGAGCTTGCATAGGTCAATGTTGGATCTGGAGATCGGCTTATCATTTGTGGATCTAGGCCTACTACCCCAGGCACTGAATACCTCTGGAGACTTGGCCTTATCTCCTCTGAATCTTGGATCTCCTTTAGATCACGAATCTCATGGGCCTAGGCCCTCTATCTCTTGCAATGCAAAAATGTCATGCTCCATCATCCACTGTCACAAAGGGGGCAGAAGGTGTTCTACCAGCAAGGATGGGTCTTCCACAAGTCTATATAAGGCTAACAGGGAAACCGAGTTCTCTGAACTCCATCTTCAAAGCGAAATCGCAAAGAATGCTGGACAACAATCAACAAACATCCATTCTCCTAGTGTATCAGTGAAGGCACACATTAAACCATGGAGGAAAGCTGAAAGAAAGGCAGAAAAGAAGACTCATGTTTTTGCGTCGGCCATGCGTGGCTCAGATTGCCTCTCTCAGTATAGCTTCAGCGGTAGACAAAACAGCACAGAGTACCCTGAGCATAATACAAAATGGTCCAATGAATTCTCAGGTCAAGCTAAGTCAGATTCAGTGGGCACTGTGCATAGGTTTTACCCTACTTTAAAAGGGGTGGAGGATTTGTTTGAGGTGCCGAGAGTCACAACAAGTAATCCAGCTGTGTCACATTCTCTCTTGTGGGAAGAAAGACTTGGAATCACTAAGAATTTGGGTCAAATTACCCTCTCGGACAGAGAGAGGGCAGCTCACCTGAAGCGAAGCACTCCGAATGCGCCAAGCCAATACAACAGAGAGGACCTCTCTCTGCTCCTCCATAGCCATGGCAGAAGAACTCCTGGGTCAACTACTCCTGAAAGGCAATGTCAGATCGACCCATTAGTTACAACACACACAGGCACATTGCATACATTGACAGGAGGTGCCAGTGGTGAATTTCTGGGTGAAAGAAATCTGTCTGCAGTTCATCAGTCCTTGCCTATGGTACGTTGACACACTTAAGCACCTTTGCTGAGCGTGTTCTTGTGTATGTCTATTTATATGGCTGTGTGTGTCATAACAGGCTGTGTGTGTGTGTGTGTGTAACATGAGAAAATGATCCTGGCCACTCTAACACCTTTCTTTTGTTTGGGCAGCCTATTGACGCAGTAGAGATTCATAGCCCCAGTCTTGTGGAGACAATAGAGGACAGGTATGGGACTCCTTAGGTAAAATATCTGCAAAAATAACAAGTCACAAGCTGTCACTCAGACACCTGACACAAAATAATTGGGTGAAATAAAGCACACAAAAAAACATCGAGGTGCAGGACAGGTGTCAATTCCTTTAGGATGGCAATGGACATTTAATGTTTTGGAAAATAATGAACAAGCAGCCAAACTTTGTAGAAATAAATTTGGGGTGAACTTCTGTTCAACAGCAACATCTCAAGTGTATAGGTATTGTGTGGTGGTGGTGGGGGGGGGGGGGTATTGTGATGTTTGTGCCTCTTAATTGCACCTGAGGGCTGGAATGTACTTGTAGCAGGTGGCTGGCACTCTACAGATTCAGACTGCAGTTGCGCTGCTTCAGGACATGGGACCATCAGTGGAGGTCACACACACGGGCCAGACTCCAGCACCGGAGACACATCCTGAGGACCGGCCTCTCTGCCCTGAGGTGGGCTGTGGTGACCCGACGTGCCCAGACAGACACCCTTGCCAGGAGGACGGATGCCCTGACCCTCGCCCACTGTTTCCATCGGGTCAGCGATGATACTCAGCCTGGGTGCCTGTCTGTTTCTGCTCTCTTGCCAACTCCTTCAATTGTATGCCGATTCCATAAGGAGTTGGCAAGAGAGCAGAAACAGACTGGCACCCAGACTAATAATTACTAGGTCCAGAGGGTTTTCCACACCATGCAACCTAATCAGGAAAAACTCCTAGCCATAACTATAACTAGGACCCAGAGTTATTCCTGGTCATGTCACATGGTCACGATGAACTCCTGGCCCTATGAAGAGTGCATGGTGTTTATGTTGAGATTCACACTAGGCCTTAGACTTTACATTGTATGAGGGTAAGACACCCCATCCACCACCAATGTAACAGAGGACAATGTGCTGTTGTTGCCGGGGCAGAATGTCTGTCTGGTGTTTTCTCAGATGTTCACACAGCAGAGCTAAATAACAAATATGACATGTCTTCTGAGGACATATTGCTCAACTCCATGTTACATGGAAACTAACCTCGTCCCCAGGCTCTACCGCAGAGTGCCAGCTGGCAGACCAGATTGCATGGAAACAAACTTTGGCTATTATCGGGGACTATCCTTAATGTATGCTTGTATGAGAATATTCATTTATCATAACTGACATACAGTGGATTTGGAAAGTATTCAGACCTTGACTTTTTCCACATTTAGTTACTTTACAGCCTTATTATAAAATTGATTAAATAAAAAACTCACTCTACACACTACCATGATGACAAAGCGAAACAGGTTTATTAAAAATATAAAACAGAAATACCTTATTTACATAAGTATTCAGACCCTTTGCTATGAGACACGAAATTGAGCTCAGGTGCATCCTGTTTCCATTTATCATCCTTGAGATGTTTCTACAACTTGGAGTTCACCTGTGGTATATTCAATTGATTGGACAAGGCACACCCCTGATTTGGAAAGGCACACCCCTGTCTATATAAGGTCCCACAGTTGACAGTGCATGTCAGAGCAAAAGCCAAGCAATGAGGTCGAAGGAATTGTACGTAGAACTCCGAGGCAGGATTATGTCGGCACAGATCCAGGGAAGGATACCAAAAAATGTCTGAAACATTGAAGTTCCCCAATAACACAGTGGCCTCCATCATTCTTAAATGGAAGAGGTTTGGAACCACCAAGACTCTTTTTAGAGCTGGCCGTCCGGCCAAACGGAGCAATCGGGGGAGAAGGACCTTGGCCAGGGAGGTGACCAAGAACCCGATGGTCACTCTGACAGTGCTCCAGAGTTCCTCTGTGGAGATAGGAGAACCTTCCAGAAGGACAACAATCTCTGCAGCGCTCTACCAATCAGGCCTTTATGGTAGCGGGTCCAGACGCAAGCCACTCCTCAGTAAAAGGCACATGACAGCCCGCTTGGAGTTTTCCAAAAGGCACCTAAAGGACTCAGACCATGAGAAACAAGATTCTCTGGTCTGATTAAAGCAAGATTGAACTCTTTGGCCCAAATGCCAAGCATCACCTCTGGAGGAAACCTGGCACCATCCCTACGGTGAAGCATGGTGGTGGCAGCATCATACTGTGGGGATGTTTTTAAGTGGCAGGGACTGGAAGACTAGTCAGGAGATGAACTTAGCAAAGTACAGAGAGATCCTTGATGACAACCTCCCCCAGAGTGCTCAGGTCCTCAGACTGAGGCGAAGGTTCACTTTCCAACAGGACAACAACCCTAAGCACACAGCCAAGACAACGCAGGAGTGGCTTCGGGACAAGTCTCTGAATGTCCTTGAGTGTCCTAGCTGCAGCCTGGACTTATTAAACCCGACCAAACATCTCTTGAGAGACCTGAAAATAACTGTGCATTAACGCTCCCCATCCAACCTGACAAAGCTTGAAAGGATCTGCAGAGAAGAATGTGAGAAACTCCCCAAATACAGGTGTGTAGCGACCTACCCAAGAAGACTCTAGGCTGTAATTGCTTCCAAAGGTGCTTCAGCAAAGTACTGAGTAAAGGGTCCGATTTTATTGATATATATATATATATATATATATATATATACAGTGCCTTGCGAAATTATTTGGCCCCCTTGAACTTTGCGACCTTTTGCCACATTTCAGGCTTCAAGCATAAAGATATAAAACTGTATTTTTTTGTGAAGAATCAACAACAAGTGGGACACAATCATGAAGTGGAACGACATTTATTGGCTATTTCAAACTTTTTTAACAAATCAAAAACTGAAAAATTGGGCGTGCAAAATTATTCAGCCCCCTTAAGTTAGTACTTTGTAGCGCCACCTTTTGCTGCGATTACAGCTGTAAGTCGCTTGGGGTATGTCTCTATCAGTTTTGCACATTGAGAGACTGACATTTTTTCCCATTCCTCCTTGCAAAACAGCTCGAGCTCAGTGAGGTTGGCTGGAGAGCATTTGTGAACAGCAGTTTTCAGTTCTTTCCACAGATTCTCGATTGGATTCAGGTCTGGACTTTGACTTGGCCATTCTAACACCTGGATATGTTTATTTTTGAACCATTCCATTGTAGATTTTGCTTTATGTTTTGGATCATTGTCTTGTTGGAAGACAAATCTCCGTCCCAGTCTCAGGTCTTTTGCAGACTCCATCAGGTTTTCTTCCAGAATGGTCCTGTATTTGGCTCCATCCATCTTCCCATCAATTTTAACCATCTTCCCTGTCCCTGCTGAAGAAAAGCAGGCCCAAACCATGATGCTGCCACCACCATGTTTGACAGTGGGGATGGTGTGTTCAGCTGTGTTGCTTTTACGCCAAACATAACGTTTTGCATTGTTGCCAAAAAGTTCAATTTTGGTTTCATCTGACCAGAGCACCTTCTTCCACATGTTTGGTGTGTCTCCCAGGTGGCTTGTGGCAAACTTTAAACAACACTTTTTATGGATATCTTTAAGAAATGGCTTTCTTCTTGCCACGCTTCCATAAAGGCCAGATTTGTGCAATATACGACTGATTGTTGTCCTATGGACAGAGTCTCCCACCTCAGCTGTAGATCTCTGCAGTTCATCCAGAGTGATCATGGGCCTCTTGGCTGCATCTCTGATCAGTCTTCTCCTTGTATGAGCTGAAAGTTTAGAGGGACGGCCAGGTCTTGGTAGATTTGCAGTGGTCTGATACTCCTTCCATTTCAATATTATCGCTTGCACAGTGCTCCTTGGGATGTTTAAAGCTTGGGAAATCTTTTTGTATCCAAATCCGGCTTTAAACTTCTCCACAACAGTATCTCGGACCTGCCTGGTGTGTTCCTTGTTCTTCATGATGCTCTCTGCGCTTTTAACGGACCTCTGAGACTATCACAGTGCAGGTGCATTTATACGGAGACTTGATTACACACAGGTGGATTGTATTTATCATCATTAGTCATTTAGGTCAACATTGGATCATTCAGAGATCATCACTGAACTTCTGGAGAGAGTTTGCTGCACTGAAAGTAAAGGGGCTGAATAATTTTGCACGCCCAATTTTTCAGTTTTTGATTTGTTAAAACAGTTTGAAATATCCAATAAATGTCGTTCCACTTCATGATTGTGTCCCACTTGTTGTTGATTCTTCACAAAAAAATACAGTTTTATATCTTTATGTTTGAATCCCGAAATGTGGCAGAAGGTCGCAAAGTTCAAGGGGGCCGAATACTTTCGCAAGGCACTGTATATTATATTTTTTTTATACATTTGCAAAAATGTCTGAACCTGTTTTTGCTTTGTCATTGTGAGGTATTTTATGTAGATTGAGTGGGGAAAAAAACAATTGAATACATTTTTGAATATGGCTGTAACATTTTTCTGGGGGAAATGGCAAGAGTTCTGAATACTTTCCGAATGCACTGTATGTGTAATGTGTGCTACGAACAACATACAGAAATGTAATCTTCATGAACATCCAGCTTATTCAAACGGCTAGTTATTCCTCTCCTTCTAACAGTGGAGGAGGTGTGTGGGACAGATGCGTTGTCTCAACGTGAGCCCTGGCTCTATGCGGGGTGACATTGGGGTCGTGTGCCTGCTGAGGAGACTGACCCAGCCCAGCAACACCCTGGTCCTGAGGACGGCCTACTGTGCCTGGAGGAGCCACATCCAGGGCATGCAGCTCGGCAGGGCATCGCTCATACACTACCAGTAAGACAGACAGACACACAACCATCCACTGGGCACAGATGTCAGTTCAACGTCTGGTTTTGATTTACATTTGGTTGATTTGTCAACTAATGTGAATTCGACAACAAATTCCCTTATGTCCTTTACTTTTCCCATGTAAAATACCCATGAGCACCAACATGTGAAGTTCATAGGAGCACATCAAATTTGGTGTCAAATTAAAGCGGAGTTTATATTTTTTATAAATTAAGGCATATCAATTTTTCAACAATATTCCTTCCTAAAATGTGGAATAAGCAAAGGTTTTTCTTCTGGTTAAACAGATGGAAAAGAGGTCTTGGGAAACATCTACCAGTAAAAGTGTTAAGGTATTAGAAATTAATCAAAACACAATATTATTGAAGTTAAAGACCATTGCCAACTAATATAAACATTTATATTTGTCTGATAAATTACTAAAATCTAATATTTAATTTTGCTGAAATTATTTGCCTTCTATAAGAAATATTGCCTAGTGTCTTGTCATTCTGTTACCAAAAACCCACATATCTTGAAGATATTTTCTAATTTCTCTCTCATGAGGAGGGAGGATATTAATGACAAGTACAATAATTTACTAATTGGTTAGTGTTTTTACTGATAACAATTTTGTTTATGATTTCTTGAGTGATTAAAACGTGTCACAGTTGCAAAATCCTTAACAAAATGCTGAAAAATATGTATTAGAATGACTCCAATTGAATTGGCAAAAAGGGGAAATGATAGTAGTCACAAACCACAGTTGGGTCACCTGCTACTGTCCTCCCTTCCATTGGTATACTGTTATGTGCAGTTCATAGTGTCTCCTGCTACTGTCCTCCCTTCCATTGGTATACTGTCATGTTCAGTTCATAGTGTCTCCTGCTACTGTCCTCCCTTCCATTGGTATACTGTCATGTTCAGCTCTGTCTCCTGCTACTGTCCTCCCTTCCACTGGCGTACTGTTATGTTCAGCTCATAGTGTCTCCTGCTACTGTCCTCCCTTCCATTGGTATACTGTCATGTTCAGCTCTGTCTCCTGCTACTGTCCTCCCTTCCATTGGTATACTGTTATGTTCAGCTCATAATTGTGAAGCAGTCTGGACAACCCATTCCTCTCTCTCTCCGGTTAATGTCTCCTCTCCTGTCTCTTACCAACACCTATCCATTAGCCCCCTCTTTTCATTTACTGTAACCACTGCTTTCTCAACCACTGAGCACTGGTCGTTGAAATGTAGATATCTGCTTCACAAGTTTGGACAGTACAGTAAAGTATAGGTCAGTACTGTACTGTAGTTTAGTACATCACATTACTATGCAGAACAGTAGAGCACACTAGAGTAGAGTGCAGTATAATGTACTGTATTGTGCTTTACTGTAATGTCCAATACTTGTGAAACAGACATCTATGATCGGTTCAGATTAGGTCCGGTCCATAGAGCCCTGCACAGGTGTGAATTTTAAGCCCCACCCGTGCCCGTGACGTTCAGGCCCTACCCTATTGCTTCTGACAAGTTTAAGGCCCGGCCCGAAACCCCTAATCAGAAATAACTTCCTCTGTTAGTAAATCCATGATCTGCTCCTCTCTGTCTGTCACTCGCTCCCCGCGCGCAGCTCGCTCTGCGGATGGCCGCTCCGAGTGTCCATGGCAACAGCTCTGATTTGGGACATGAGAGAGCTGTTAGCTACTTTGTCACTCGAAACTCCGACAAAACTTAACATAATTATTTTCTGTTAAATAATCTCTCCTGTTTTATATTTGAGAACGTTGAAGCACTTCTGACAATTTTATAATCTTAGTTAGATATGACTGTACTGCGCAGCAGAGCACGAGCAAATGGCTCAGCTTCAAAATGTTAATGATGGATTTTGTGATATCCGAGCCCATCCCATACCGTAGTTATTGATGAAAAGCATGCATTACATGGCCCTAACCCGATGTATAATGTTGGGGCCTGTCGGGCTCGGGTCGGGTGGCAAAGCTCTTCCAGGCTGTAACCAAAATTACATTTTAACTTAAGGTGTCATATCATAACTGACAACCCATTCTTTCTGCAGACTTCTTTGAATCTTAATTTAGAATAGATATTTAAGAGTTTTTTTTGACATCTTGGTCACCCCAAAAATATTTTACCTCCATTCTGTTATGAAACTATATCTGCGCTGTTCTTCAAGTAAATGTGTTTGTCAAATTGTCGGTGGAATGTGTTGAAAGTAGTCCATGTTTATAGAAATGTATGGTTTAACTTTGCAATCCATGGTTTTTGTTTGGCATACATTTTATGGTGAAAAATCGGAGTCTCATCGTCATTTTATTACCATGAAATGGCCCACAATTGACCTCTGTATCTAGGACAATGTCACTCGGCTATGAATGGGAACGATGCCCTACAGCAATGCACCCCTAAACACGTGAACAAAACACGTGAACTGAATGCACAAGCATCTGTAATAATAACCTCAAAGAGTTGGGCCCTGTAACATTTTTTCTGTGTTCATCCCCTACCAGTCTGACTCTGCTGTGTAAGCACTGGCTGGTGTGGAGGCAGGCTGGTGTGAGGCTGCAGGTGTGGGCGCTGCAAGCCCAGAGGGCAGCCCTCCACTGGGACCACAGGCAGCAGAGTCGGGCCTACGCCTTGTGGAGAGCTGCCTGGGTCACGGCACGTCTGGCCACTGAACAGCACAGGTAAAGGGACAGTTATTGATAGTAGTTTGTGTAAGTATTCCATGCTGACCAAACTGCTTGCATAACGTGTGCGAGCATTACAAAATAAATGTACACAAACCATGTTATTCAATCATTGCATCTAAACTGCTCGCGATCGTCTGCGTTGCCAGGGGCTAAAATAGGTGGTTCTATTTGTGATGCAAGTACCCCCTCTCCCACTTGGTTATTAGGAGCATATACCCGCATGGTTGATTGAAAGATGAACTGAGGTCCACACTCCAGTCCAGTTGGTGGTGATAATGCACTTTAAAGTTAGTTGCCAACCGCCATATAAAGTCCAAAGTAAGAGAGATTACTAGAAACTAACTTGGTTTACCCTTTTATCTGTGGATGAATTGTCAGAGTAGAGGACCTACGTCCTCTACGTTTCAAACAACCCAATATTTTTATCCCAGGATAAATTAGCTAGCAACAGCAAGTTAGCTAGCTAAATTGCCATGAATGTTGAATGCTTTTCGACCTGTCCCCAAATTAATATAGTTAGTTCAGAGTTCGTTTTGATATTTCAACCTGAGTGTCCTGATCACGTCTGTGGATGGACAAAATCTACATGCACACGATGGTGGACGCGCGCACGCCCGGTCTAGTCAGCATGTTAGGCCTTGATTCAATCAGATCAAACTTGTAAACATGGCTGCATGGGATCTCTCTTAATGCCACTCCGTGCAGCCAATGGCAATGCCCGCTTTAGGTATAATGCCAGGAGCCGCTTGTGGATTTGACAGCTCTAACGCAGTTCCACCTCAGAAACCGCCAAAACAACCGCTATGCAGATGTCGGCTAATTGGATCTGATTTTAATAGAGCCCTTAGTGGATCCTAAGGGGATACAGTTATATTTAACTCTTCAGTTGTATATATTCCAACTTCAATCCCATGGCACTGTGTGGTCATCTTCTCTGAGTTTAGCCTAGTGTTGTTGTCTGTTCAGGAGGATACAATGTTCATGTAGAAATGTTTTGTGTAGATCAGGTATGAGTGTTTGTCAAGTAAAACTGTGAGTCATGTCAGCTCTACACATTATATTTCTAACTGCAACGATAAGAACATTCCGTTAAATTGAACACACCCCTGCTCTTACACAGGGCGTCCTGCCTAGCTGCAGCCTGGAGTGTGTGGGCGGCCCGGGCTACACAGAGGGAGGAGGAGCGACCTGCTAGGGCCAATCAGAGTGCTGGCTTCCACAGGAGGAGCCTACTGCAGCACAGCCTTCTGCTGTGGCTAGAGAGAGCAGAGCAGAGAAGACGACAGAGGGATAGGCTGCAACGCATCGTCAGGTCATAACCCTACTAGTGCGGCCAAATAGTGATTGCCATAGGGTTATGTTACAGTTGTGATGGTCTTGTAGTCACTAAATTGCCTTGCTACAATGGACCAGGAGACAAACTGAAATTCAGTTTATTTTCAAATGGAAATGGCCCATTAACATTCTATGAGGATCTTTCAGTTTGTCCTCAACTGATATACTGAACAAAAATATAAACGCAACAATTCATGATTTCACTGAGTTACATTTCATATAAGGACATCAGTCAATTGAAATAAATTCATTAGGCCCTAATCTATGGATTTCACAGCACTGGGCAGGGTCGCAGCCGTGTGTGGGCCTGGGAGGACATAGCCCACCCTCTGGGGAGCCAGGCCCAGCCAATCAGAATGAGTTTTCCCCCACAAAAGGGCTTTATTACAGACATAAATAATCCTCAGTTTCATCAGCTGTCCGGGGGGGCTGGTCTCAGACGATCCCGCAGGTGAAGAAGCCAGATGTAGAGGTCCTGGCGTTGGTATACATGGTCTACATGGTCTGTCAGGCTGATTGGACGTACTGCCAAATTCTTTAAAACAACATTGGAGGTGGCTTATGGTAGAGAAATGAACATTCAATTCTCTGCCAACAGCTCTGGTTGACATTCCTGCAATCATCATACCAATTGCACGCTCCCTCAACTTGAGACATGTGTGACAACTGCATATTTTAGTGGCCTTTTATGATCATGCTGTTTAATCAACTTCTTATGCCACACCTGTCAGGTGAATTAATTATATTGGCAAAGGAGAAATGCTCACTATCATGGATGTAAACAAATTTGTGCACAAAATTTGAGAGAAATAAGCTTTTTCTGGGATCTTTAATTTCAGCTCATGAAACATGGGACCAACACTTTACATGTTGCATTGATATTTTTGTTCAGTAATTGATCCTATCCTTCTATGTATAGGATTGACATTTGAATACCTCAAACTCAACAATATTAGCACACACTGTACAGATCCAAGAATAATGATCTCATCTCTCCCTCCTGCTTTCTTTCTCCCTCCCCCTCTCTCTGTCGGTCTGTCTCCATATGACTACCACACATACATGCACACAGGAGGGTTGCCCAGCGCTGGCGCGAGCACACACACGGAGCCCGGTTGCAGCGCGTGTGTGTCGAGGCCGAACAGGTGCTCTCCAGACAAATTTTAGCAGGCAAGTGGTGTGTGTGTGCCAGTGAGCCCTCCTCTTAAGTCGTACCCTGACTTCAAACAAACACACGACAGTATATATCCAAGTCCCAACTCTCACACTGACTGGCATAGTGCCTCCCTCTACCTCTACAACATGGCGATTATCTTCTCCTGCTAGACCAGTGGTTCCAGCACATGGGGTCAGGTTTTTATCTTCAAATGGGTATAGAATACAACATGTTAGTGTCTACTAATGGCCTTTTACCCTATTAGAATGAGCTTTCATGTCATTGTGTTGGGACAGCCTTCGGGACCTAAAATTGAGTGAATATGAACAGTCTTAACTGGGGAATATCATTTTTCCAAGTTGTGTCCCCTGCATTTTCTAGTGTGAATTTGGGGTTGTGTGCAAAAAAGGTTTGGAAACGCCTGTGCTAAACAGCTGGCATTCACACATTAAATAGTTCCTTTTGATATGTGCTAGCTAGTAGTGCCAGAGCTGTCGGTCTGTTTTCCTCGTCGAGTCTTTGGGTTTCAAACCTGTCTGGCGCTAGCATGCACTGGCTTGCACGGAAGTGACACAATTTTGGGCCAGCGGCTAATGAAGTGTCTATTAGAGTCATTGGGATGATGAATGTCTTTTGGCCTCATCTCCTCTCACCAGTGGCCTTTGGGAGGTGGCACCAGGAGTTTGCCCGGGCAGACTGCGGGCACAGACTGGTGCAGAGGTGGCACCACCTGCTGGAGTGGAGGAGGCTGCAGGAGGCGTTTACATCCTGGAACCGCAGGGTCCTGGTCAGGAGAGGGGCCCTAGAGATACAGGAGAGAAGGCAACGGGCACAGCTCTCACAGTCAGTCTATGGAGCACAGATAAATAGACAAATGATATCATATGAAATGTCTCCATTTTGACTCAAGTGTGCTCCAGTTAGTTTTGAGTGTGCCTTCAGAGTTTAACATTGATCAACATTGTTTGACCCCATCTCAGCATCCTGCGTGGCTGGCGGGGTGTGGCCGAGCGAAGGGCGGCGTGCGTGTGTTACTGCAGCGAGAGGAATGATCGGATGGCCGCACACACCCTGCAGAGCTGGAGGAGAGCCACAGCGCTACGGTCCCGACACACACGCCTCCTCACACACCTGCTGGAGAGGAGGAGGACACAGGCGCTGACCCTAGGGACACTGACAGGTTGGCCTGGCGTCTTAACTTCAATGAAACCTTCTGTCATTCACTTCTTCTTTCCCATAAATCCTCCAGGGAACCCTCAATGCTCGGCGAGCTACTGGGTGTACAGGCTTTAAGCTCCAGAGCAGGACTGCAGCAAAAGCCTGTACGCCCGGCAGTTCTTCATGAATTCCATGGCTGTTAAAGTGCAAATGTGTGCTAAATCTCACATGTTCTAGGGAATATGAGGCCGAGTGAGGCGGTGACGCCAAGGTTGTATGGTGGTGCCAGGCTCATCACATTGGAGGAGTTGTGTGACAACCTGCAGCTCCAGGCAAGCCTTCACTCCTGGAGGAGGGAGAAGAGCAAGCTCCAGCTAGCCAGGTAGCTATCACCACACTGCTGCTCTCTCGTCTTGGACTCCCCCCCCCCCCCCCCCCTTTTCACTTACTTGCTTTGGAGTATACTTAAACTGCTCTGTCTCCACTTTCCATCCCTCTCACTCCCCACCTGTCTCAGACTGTACTGTGTGGCCCGGGCAAGGGTGCAGGTGAGATTGGCGCTGCAGCGTTGGCATGAGCTGGCGTGGGATTCCCAGGCCTGCAGGGTGCACAGGTTCAGGACTAGACTGGCAGCGCTGGAATCCTCTTCCTCTGGGTTCGGCAGCACCTCTCCCCTCTCCCTGAAGCTTGCTGTGGCAGAGCATAACATCAGCACGGAGCTCAGCGATTGGTCAAACAGCTCCTCTTCAGCACAGATGGACAGAGGACGCCCCCTACTGGCCTCATCCCCATTGGAAAGTCTCAAGACCTGGTCAGTCTGTTGAATATACACACACACACTGTTTGAAAGGGAGGTGGTGAGTGTTAGAGTATGACTGATGCAAACATTGTGTAACCCTGCTTCAAGGCCTTTTGCTCTCTTCTCCACAAAGCTTCCAGGTCGAGAACCATGTTGATTTTGCAGAGGGTGACCTAACCTTCTGCCTCTCGCATCAAAGTCTCCCAGATCACAAGAGCTCACCCAGATTAAAGGTATTTCATCCTGCGTTTGTATAATCTCCACACATTCTTGCATCCTTTATCAAAACATACAATATTGCCAAAAGTTTAAAATAATATCCATATTCTCTCTATACCCCTTACCTCCCATCTCTCTTTGTCAGGGTGTCATGAGGAGTGTGGTGGGCCGGATGCTACGTCCCTCCCTCAGTGTGGCCTTCTCTCAGTGGAGGGACTATGTCAGAGTCGGCAGGGAGCAGCGACGCCTCATGGGCCTGATGGCAGATGTCCGCAGACGGGCCATGCTTGGCACCGCCCTCAGCCTGTGGAGGAGACACACCCAGAGCCTCAGCACCGCAGCCATACAGATGGTCAGTATTATAGCATTAATATTAAGCCTTATTCTACCAGGGAGGCTGAAATTAGCTCCCTACCCTTTCCTCTTTTGATGTTTTTACATTTTGTAAGGGTACCGTACACGATTTAGCTGTCTCAGACAAGTTTGAGATCGGAGACAAAATCCCCATGTCGTTGCCTACTCGGGGCGCGCGGCCGTCACCGACGCTTGTTTAATGTGAACCGGTCAGAGACGCAGTCTGAGGGCTACCTCTCCCATATTTGAGCCGTCCCGGACATCATGATATTTTCAAAAATGTTGGATTTTTATCAGCACAAAATCTCCAATGCTCTTGTAGTGTGAGATGTGCAACGACAAGCTTTGAGAATGGTGATCTGCAATCGCCAATGACGTTGTTTCGCATCACCCAGAATGTGTAGACTCTTGAGCAGGAGCGATGTCTACTACTTGCCTACTAGTATGAATTTGTAATTGCCTTTAATCAAAGCATCAAATCGTTACAGCTCTGAAGTTCACAAGCAATGCTATTCAATTCAACATTTATTGGCTAGGTATTTCAACTCTGTATGGCAAGCGTGAATGTCTGACTGAAAATGTTTCATGAGGCTGCTTTGAGCCACAGCTCGTTCTAGCTACACAATCTAATCACATAATTGTTTTTGCGTGGTGGTATCGAGAATGATCACGGCCAAGTGAAGAATCTTGTGTGTGACGTCCCCGTCTGTGCCGCATCGTTTCGGTTGTGCACCACTACGTTTGCAAGACAAAAAAGTACAGGAAAGATGGTTGTTTAATGTGAGAGGCTCAGCGATGTTAATATTTTGAAAGACGTGTAGTGCCCACTCAGCATAAGGGGTGTAGTGCCCACCCAGCATAAGGGGTGTAGTGCCCACCCAGCATAAGGGGTGTAGTGTCCACCCAGCATAAGGGGTGTAGTGTCCACCCCAGTGTCCACCCAGCATAAGGGGTGTAGTGTCCACCCCAGTGTCCACCCAGCATAAGGGGTGTAGTGGTGGAGCTTCCTTCATATTCAAATCAAATTGTATTGGTGGCGTACACATCTTTTTTTGTTGTAGGTGTATCGAATTGCTTATGTTACTAGCTCCAACAGTGCAGTAATACCTATAAGGCTGCATTGAGACAATGACCCAAGCCCAGCTCAGTTAATGCCTACCATTGTGTCGCTGAGTTGTCCGTAATGCTTCAGAAAATGTACATCCCTGGGGCAATGGTAGACACAATGTAAGTGTGAGTAACCTAGTTCATGTCCCTCTAACTGCCTCTGCTGATCCTACAGCTATTGTATGCATTAATCGTGTGCATATGAACCAGAATTATACTGTTAGCATTGTAGCTGTGTGCAGCTCACCCTGCAATAACATAAATAACATGAGCATGTTATGTTCTGCTAACCTTCCCAGTAAAGCAATGAAAACAAGCAAGCATCCCAGGTGATAAAAAATAGCTCACATTAAGAAACAAGGTTCAAGAAATCAATAAAACTTGCTAGTAACAGGTGACATTCATATTCTATCTCTGAAACTGACTTCGATAATAACTTTGATACAGTGGTAGCAATACATGATAACATCTACAGAAAAGACAGAAATGCCAATGGTGTTGCTGTTTATATTCAGAACCACATTCCTGTAAATCCTAGAGAGGATCTAATGTTAAGTATTGTTGATGTAATATGGCTACAGGTTTTGCCTCAATTAAAGCCCATTCTTGTGGGAAGCTGATCACATCTTTACTAATGCTGAAGAAATTTGCTTTAAAGCAGCATCCAAATCCATAGGATGTAGTGATGACAATATAATAGCCATATCTAGGAAATCCAAAGTTCCAATGGCTGGGCCTATTATAGTGAATAAGGTCATACAATACGGTTTTTGTAGTGATTCTGATGTTGATGATGTAAAGAATATGTGTTGGTCAGTGGTGTGTAATGAGGAGCAACCAGACGCTGCACTTGACACATTTATGAAATTGCTTATCCCAGTTACTAATAAGCAATGCAACCATTAAGAAAAGTACTGTAAAAACATGAATCCCCGTGGATGAGGAATTGAAAAATGGTATGGTTGAGCAAAAAAAAGCAAAAGGAATGGCAAATAAGACTGGCTCAACCGATTAGTAAACATACTGCTAATTTAACAATCCTGTGACTAAACTGAATAAAAACAAGAAAGTATAATATGAAACAAACATGAATGATAGTTCAAAGGTTTTGTGCACCTTACACCTTACATGCAAAAAGGCACTCAGCTCCATCATTCATTGAATCGGATGGCTCATTCATCACAAAACACACTGATATTGCCAATTACTTTTATGATTTTTGTTCATTGGCAAGATTAGCAAACTTATGCATGACATGCCAGCAACAAACGGTGACACTTCACATCCAAGTATAAATTATGAAAGACTGGTATTGTAATTTTTAATTCCATATAGTGTGGAAGAGGTGAAAAAAATGGTCTATCAACAATGACAAGCCAACGGGGTCTGACAACCTGAATGGAAAATGACTGAGGATAATAGCGGATGATATTGCCACTCCTATTTGCCATATCTTCAATCTAAACCTACTAGAAAGTGTGTGCCCTCAGGCCTAGAGGGAAGCTAAAGTAATTCCGATACCCAAGAACAGTATAGCCAGCCCCCTTTACTGGCTCAAATAGCCAACCAATCAGCCTTTTACCAACAGTTTAATAAAGTTTTGGAAAAAAATTGTGTTTCACCAGTTACAATGCTATTTTACTGTAAACAAATTGACAACCAACTTTCAGCATGCTTGTAGGGAAGGACTACTGTTCAGTCGTGTGGTCAGGTGCCACAGAGGGTCCTCGGAAAATTACAACTGTCTTAGAACAGGTCAGCACGGCTGGCCCTGAAATGAACACGAGAGCTAATGTTAACAATATTCATGTCAATCTCTCATGGCTCAAAGTGGAGGAGAGATTGACTTCATCACTACTTGTTTTTGTAAGAAGTATTGACATGTTGAATGCACCGAGCTGTCTGTCTAAACTACTAGCACACAGCTCGGACACCCAGACATGCCACAAGAGGTCTCTTCACTGTCCCCAAGTTCAGAACAGACTATGGGAGGTGCACAGTACTACATAGAGCCATGGAACTCTATTCCACATCAGGTAACTGATGCAGCAGTAGAATCAGATTTAAAAAACAGATAAAAATACACCTTATTGAACAGCGGGGACTGTGAAGAGACACACACAGGCACAGACACACTCTTACACAACACATAAGACACACGTACACACAGATTTTGTATTGTAGATATGTGGTAGTAGAGTAGTGGCCTGAGGGAACACACTTAATGTGTTGTGAAAAATGTAATATTTTTAATTGTATACAACTTAATGTTGCTGGACCTCAGGAAGAGTAATGGGGATCCTTAATAAATACAAATACTTAACAAAACAATACACACACATTCCCCAAAATAAAGGAATGAAGAAATATAGAATTATTAGAGCGATGTCAAGGATCCGGAATATAAATGTATATGATGGTGTATATTGACATTATGGACAGCATAAGAATAGAAAGGTGTGTACAGCAGAAGTTATAAAGGATGAACCTTGATTAGAATACAGTATATACATATGGAGTGGGTAAAACGGTATGTAAACATTATTAATGTGCAGTGTTTGACTATGTACATAGGCCAGCAGTCTCTAAGATGTAGGGTTGAGTACCGGGTGGTAGCCGGATAGTAACAGTGACTAAAGTTCAGAGAGGGGTACTGGGCGGAGGCCGGCTAGTGGTGAATTTTTAACAGTCTGGAGATATAAGCTGTTTTTCAGTCTCTCGGTCCCAGCTTTGATGCACCTGTATCGTCTCCGCCCTCTAGATGGTATCAGGGTGAACAGGCCATGGCTCGGGTGGCTGAAGTTCTTGATAATGTTGTTGTCTGTGTGGATGGACCATTTCAGGTTGTCCGTGACGTGCACGCTGAGGAACTTAAGCTTTTCACCCTCTCCACTGTGGGCCCGTCTATGTGGAAAGGGGTATGCTCCCTCGGCTGTCTCCTGAAGTTCACGATCAGCGTAGCTATTCCCTCCAAGGCAATCAAACAAGCTAAGCGTCAGTATAGAGACAAAGTAGAGTCACAATTCAACGGCTCAGACACAAGAGGTATGTGGCAGGGTCTACAGTCAATCACGGATTACAAAAAGAAAACCAGCCCCGTCTCGGACCAGGATGTCTTGCTCCCAGGCAGACTAAATAACTTTTTTGCCCGCTTTGAGGACAATACAGTGCCACTGACACAGCCTGCAACCAAAACCTGCGGACTCTCCTTCACTGCAGCCGACGTGAGTAAAACATTTAAACGTGTTAACCCTTGCAAGGCTGCAGGCCCAGACGGCATCCCCAGCCGCGCCCTCAGAGCATGCGCAGACCAGCTGGCTGGTGTGTTTACGGACATATTCAATCAATCCTTATCCTAGTCTGCTGTTCCCACATGCTTCAAGAGGGCCAAAATTGTCCCTGTTCCCAAGAAAGCTAAGGTAACTGAGCTAAACGATCCAATTTGCTTACCGCCCAAATAGATCCACAGACGATGCAATCCCAACCACACTGCACACTGCCCTAACCCATCTGGACAAGAGGAATACCTATGTGAGAATGTTGTTCATCGACTACAGCTCAGCATTGAACACCATAGTACCCTCCAAACTCGTCATCAAGCTCGAGACCCGGGGTCTCGACCCCGCCCTGTGCAATTGGGTACTGGACTTCCTGACGATCCGCCCCCAGGTGGTGAGGGTAGGTAACAACATCTCCACGCCGCTGATCCTCAACACTGGGGCCCCACAAGGGTGCGTTCTGAGCCCTCTCCTGTACTCCCTGTTCACCCACGACTGTGTGGCCATGCACGCCTCCAACTCAATCATCAAGTTTGCGAACGACACTACAGTGGTAGGCTTGATTACCAACAACGACGAGACAGCCTACAGGGAGGAGGTGAGGGCCCTCGGAATGTGGTGTCGGGAAAATAACCTCACACTCAAAGTCAACAAAACAAAGGAGATGATTGTGGACTTCAGGAAACAGCAGAGGGAGCACCCCCCTATCCACATCGATGGGACAGTAGTGGAGAGGGTAGTAAGTTTTAAGTTCCTCGATGTACACATCACGGACAAACTGAATTGGTCCACCCACACAGACAGCGTCGTGAAGAAGGCGCAGCAGCGCCTCTTCAACCTCAGGAGGCTGAAGAAATTTGGCTTGTCACCAAAAGCACACAAACTTCTACAGATGCACAATCGAGAGCATCCTGTCGGGCTGTATCACCGCCTGGTACAGCAACTGCTCCGCCCACAACCGTAAGGCTCTCCAGAGGGTAGTGAGGTCTGCACAACACATCACCGGGGGCAAACTACCTACCCTCCAGGACACCTACACCACCCGATGTCACAGGAAGGCCATAAAGATCATCAAGGACAACAACCACCCGAGCCACTGCCTGTTCACCCCGCTATCATCCAGAAGGCGAGGTCAGTACAGGTGCATTAAAGCAGGGACCGAGAGACTGAAAAACAGCTTCTATCTCAAGGCCATCCGACTGTTAAACAGCCACCACTAACATTGAGTGGCTGCTGCCAACATACTGACTCAACTCCAGCCACTTTAATAATGTGAATTGATGTCAAATATATCACTAGCCACTTTAAACAATGCTACTTAATATAATGTTTAGATACCCTACATTACTCATCTCATATGTACAGTGGGGCAAAAAAGTATTTAGTCAGCCACCAATTGTGTAAGTTCTCCCACTTAAAAAGATGAGAGGCCTGTAATTTTCATCATAGGTACACTTCAACAATGACAGACAAAATGAGAAATCCAGAAAATCACATTGTAGGATTTTTAATGAATTGATTTGCAAATTATGGTGGAAAATGAGTATTCCCCCCTCTGTTAGAGCGCTATTCAAGTTGTAGTGGGTCTAGGGCAAGTGCCAAACTCATTCCATAGAGGGCCGAGTGTCTGCGGGTTTTCGCTTCTCCCTTGGACTTGATTGATGAATTAAGGTCACTAATTAGTTAAGAACTCCCACTAAGGCGTTACCCCTATCCTGGTTGTCTAGGTCTTAAAACCTGCAGACACTAGGCCCTCCATAGAATGAGTTTGACATCCCTGGTCAAGGGTGTCGGGTAAGGTGGAGGTGATATGATCCTTAACTAGCCTCTCAAAGCACTTCATGTTGATGGAAGTGAGTGCTACGGGGCGATAGTCAGTTACCTTCGCTTTCTTGGGTACAGGAACAACGGTGGACATCTTGAAGCAAGTGGGGAAAACCGACTTGGATAGGGCAAGATTGAATATGTCCGTAAACACTCCAGCTTGCTAGTCTGCACATGCTCTGAGGACAGGGCTACGGATGCCGTCTAGGCCGGCAGCCTTGCAAGGGTTAACACGCTTAAGTGTCTTACTCACGTCAGCCACAGAGAACGAGAGCTCAGTCCTTGTGAGTGGCGGTGGCCCGCAACGGCGGCATTGTTTTCCTCGAAGCGGGCACAGAAGGTATAAGAAGCTTGTCCGGGAGCAAGGCGTCAGTGTCCACGACGTGGCTGGTTTTCCCCTTTTTATAATCTGTGATTATCTGGAGTCCTTGCGTCTTGTGACTGAGCCGTTGAATTGCGACTCCACTTTGTCTCTGTACTGATGTTTTGCCGGTTTGATTGCCTTACGAAGGGAATATTGCTTCCATCTAACAGATCTGCCAACATCGAAGGGATAGGACAAACTGGAAGGGATAGGAAGTGGATTTGGATCGGCTGAAAGTCAACATGTGTGCCAGTATTCTCGGTCACCTGTCTCATGTACTCCCTGCTTCACACAGGAAACTGCAATTCTGACTTTCTCTGTGGCTCACTGGAAAAGGGTGGTCGCTCAAAGGTCAAAGGTCACCCTGCAGAGGATGGCCGACGACTTCCACACCACGGCAGTCCTCAGGAGCTGCTTCTTAACATGGAAGAAAAAGGTAGGGAGTCGAAGCACAACTGCCTCTCATCCAAGTGTGCACTTGTACACTACCCTCAAGGAATTTACTGGTGTAGGGAATATGATGGAAATCCCATCAGTCCATGCTTACACCAATCCAATGCTGGTATATAACCATACCTTCAAGTATCATTTTTTTAAGGTAGTTAAAATGTTCACTTTGGGGAGAAGGGGGCAAGTGGGCTAGAGTGAGATATACATTTTCATAATTTACTTTTCTTCGTCCAGTGACATCCAAAAATGCAGACCAGTAGTGAGCATAAACACAACCAATCATTTCTCAGCTAGGAAAAAAATACAAATGTTGGAACATTTTTACTCACATGGATTTATCCTCCAATAATTTCTAAAAACATTTTGTAATAAGGGTAGCCCTTCTGCTAATGGTATTATGGGTTAATAACATCCTCTCTCTCTCTTAGCGGACGTTGATTAGAGTAAGGCCAGACCCGGAGGCCCGGGCCCAGCTGGTGAAGAGGGCGGTGTGGCTGCGGAGGAGAGGAGAGAGACAGAGGACCCACAGCACCTTCACCCTCTGGACAGCACGCCTCAGACAAAGCCAGGCCGTCACCGCCTTCTACACACACACCACACTCACCAGGTTGTGTGACAGAGAATATATATACACTGCTCAAAAAAATAAAGGGAACACTAAAATAACACATCCTAGATCTGAATGAATGAAATATTCTTATTAAATACTTTTCTTTACATAGTTGAATGTGCTGAACACAAAATCACAAATTATCAATGGAAATCAAATGTATCAACCCATGGAGGTCTGGATTTGGAGTCACACTCAAAATTAAAGTGGAAAACCACACTACAGGCTGATCCAACTTTGATGTAATGTCCTTAAAACAAGTCAAAATGAGGCTCAGTAGTGTGTGTGGCCTCCACGTGCCTGTATGACCTCCCTACAACGCCTGGGCATGCTCCTGATGAGGTGGCGGATGGTCTCCTGAGGGATCACCTCCCAGACCTGGACTAAAGCATCCGCCAACTCCTGGACAGTCTGTGGTCCCCCACCTGTGGAGGTCGGGCCCTCATACCACCCTCATGGAGTCTGTTTCTGTTTCCGTTTGAGCAGACACATGCACATTTGTGGCCTACTGGAGGTCATTTTGCAGGGCTCTGGCAGTGCTCCTCCTTACACAAAGGCGGAGGTAGCAGTCCTGCTGGGTTGTTGCCCTCCTACGGCCTCCTCCACGTCTCCTGATGTACTGGCCTGTCTCCTGGTAGCGCCTCCATGCTCTGGACACTACGCTGACACTACGCTGACAGACACAGCAACCCTTCTTGCCACAGCTCGCATTGATGTGCCATCCTGGATGAGCTGCACTACCTGAGCCACTTGTGTGGGTTGTAGACTCTGTCTCATGCTACCACTACAGTGAAAGCACTGCCAGCATTCAAAAGTGACCAAAACATCAGCCAGGAAGCATAGCTATATATATATATATATATTGTTTGTATAAAAAAAATATATATAAAGAAATATAAATATATATATATTTATATATATATATTTTTTTTTTACAAACAAAACATTATTTTCAAAGGTATAGGGGATGAAGAGAAATACAGGCACTGCTGTAGATGCTCCTGTAGTTTCATTAGCAAAGTTGACCGCATAGGGCATTTTGTTTAAGTTTCACTTCTATGTGGGATTTTATTGGATGTGTGCACATTACTTACCATAGGATTTCTCCTGACCAGTACCAAATCCCTTCTTTCCCTTCCCTACATGTTTGTGTAGGGTGTTTACGGCGTGGGAGCAATGTGTCCACTCCCAGAGGGAGATGAGCGCTCTAGCCTGGGCCCACCTCCACCAGAGGCTGCTTGGCCAAGCCCTGGCCCACTGGAGGGGGTCTGCCACCCGCAGCCTTGAGTTCCGCAGGAGAGGCCAGGAGAGACTGGCGCTGGGGGCCAGACAGAATCTGCAGCGCTGGAGAGATCATACCCACAGTGGGTCTCGCTTAGTAATCCAGGGGCCTGTTCAGGGGGATATAACGTTCCAGAGCATTCAAATCGAAATGTATTGAGTAGGAATAATTCATGTCTGTCAGATATAATAGAGAATCTTGTCAGCTCTTCATTCTATTTCAACAAATGCGTTTACATTTCTCTGAATACACCCATTTTTCCTGGTCGATTCCTGGTAGAGAGTGAATGCACACTTTTGTTCTAGCCCAGCCCTAACACACCGGAGTCAACTGACCCACTAACCACCAAGCCCTTGATCAGTTGTTCTGTTAGGGCTTGGCTATAACAAAACTGTAACCACTGGGTGTCCCCCAGGAATGGGTTGAGAAACACTGTTGTATCAGCCACTGTACAAGGGGGGATAGTTTTACAAGCAACTCCACTTTTCAAACATGCCATACACTTCATGTAAGCAAAATATACACTTGGAACAGAACTTGGCATTGCCACATTATATCCCCAGTGCAGTCAATTTAGTTTATCCTGTGTTTTGTATCATTATTGTACAGCAGCTGATGAAACTAACACTGTGTGGTTTCTCCAAAGGGATGTGTGAGCTGAGACAGCTACTGGGTCAGTATGTGGAGAGTGAGAGAAGGGCAGCGAAGAGGAGAGCTCTACACACCTGGGTCCAGGCCACTGTGAATGTCAGGAAAGCCCAAGACGTACACCAGCAGGCTTTCATGAGCAGGTCAGTGGCAGTTGGGGACATGTTCAATCTGCAATGTAACTGAACCTTTCACTGCAGGGGCCCGGGGCACTTATTTATAAAGTGTCTCAGAGTAGGAGTGATCACCGTGTATGATCATATCAATATTGCAGTCTACTTTTAGCTGTTTGTATGGTAAGGTATGTGATCGGGCTGTGACGGTCATGTAATTTTGGATCAGTAATTTGCCAGCCAAATGGCGGTCTCTGTAATAACTGTTTAAATAGCCCCAAAAAAAGGGTGTTGCCTGTGCTGCTTCTGCACCTTTCTGTGTGTCTGTGGAAAAGTTAAAGAATACTTTACCCATTTTTCACTAAATTAAATATTGGTTTAATTATACCTACAGAACATGTTTGGTCAAATCTTGATTAATCTTCCCATCTTTCCTATCCAACCCCAATGACAATCATATTTTCCATCAATATGCAAATAGCCTTTGCACTTGCATGTCTCACTGTAAACCAGTGGTAGTCAGGGCCTCATTACTGACGGGCCCTCAACCTATTATTATTTCTGATGGGAAGGCCTCCAACGAAAACTTACTTCGGGACCCAAAAGGCTAAAGCTGGCCATGCTCAGATAGCATATGAACATGATATAAGCCATGGCGAAATGTGAAGAGAAGCAGGAAATTTGCTTTAAAACTGGAAAAACTTTCTTCATGGCAAAATGTGTCAAATATAAGTTATCAATGTTAGTAATTCCGTAGCTCGCAAGCGGCTCTCAGGAACATAATTGTGACCTTGTGAAAATGAAACATTTTAGTAGAGGTCCTCGTCCAGGGGCTCATAATATTTGTGGGTCCATGACATTAAAAAGTTTGAAAACCTCCGTGTTAAAACACCTTGCAGAAACTTTCTAAACCGCGCAAATGCCTGGCCGTCCTGACTTGCAAGGTTTTTATAGTCAACTGAAACGAATCATGAAAAACCATTTAAACTTAAATAAAATAATGAATATACCATACTGAAACTAACTAAAATAAAAATCCATCATGAAATATCTTTAGCAAAAAGTTTTTCAAGCTTTTTGGGGGTTTTCAAGCTACTGAATGTGGTGAGTAAATGCTGCCAGGAAATGTCATGTTTCAAAAAGCTTAGCTAGTTAAGGATTGTGATGCACAAGCTAACAGGGAAAAAAACTTCTAAGTAGCTAACTTGATTCGGTCACACTATTTGGAAAGTCCCATATAGATGATCTGTAAAAAAAAAAGGGCTTTATATATAAATGTGATTGATTGTCACAATTGCAGGCACCATAGTTTCTCTCTGTGGGCATGTAATATTAAAACATTGGCGGATTTTACACACATAACTAAACTTTTCACAGTAGCTGGACAAAGACCCAATTTAAAGGGAAAGAATGTCCACTCACCGTTCTACTGCTCCCAAATAGGCCTGTTTTCTGAACATATTTGGAACCATCTTACAGTTAACATCGCAGTCACACATCTCCAGAAGTTCCATTGCATGCACTCTATGGACGTTGCAGCCTTAACCAGGAAGTTGAATCATTCTAATAAGATTGGTTGTAATCAAATTAAATGGAAAAACAAGCAGTTGCTTTTTAAACAGCAATAAATACATGTAATGATGTCATTAAATCAGCAAGATAAGAAGACAGGCATTGCTGTTGAACCAGCCTTCGTTATAGTAGGCCGAAGGGTTTTGAACATATGAAATGGAAAACAAGCAGTTGTTGCAGATAACTAAATACCAGGTTCACCGGTATTCACCAATGTTCTCATCTCTCGTTTCATTATGGGCATGGACACGTAGCCAACATGTGTCAGCTCGGTTCACCAGTATTCACCAATGTTCTCATCTCTCGTTTCATTATGGGCATGGACACGTAGCCAACATGTGTCAGCTCAGTTCACCCGTATTCACCAATGTTCTCTTCTCTCGTTTCATTATGGGCATGGACACGTAGCCAACATGTCAGCTCAGTTTTACTCCTCTCAAACTTTATATTTTAATAGCTTTGGTGATTGAGTTATTTCCAAATCGGTCTCAGGAGCCAAACCCTTACTTGACAGTCTTGACTACGCTATTGCATTGGACAGGACAAAAAAAAGCCTTAATTGAGAGGGGAGGCTGTGCTGGTTTTTACCCCCCCAAAAACATGTTTCTAAATACCGAGTATACATGCACCAAAAGCACATTAGGCTATTAATTTTCATATGGGCAGTGTGTGTTACGGCTGGATTTGCTGAGTTTCCGTTGTCAACATTCATGCCATAACCAACTGCGTTACTGCTAAAACCAGCTTTTGGTTGGTCTTAAATATCCCTAACAGCGCTGCGGATCATGTTTAAGGACACACCTAAAATATTTCCACCCCTCCCATCTGAGCGCAAGCGTGCGGATTATAAAACAGGTACATTGCTGAACCTGGCGTTACATGCTGACCAGACCACTCGCATGATGATTTTGCCACCCACACCAGACGCGATCAAGGACACTCAGGTTGAAATATCAAAATTAACTTGCAAGCGTCACAAATAGAGTCAAGTTCCATTTTAGCACCTGGCAACGCAGACGTGCCCGAGCAGTGTGGGTGCAATGATTGAATAACATGTATGTGTACATTTATTTTGCAACGCTTGTGGTGTGGTCAGCATGTACAGCGTGCATGTTGATTTTGTCCACCCACACCAGACATGATCAGAACTCGCAGGTTGAAATATCAAAACGAACTTTGAACTAACTATATTCATTTGGGGACACGTGGAAAAGCATTAAACATTTATGGCAATTAAGCTTAATAGCTCATTTGTCCTGGGATATAAACATTGGGTTGTTATTTTACATTAAATGTACAAGGTCCTCTACTCCGACAATTCATCCACAGATAAAAGGGTAAACCAAGTTAGTTTCTAGTAATCTCTCTTCCTTTGGACTTTATATGGCGGTTGGCAACCTACTTTAAGGTGCATTACCACCATCAACTGGACTGGAGTGTGGCCCT